>NC_057804.1:106205532-106551318 GCF_018294505.1 Triticum aestivum
CCCACACACTTAGACTCCATCTCTCTCTCTCTCTCTCTCACACACACACACACAAACTAAGACTCCATCTCTCTCTCCTCTCTCTCTCTCACACATACACACACACACCACACACACTAAGACTCCATCTCACACACACATGCTCTAGGCGGAGCATTTGTTCCTACCACCCTTCATCCAACCTTACCCGTATGATAAACAATCACCTTTATTTATTTGCATAACATGGACATATTCCACTTTACTTTAGTAGTCAGCAAACTTATCATCTGTATACCTTATAAAAAAACGAGTTGGCGATGATGGTGTGCCTGCCATCTTGTAATACAGACCGTATGATCTATATCTGACGGATAGGAAGCAAACTATGATAATTTTGCAAAAGATACCCGCACCTCTCTCCACATCATTATCTCCCGCAACCTCATTGCTCATCAATTTAAAAAGGAATAAGTCTCTGGAACAATCTAGCATGCATGGTGGCCGCTGCCGCCTGCCGGCGCCGTCCATCCCCATGCCTCCGCCCATTCCGACCACCAGTCACCACCACGCTCCACTCCTCCTCGCCTCATCTCCCATCTTTCATTTTTTCGATGACATTCTCGAGATACCAGTTTTCCGATAAAATTCTCGAGATATCATTAGTTTTGACACATGGGATTACTCCTGCATGGGTCAATCACAACAGGTGTTTTGTAAAAAATGCATATTGATGTTCCGTGCAATGCACGAGAATCTTGCTTGTAATTATATAATGCAAATCACGAGCAGGAAGTGACATTATTTTAACACAACCACGTTAACATGGCCATGTAAATCACGAGCAGGAAGGAGAAGGGAAGCGGGCTGTGGAGTAACGTTTTTTTACCACAATTTCTTAGGAAACTGAGTGCAATAATTGAGTAGTTTTGCAAACTACCATTACTACTACACCTGAAACGGTTCAAAACCTATACTCCCTTGCCAGCGCGCACTTCCCGCGTGAAATGGTCAGCGTCGCCTGGAGCGTCAGTGCCGCATTAATGCCCAGCCAGAGCGGAGGCGACCTCTCACTGGCGCCAGCTTTGAAGTGGCGCGACGGCCGAGAGAGCGCCGCTTCCCGGTGCACGCGACTGCTCCGTGTCAAGACTGGCCATAGGCCCTGTTTGGATCCATGGGTTAGAGTTAGTTTGATCTAGTTGGGGCTCAAATAGCCCTAAAGTATCCAAGCATGAGGGTTTAAATTGGAGCAAGTTGCACCGAACCCACCAAAAAAAAACTATCCCACCCAAGAGGTGCTAACTGGAGATAGTTCTCATTGGGACCACTGAAAAATCACTTTTCTCTCTCCATGAAGTGCATTTATTGTCAATCTAACCCTGCCACCCAAACACCTCTTTGGCTACAGTTAGTTCAGGGTTAGTCATGAGTTAGTCTAACCTCTAGCTAAGTTAGAGTATCAAACAGGAGCAGTATAGGACATGCAAGTTGCTCAAAGCATACATGCAAATTCGTACGTGAAAGGATTTTTTTCTTTTTGAAAACGGAACATGAAAGGAATTTTTTAGAATGCTCTTGGCATGTCGCTAACATGTGATAGTTAACCGACCTCAATAGACAGCAGAAACGCCAGCCCGCCGCACTTTGATAGAGACGAGGAGGGAGAAGCGATACAGGCTGCTGGATTACTAGAGATAGGTGTCGCACGAAAGCCAAGAAATATGGTGATAGCGTGGGTTAGCCATGTACTAGTATGATGTAACTACACTGGGCTGCCGTGTTTCGTACTCTTCCAGTCCACTGTGGAGATGATTGGTTAATTTTATATCGCTGAATAATATTAAATATTATGAGTGCAGGTGCTCCACCACGAGGTTCCTTGCTCCTTCTCGGTCGTCCGGAATCTATGTTCTTCCACTCTATTTTTTTACGTGAGCTTTGTCCATCCTTTTGCCAACACGCGAGACATCTAACATCAAGGCGCACGTGTTATGCAATGGTCGTTCCATCTATATGAAGAACACGTGGCACTGGAACTACAAGATGGACATGTACCCAGGAGTGGACGTACGAACCTGAGTAATGTAGCGCAGTAAGTGGAGTAGAAAGGCACAAATGGTACGAACATGCGTGGCATATAGGGTGTGTTTGGTTGCGTTCTCGTCTCAGCATAGTTGTTCCCTCTTCATGCATGCTCAACTCAACACCCCTCTTCATGCATGCTCTCTTCATGCATGCTTCTAGTGTATTTGTGCTAAACTAGTATGGACTCATGCACCCTCCATGCACTCTACCAAACACCCAAAACTAGGTCAAGAAGGGAACTCTTGGGCGGCATTTGTCTCTTACTACGTACTACCACTAAATGTTATACGTGCAATGCACGGTGATGTTATGGAGTACGTGTCTAAGTACTCTACTACTACTATATTAGTTGGAGGCACATATTAACTTTTATATTTGTTTACGTGTATGCCCAGAGACCTTCCAACTAGACGTGTCTTTCTCTCCAGGTCGCACTTTGTATCGTTCATATAGCTAAGTACTACTACGTGTGGTCTCCGACCCAGAAGTGGAAGAAGTGGAGACGCTCTACCACGTTGTTTTTTTACGCTGGGCTCTACCACGATGTTCATGTCCCACTCCTTTCGCTGACGTGTGGGACATCCAGCACGTGCCGTGTTTGTCACCCTTCATCGTCAGAGTTGAAACGCTAGCATTCAACAGAAATAAAAAATAATTATAAATCGGCAGTGATACTATTTTTTTGCAAACCAATCAGCAGTGTTACTATACCACGCGGTTTCCTTGCTCCTCGATATCGGAAAGAATACTTCCGTTCGCCAACATATGGGACGTCGACCATCCTGGTCCAGTTGCCATGCATGCAGAACTCCAAGGGAGAGTCACCCAGGTCGTCGCGCCGCAGTAACAATGACTAACGAGCCATCAAATCACAGGCCCACTTCCCACTTTGAAGTTGCTCGGACGAAGGAACCATCATGACTTCGTTGAATTCCGCTTCTTGAAGAAAACTACTGTACCAGCAGTACTGCTAGCTACAGTATTTACTCCAACAAAGGCCTCCTTTTGTTCATAGGATAGGAATATGAAAATCATAGGAAGTGAGATGACATGAATCTCAATTCCTATAGAGAAAGAGATGCCATTTGATGCATAGGATAGTAATTTTTTCACTTAGTCTAGGCTAATGTACTGGTAATTTGCTCTAAAAACTACAGTAGTAACTAGTAGTACTGGTACATGCTCGTACTCAGACATAGACACACACACTAACTACTAGTACTACTACTACTCACATGCTGGCCAGACACCGTTGTTCTCCTTCCCGGCTTTGTCGGCGACACCCCACCGTGCTTGGATCTCCGCCGACCTCTCCGCAGCAGCGCGTGCGTCCTTTTCTTTCTTGCGATGACGGGCCTCTCTTTTCTTGAGTGCTTTCTGACTTTTCCGCTCCCTCTGTGCGGCTTTGGCCGCCTCTTGCTCTACCGCCCATTTGGCCTTGGCATCTTCAAATTCCTCCCACATAGTTGTGAGGTCGCGAGCGGCGATGAACTCGGCACGACGGGATGCCATCGCTTCCCTACCATTTTGTGTGCGTTCGTGGGCGGCGAGGAACTCGGTGCGGCGGGATGCCATCGCTGCCTTACCGGCTAGTGTGCGGCGCGATGGCATGAACGGCGCTTGGTGAGAGCTCTGGGGTGGAGTGGCCGGACAACCGTATAGTGCATTGGTTTGTCAAGAGCTCAAGGACAGAAGACGAAGCAAATTAGGATTCCCCTTCAATCCTGGTCATTTATTACCGAGTAAAATGCATTGACGGTCATCGAACTTGTCTTGATAGCTCACTTTGATCATTGTATACGAGATATGGCGATTATACAGTCGCTGGCTCAGTGTATAGCTCCGTATTTGTATGGTTGACCAGTCAAATAGTCCTTATGCGCCTGAAACGGTCACTGTCTCTCCAGAATGTCAATGCCACATTCACTGGACTTAACTGCAGGTGCAATTGGTGTGTCACTGATATGCGAGCTAGACGCCCGTTGGGCCCACATGCCAGTCACCCAAATGCATCTGCAGTTAAGTCACTAAAGTAGCATCCGCATTCATGCTCGACGAACCTACTCCGTCGCCAGTTGTCCATCCGTTTGTCGCGGCTCATTGCCATTCGCCCACTATATTAACTTGATCCCAAGCTCCCAGCCATAGCCAAAGACCCACACTTATTCTCCTCCGGTCCCTTCCTTCTGTCGACACCACTTCAACCATGGCCTCATGGCGCTCCGGAGCTCTCTTGGACGTACTGTCGTAGGAGCAGACGAGGGACATCGGCGGCTCCGCTCCGGGCGCGCTCCAAAGCTCTCTTCAACGTATTGTCGCAGGAGCAAATGAACAAGATCGCCGGCACCCCCCGGGCCACCCTCCGCCGCCGCGACCACGAAGCCTGCGCGCGTGCGCGGGTGCAGCCGGCAGCGAGGAAGAGTAGTACACGGTAGGTCACCACCGCTCTGGTCCCGGGAAGGCCACTGCTACTCCACTCAGTCGACGCCAAGCTTGGTGGGGTAAACATCGGCGGCCGATTAGCCGCTTGACGGTGACGTGGAGGCAGAAATCTTCATAACCTTGTGCTCTGGCCGGAGGAGGAGGTTATCGAGGCGGATGAGGAGGAGGCAAAGGCAATGGCCGGCTTTCTCGGGTTCATGGCCGGACTTGGTGGTCGGACGCCGGCGATCGTTTAGATTAGGTTTACAGTAGGTTTAGTACGGTTTGTGCGAAATATGTAATGAATTTCGTCCAGTTTGTAGGAAAAGTTTTCGAAATGTAATGAATTTCATCCGATTAATTTGAAATTTGCTTTGTTTGCACGAATTTCGTCCGGTTAGTTCATATAGTTGTCAAAAGGTATGCGGGCAGCATCGGATGGCATCCATCAGTGTCCTTGGATAGATGCCGGTGTAAATTTGTGGGCCAGCGCTAGAGATGCCCTAACTATCATGCTATAATCGCTAACAATCCTCCATTATTTTGCAGGGAACGGTTATCCCTCGATCAAAATCAGATCCACGGTGTTTCGCACTCCTCCCGCGTACGAGTGTAAACTCTTTCTTACATAAAAATGGAGCAAGTGGACGGCACTGTAGCACATCATATCACTCGAACTAGCCCGCCTAACAAGCGGGAAAGCACCGCCCTCGTCATTTTGTTCTGGATTTCTATCGATCGATCGCGCGAAAATGTTACGCTTCGCAAGTTCTAAAGGAAAAGGCGGCACACTTACGACTCGTACGCGTCGCAACCCCGACAGTCCGGCTCGCACATCGCACAACTCATACACATTGTCTTGCAATTTCACTGACATGTGGGACCGTAATTGAATAAACCATCCATAGCCGAAATCTAATCACTCGGCGGGCGTCGGCTGAGAAGAGAGAAACGGGGGAGGGAGAAGAGATCGCCCGCCCACCGCACACAGACTCCAAGAAATATATGGTGATAATGTGAGGTGGGCCATGCTGGAGCCCGGACCGCTTCCGGAGCCCGCTCTCACCGCCCTGGCCCCTCAAGACGCCAGCTGCCCGCTGCATGCATAGCAAGTAGTCCCCGCTTATGTGGAGGAGAGAGAGGCATTGACAAAGTCAAGGAGTAACAGTGGAGACAATAGCTTTCATCAAAAATAAACAACGAATACTCGTCGCTCGTCCTCTATATCGGAAAGAATACTTTCATTCGCCGACATGTGGGACGTCGACCATCCTGGTCCACCTGCCATGCACAAAATTATCCTGGTCTACCCCGGTCGTATCACAGGCCCAACCTTTCCCACCGTAAGTTGTTCGAACGAAGGAACCATCATGAATTCGTTGAATTCCGCTTCTTCAAGAAAACTTACTGTACCCGCAATACTGCTACCACACGCGAAGACTGGACGACAGTGTACCACGTCATATCACTGAAACCCACTAGGCCAAACTAGCCCGCCTAGGTCATCTATTTTGGAACGGAGGGAGTACGTCTATGCACTGCTATGATTTTGTGTTGCACGTTCTCTGTACTTTTGCTACGATTTTCCTCCCCTATGAACCAAATGAGGCCTGAATGTATGTCGACTATTGTCTGATCGATCGCTAAGCCTACAATTTTAGGAGCTAGGGCTATTGGTCGATCGACGAGGGATAAGTATAAGCGTACCACGAGCTCATCAGCCCCAACGTTTCTCTTCGGTGAGTGTTTTGCAAGTACTATAGCTCGCACAGTAGCTAGCCTACTAACACCAAGAATCATCAAACAAGCCCTGCTGATATGATAAACAGTTCAAACTTACATCTAAGCATGCCATATATTACATCAAAAGCAGGTGAGGATACATCTGTTTCCATAACTCGGAGTGGGTTCGCATGATTCATCGCATGATTCACTATCAAACAAAAGTAGCAAGATCCGCCCACACAAGACAGTGCACTAGCCCTAAGATGGTTTGATAACACACATCATTCTGGTAATTAAACACAGGGCAATGCAAACTACCCTGAAGGATTAGCGTGACCAACTATTTCTTGTCATCGATCTCTCGGGCAATGACCACAGCACGGACAACGGCATGGGAATTGATTTCTGGGGCGATGTCCACAGGATTGGCCGCGACATCGGAATCGATCTTTGGGGCGATGCCAACAAGACGGGCCACGACATAGGAATCATCAAGGACAACCACCAGCACCTGCACAACACTAACATATTAGCAAGCACATTGCAAATAATCAAAAAGCAAGCACATTGCAAATAGTCAAAAACCACAACCATGGTAATAAGCCATTATTTTTTACCTTGTGTAGCTCACCGGGGGATCTCATCCCTCCGAGGGCCATCTCCTCGTCCTCGATGGGGGCCATCACCTTGCCAGGGGAATACTACTTCTCAACGGCGACTATCTCCTCAAACTCGGTCTTGAGCCTCACATAGGTGGCAATCAGAGCTCCTGGGGTAGGCACGGTGGGGCCCTTGCTGGTCTTCCAACTTTCTTTGAGGAGTTCGTCCGCCAACGTCCTCAACTCTTTGGCTAGTGCTTGTTTCTTGGAGTTCTTCGTCTCCATGGGTTGGCCCGCCAACATGGTCAACTTGTTGGTCAGTGCTTGCTTCCTGGAGATCGCTGTCTCCAGTGGGTTGTCCGCCGGCAACTCTTTGCCTAGTGCTCCAGGATCCATTAATGAACTGACAAACAAAAAGCAATCGAAAGGAAACCACAATCGCAATGAAAACGGGAAAAGAATAGGATGTGAGAATCGGTCGGTGCTTCGCAAAAAGAAGATTATTGGAATGAAAATATAGCAGCATAACTGATTCGTCCACCTTTCCTTCGTCGGTAGAGAAGAAAAATGGCAGAAGCGAGTAGCCTGGAGTGAGGTTTTCTTCAAGAAAGGGAAGAAAGGGCTTGAACGAGCGTTCCAATGAAATGATGGTTGCTTCGTCCAGTCCAACTTGGAGGCCACCTTACCACTGCTGGTAAAGGTGTGGGTTTTGTGATATGACGGGTCATGACGGCCACACCGGGGTGACAGGTGAGTCTCGACTGTAGCACCTCGCTGTGATTTGGTGGATGGCACACGGGCCCGGATGCTTTGAAATGTCATTAACTTGATTTTAGTCTCTTTAGTATTTGGATCCAAGCATGGATTAGGCTAACAAGTTTTAGTCCCACTACTTTTAGTCATGAGACTAAAACGTATCAAAGCACTCTCTCAGGCTGGTCATAGTGGGGAGTAACTTAGACTAGTGTCATGCATATGACACTAGTGTAAGTTAGTACCTCCATAGTGCAAAGTAACATAGTAGTAGTATCATAGATTGCTTCATTTATTATCTCATAGACTCATTTTGCCTCGGAAAGCGCTATGTTACAGTAACATATTATGTTACCACAAGCACCTCTTTCCTCATTAAATACTTGCCACATAAGCAAAATTGTCTTGGGATGTGTTAAGTTACTACCTAAGTTACTCCCACTATGGCTAGCCTCAATATTGTGCACCGCGACCAAGGCGGAGAGGAAAACGAGAGAACTACGTAATTAATGCATGAGTTTAATTAGGGTAGTTTTGTAAAGTACGAGATACATTCCTCCAATCGCAAAATCCCTTGGTTCATGAGATTTGAGATTTGAGCCCTATAAACCGGAGGGGAGGGGGTACTGCACACAGTGTAGTCTAGTCACTTGTTTTTTTTTGAGCCGAAGTCTAGTCACTTGTTGAAATCTCTAGAAAGGCAAATACTCCTTTCCGGTTTACAGGTCTATACTACTCCCTCCGTCTGGGTGTGTAAGTCATCTTACGAAAACCAAATAGTCCCAAAACACTTAGGCGCGGTGCATTAACTTCTACCTTGTTTCTTGTTTCTTGACATACGTATCAACCAATAAGAGATGAGAGGTGTGCATGCTTTTAATGACTTGCAATGGCTAGTTCATTACATGGAATGCTATTAATTAGCAAATAAGCATTGGTGACCCCAGGAGGAAACGGTGCTAAGCGCATGGACCTATGCAGAATGAGTATCAACCAATGGACAATGGAGTTTAATTGTTAAACAATAGCAATTTTGTCCCATGCAAGAGCCTGGCTAGTACTCCAAGGAACCGCACCACGCGAGCGTTCGCAACTGCCACGTTCGGTTTGCACTTGGCTCTTCGCCTCTTCAAGAAGACGAACAATGATGTTACTCCTACTTCTACAGTATCGAATCCACTGCTGCATGTACGTCCACCTCGTGCGGGAGGGATATCGTGTAGCGAAAGCTTCTACTTACTGCTCCTGCCTTTGCGTCCATGACAGGTGGGCCCAATAGGTGGTTGGCCCACCTGTCATGCAGCCAAAGGCAGGTGCAGTTAAGGCACCGGAGCTCAGTCCGCGAGGGAGAGGGCATCGTAGTAATCAAATTTATCGGGCTTGTACAAGTTGACACGACACATCAATGCACTGCATTCGATAAAACTCTTTTTACACATTTCAAATGGGCTACTTTGTATGTAGGAGTAGACATATTCTGCTTCGTATGTACTCCCTCCGTTCCAAAATATAAGTCTTTTTAGAGATTTCACTATGAACTGGAGTACATACGGAACAAAATGAGTGAATCTACACTCTAAAATATGTCTATATACATCCGTATGTAGTTTGTAGTGGAATCCCTAAAAAGACTTACATTTAGGAACGGAGGGAGTAGTCACTTGTTGCAATCTCTAAAAAGACTTATATTTGGAAACGGAGGGAGTACAACGCATGCATGCATGCCGTGACTTTCCTTTTGATACTTGCATGTGTTGATTTGATGCACCTTGCCAAATTTTGACTATAAATTTAACTAACCAAATTTTCATGCATGTCACAAAAAATCACGGGGCTATTTGGATTATGACTATGTTTGTCTTATGTTGCCACATTATTTTTCCCACACTTGCCACACTTGCCTAACCCGAGTTGCTCAAATTGTTAGACACACTTTGGCTTGCCTAAGGGAATCTTGCCACAATTTTTGTGTCTATGACATGTGGGGTCTACGTCTAATAAAAAAATTCTTGTCTTAGGAGTGGCTAATAAAAAAGACTTATATTTAGGAATGGGGGGAGGAGAAAATATAAATAATAATGCATGTTGGGGCAACCCACGTTTCCGCTAATTTTAGCCGTGGGCTTGTTCACAATTTTTACGAGGGGGTGGTTGTTCATTTAATGGAGGGACTTGTAGTACTACCAGACTTGAACGATACAAAGTGCGACCTGGCACACCGTAACACCACTTGGAACAAGTGGGTAGCTATCTCAAAAAACAATCAACAACTAAAAAACCCCGCGACCTGGCATGTAGTATAGTACACAATTTTAAACGATTGTTTTGATGGAGTGAAAAAGGAAAACTACCCCACTACTTATATATAGGCCGGAGCCTCCGCGCTTGCTTGCTAGGGCTGATCTATTCACACACACTCATCCTCTCCAGATCTAAACAAGATAGGGGTAGTAACCCTGTCTTTCTCCCTTCAAAAAACACTGACTTTCTATCCTCACCACTGGTTACAGATCCGGACGTATCCCCCTTCGCTGGTGAAGGGGAGGAGGGGCAGCATTTAGGCCGTCGTCGACAGCGAGGGAGGAGTGCTGGCGCGGGAGGTCCTCCGATCCCTTCGTCGTTGCCTGTGGGCGGATCCGGCCTCCCGCTGCCCACCTATCCACATCCCGACGACCTTCAGGTATATCTTCGTTCGAAACCGCCTTAGCTCTACTTCCCCAGGTCGCTACATCGCTGCATGTGCATCATTTTCTACCTCTCAGCCCCTCTAGATCGGATGGTCCAACGTCACCTATTTTTTTCTATTGTTAGAGGTAAAGCTACTTCATGGAGTCGAATCTTGTACTCCCTCCGTCCGAAAATACTTGTCATTGAAATAAAGTGGGGGTGGGGGAATTTAGTATGTACATCAGACTTGGTACAAACAAGAAGTAAAGGGGATGAAAGTAGTACAGACTGGTCATCCGACCGGTCTCTTGGTCGAAAAGGGAAATATAGGGGTAATGTTGTACACAGTGGTATGACCAGGACTAGATTTGCTATCCACGCATAGGAGTAGGTGGCTAGAGTGAACAAAAATGGGACCAACCCAGATATGTTTCTTGGATGTTTGTTTCTCGGGGCAACAAACTATGAATCACCACTTTATGCCTCTGTTTACGTACATGGTGCTGTACTGCTGGTGCACCCACTGTCCCATGCCGTTATACCAAATATTTAGGCTCCGGTCGGAATAAAGGGGCAGAAAACATAGGTCTTGATGAAAATAGAGGAATAGGAAAGGAATGC
This sequence comes from Triticum aestivum, assembly GCF_018294505.1. NCBI lineage: Eukaryota > Viridiplantae > Streptophyta > Magnoliopsida > Poales > Poaceae > Triticum > Triticum aestivum. The sequence continues at coordinate 106,216,383 of NC_057804.1, forward strand.
AGGTATAAAACTATGGAACAGCGAACCGGAGGAAACTCTCAAGAGAATTTGTTCGGATGGACTACGAAATGTATAGATTTGTTTTTTTAGAGTAGCACGCTTGGCAGTATGAGATGCTATTTGTTTATTCAGCTGCACAGTGACTACTCTTGTCCTCACCTCATGTACCACACATAGGTTGATTTTTTTATTCCGGCAAACACAGCACATCAACCTGTCTAACGCATGGCAGCGAGCGCCTGCCTCGGGCTTCCGCCCAAAAAATGAGCAACGCATGGATGTTTCTAATCCGATGGAATCAGTACTACCAGACCAGCTTTCCTATGAAACACTATTCACCTTTCCCATGTTCCGAATGGTTGGAAGGGAAAGAATACGGTAGGAATTGTGTTCCTACGAAAATCCTGCACCAAACCTGTGAACTGAACGCAACCTTAGTTGTTCTTAATATAATGTCCCTGGTAAAAATGAAGCCATGCCACTGTTATTCCCTGTAATTGTTTGAGACTCTGACAAGTTTAGCCAAATGTTTTTGCCTGTAATTGTTTGAGACTCCGACTGTTTCCTCTATGCCTTTTTGTGCAAACAGGGATATCCAATTCACCTGGTTGCTGTTGTGACCTTTTGGTGCACTGCACAAAACTCTTCTTAAAAGAAGTGACTTTTGTGCTGTTTAACTGGAATGTCAGATGGAACAGTTGGTTCATTTTGGTGGAACTGCACAAAGGGAGATCTGTGTTCCAATCCTCATCATCCATTTTGGTGCCATAACCTTCCTTTAGGTAAGAATGATATTTAATGCATGTGTTCATCTCTATTTTCCGACTGCCATGAGAAAATAATGTTGTTTTTACTAGTATACTTGTACTCCCTCACTGACAAAACCAATTCTGAATTAGAAGGCCAATCATGTACTTGGTTTCACCAACTGGTGAGGAGAAAGAGGAACATAGCATGAAGAGGAAGAAGAAGAAGAAGAATAAACAGTGCCAAGGCGATCTTGCTGAAGCTAGAGGCCTCAGTCGAGGCTATTCAAGGGCTCCGGCAACGACTACCTTACATGTGCGACGATCCTCCAGGGAGCCCTTCCACTTTTTCTGTCTCACTTAATTAATTAGGAGCACTTAAGTACCACTAATTTATTATTGCCTAATTTTCCTATTGGAGTTAAACAAATCTTTAGTAGGACCCTATGCTGAATCATGTACGTGTGAATGTTTGTCTATGGAGGTGAATCATGTGGTGGAGCGGGGAGGGAATATTATTAGTGTCATGACATAATAGTGCTATTGTTTTGCATGTCAATTTATTGCCATTGGTTCAATGAGGCAATGTTTTGCGTATTGTCCATCATGAATTTGATGCTACTGTTTGAGTAATATGCTAATGTCTTCCTATCCTTTCTCACTAAGCTAATGAAGGTTTCACCTTGTTCCTACTTGTGCAAACAGGGATCATGTTGTGCCAATCATACATTTTAGTGGAACTACACAAGACAATACAATGAACTGTATCCCAGCCAGTGCTTTAACTCTGCTGGAAGTTCTTGATAATCTTTCGATATAATCTCAGCACTGGTAAACAAGAGTGATTTCAACCATACATTTGAAGTGCACAAAAATATATACTATTGTGTGATTCCAGTGAGTGCTTTATCATCTCTTATGGGACTACATGAATAAGCTTTTTTTCTCAGGTTGGTACGGGCCTAAGGCCTTCATCCATATTAGTTTGCTGTCATCTCTATTTGTATCGTGCTACTGTCATGAGAAACTCCTTTATCTTTGCACTTTTAAGTTTTGCAACCTATGATAAATGGCAATGCTTTGAGTGTTGAGTTGAGCTAATTGGCACTGATTAAATAAACTAATACCTCTCTTTAAGCAAGACTACTATGTTGCTAACTTTACCCATTAAGATAATGAGGGTGCTTCTATTTGTTAGTGTATGTTTCATCAACTAGTCCCACTATTACAGTAATCTCACTCTCTCAATATATGTGCCAACAGGGATGCTCGATTTTGGTGGAACTGCACAAAAACTTTGGGTGCTTCATTGCCTCGACAGCTTCCGTCCTTTCCTGTCAGTCGCTAATCTCCGCTTGCTTTCTTCCTTTGCTGTCAGTCGCTTGGCTTATCTCGGCTTCCAGTCAAAGGAAATAGTAATTGATATGCTACCTCACACAGGTTGGTACTGGTCTTTATCCTGATTATTGTGCCTGTCATATGTATTGGTAATTTGGTATTGTGCTACTGTTTGCCGATTTCATAAAGGAGTAATTTGGAGCCTGAACTCGCAGGCAAATCATTACATCGGGTGATTTCAGTAGAACTGCACAAAATGATCAGATGGACAGGTACTTATGCTGCTGCTATGTACTCCAAAGTTCACTCAGACAAGCATCGATGTTGACAAGAAGTGCCTATATTCATTCGAGTATCAACCGGCGTCAACCAATTGTCAAACTCCAAGTATTAGGAGAGTGAACGCCAAAAATATTGCTTGGTGCATAGCCCAGAAAAACGCAGTCCAGTCTTTGGTCCCAACTTGTGCCTTTTGGTTATCGCACATATGGTAGCGAACTATATGGCATGGAGTCTAAAGATTCCAGACAAGTTGGTTGACGCGTATATTCATCTGGGACTTAATCAGTCTGCACGCCAAGGATGCTCCATTTCAGTTGAACTGCACAAAAAATTTGGGTGGTTCATTTTCTCAACCGCCTCCTTTCTCGTCTGCAATGTAGAATTTTGGCGAGATACAGGACCAAGATGAGCCAGTAAACTAGTTGGATGAAAGTAGTGGCCAAGTTGCTCAAACCTCCGTCGGCACGAGGCCACTATTTGAGGATAAACCTACAAGCAAAGTTCAGATTGTCTGTGCTGCCTCTTATGTACTCGAAAGTTTACTCGTACAAGAACTAATTTTAGCAAGAAGTACCTCTGATTGAACACCATTTACCAGTCTGTACCCTAGGTAATTAAAGTTCGTCCATGGATCATATTGGCTGTGATCTCAATCATTTGGATGCATAAACATACTGAACATGTGTATATCTGAATCTTTTTGTGAATTATGTATGAATATTGTCGTGTGATCTATCAATCATTTGGATGCATAGATATGCTGAGCTTGTGTATATATGAATCTTTTGAGTTGTTGATAGTGAATGTTGGCTATGAATATGAACGTGTCCTGTGAACCTGAGTTTGATATGAATTGCAACAGAACCAGTTATAACCCTTCTCCTCCTCTCAATCTGCGACTCCACTGCCGCGTTTTCCCATCTCCGAGTCGTTCCCGTCCGGGGCCTCGCCGTCGTCCACCGCCTCGCTGTGTTCGGTGCGGCGTGGTCAACAAACGAGAGTCATCGGAAGAGGACTGTACGTGGAGAGCCTGACGGCTGGGACCCACGAGGTCCATGGTCGCACGCAAGGAAAGTTCCTCCTTATTAAGCTGAAAAAAATGTTTCCTCCACCTGACAGCTGGGACCCACCGGCTGTATCTTCGCACGGAAGGAAGTGCCTCCTTGTTTTGCGAAAAAAATTATTCATCCCGTTGACAGCTGGGACCCATCAGATTTGGTGACTGACTTGTGGGCCTGCTAAGCGGACGTGTACGCACGGCTTTGTCAACTTAATCAACAAATGATTCTAGCAGCTGGACCGTTGGATGTTAATCCAACAGCCGTGCTCCTTCTTCAACCTCTGTTCTTGCTCCTGTCTCCCGTGGGCGGCACCGCGGCTGTGCTGCCGCGCACCCGAACCAGTGAAGTTTCCCACTCCTCTCCATCTGCGACTCCACTGCCCCCTCTTCCCCATCTCCGGGTCGTTCCAGTCTGGGTGCGCTCGGCATGGTGTGGTCAACATGGTCAACAACCGAGAGTCATCGGAAGATGACTGTACGTGAGAGGCTGACAGTGGGGACGCACCACGCCCATGGACGCATGCATGCAACGGAACGCGGCGAGGTCAACGTGGTCAAGGAACGACTTCCATCGGAAGTATACTGTACGTGGAGAGTCTCAGCTGGGTCCACGGCCGCAGCAAGTAAGTGCCTCCTTATTACGCGGAAAATAATGATTCCTCCAACTGACAACAAGGACCCACCGGACGGGCCACCGTATTTTGCAGAAAAAACATTTGCCCCCTGACTGCTGGGACCCACCTGACGGGCCACCGTATTTCACGAAAAAACGTCCCCCCCGCTGTCAGCTCGGACCCACCGGAAGTGCCTCCTTATTACGCACAAAAAAATGAATACTCCCCCTGCTAGCTGGGACCCACCTTGGTGGGAGGCTGACTTGTGGGCCTACTAAGTTGACGGGGACGAAGGGCTTTGTCAACTTAGTCAATATGAACGATTCTAGCTCCAGTGATCGTACGATGTCCATCCAACGGCCCTAGTGCTTCTTCAACCTCTGGTCTTCTTGCTCCAGCCGCCCAAACTAGCGCCGGTCGTGCCTCATGCTCCTGCCTCCCGTGGCCGGCTGTGCTGCCGTGGAGGACTCATCGCACCATACTATTCCCACCGCTGGCCAGGCCCTGCGGCGACGGCAGCCTCACACCGCAGCCGAACCAGTGAACCCTCGTACTCCTCTCCGCGCGGGCTTCCACTGCCGCGTCTTCCCCGGCTCCGCGTTGTCCCCTTCCTAGGCCTCGCCGTCGTCCACCGCCGTAGTGCTCTCTGCGCGGCGTGGTCAACGTGGTCAACGAACGACTTCCATCGGAAGAGTACTGTACGTGGAGAGGCTGACAGCTGGGTCCACGACCACAACCCAGTTTTTTTGTGATTTGCCAAGTAAGTCGCTTTGTCAGGCCTGTTGGGCTGCAAATCTTTCAAGACGAGGAGAGCTTTCATTCGGCTGGCCGAGAAAATGGCCCATCAGTAATGAGAAATGGGCTGTACATTTTTAAAACACATCAAAGCGGCAATTAGTTTCAAATATCTTTTTTTTCATTTCGGGATTTTAAATTACATTAATTTTTATGCATGGAGAATTTGTTGGATTTTATATTGATATACATTTAGTTTTAATTTTAGTTTGAATGTGAGTCAAAATTTTGGGATTAAAAATAGTTCGGACCGCACCGAAATATGCAAAATTTCGTATAATTTTTTAACCGTGGCCATAATATGGGCTGTAATGCTAACAAAAAGAATATGGTCTCCAAACAAAACCTTAAGAATTAGCAAATGGGTTGTAAATTATTAGAAATAATGGAAGATAGGCTGTATGCTGTTTTCCACATATTTGAGGCTTTCCTAAAAAAAGGTTGACACACAAGCAGTGACTGTTGGATGGCCATCCAATGGCTGTCGTGCTTCTTCAATCTCTGCTCTTCCTGCTCGAGCCGCTCAAACAAGCGTCGGCGGGACTGCCTCCTCCCTCCTCCCCGCGTCCGACTGTGCTGCCGCGCAGGCCTCACCACCCCACCGTACTCCCATCGCTGGCCTAGACATCCCTCTACTCACCCACACCTGCTGTTATTCTCCGGCGATGGCAGACGAACCAGTAAACCCTCGTTCAGTCGTACTCCCCTCCGCGTGGGAAACAACTGCTGAGTCTTCCCTGCCTCCGTGTCGTTCCCTTCCTAGGCCTCGCCGTCGTCCACCGCCCTGGTGCTCTCGGCGCGGCTTGGTCAACATGGTCAACGACCGACATGCATCTGAAGTGGACTGTACGTGGAGAGGCCGACAGCTGGGTCCACGGCCGCACGCAAGGAAATGCCTCCTTATTACGCGCAAAATAATGATTCCTCCACCTGACATCGGGGACCCACCGAAAGGGCCTCAGTATTTTGCGAAAAAATGTTACCACCGCTGACAGCTCGGACCCACCAGCTATATCTTCGCACGCAAGGAAGTGCCTCCTTATTACGCACAAAAAAATGAATACTCCCCCTGTTAGCTGGGACCCAGTATAGTGGCAGGCTGACTTGTGGGCCTACTAAGTTGACGGGGATGGAGGGCTTTGTCAACTTAGTCAATATGCATGATTCTAGCTCCAGTGACCGTACGATGTCCATTCAACGGCCGTAGTGCTTCTTCAACCTCTGGTCTTCTTGCTCCAGCCGCCCAAACCAGCGCCGGTTGTGCCTCGTGCTCCTGCCTCCCGTGGCCGGATGCGATGCGGCGGAGGCCTCACCGCCCCTACTACTCCCACCGCTAGCCAGGCCATCCCTCTACTCACCCACACCCCCTGTTATTCTGCGGCGACGACAGCCTCACACCGCAGCGAACCAGTGAACCCTCGTACTCCTCTACGCGTGGGCATCCACTACCGCGTCTTCCCTGGCTCCGCGTCCTCCCCTTCCTAGGCCTCGCCATCATCCACCGCCCTGGTGCTCTTGGCGCGGCGTGGTCAACGTGGTCAAGGAACGGCTTCCATCGGACGTGGACTGTACGTGGAGAGGCTGACAGCTGGGTCCATGGCCGCAGCAAGGAAGTGCCTCCTTATTACGCGCAAAATAATTATTCCTCCACCTGACAGCGGGGACCCACCGGATGGGCCACCATATTTCACGAAAAAAATGTTTCCCCCCTGACTGTTGGGACCCACCTGCTACACCTTCGCACGCAAGGAAGTGCGTCCGGGCAAAAAAAAACGATTCGCCCCCCTGACTGTTGGGACCCACTAGCTACATCTTCGCACGCAAGGAAGCGCCTGACAGTCGGGACCCACCTGGTCGAAGCGTACGTAGCATTGTCATTCTGGTCGCGAACGTGTACGTACATACTGGTCGATGTAGAGGCGCGCACGTGTCGTAGATGTAGAGGCGTGCACGTGTCGTAGTAGAGGCGCGCACGTAGCATGTACACGTACGTACATCAGCGAGGGTGCAAGAAAGAAAATACGGCCACGTACGTACATACGGGCAGGGTCTCTAACGCCTACTCGCGCATACGTACATGGCTGGGTCGGAACGGAGAAACAACATCGTCGTTGTGTTCATGGGGAGCCAACCGGCTGGGTCGGAATGGAATGCGTGGTCGTGTTCATCGGGAGGGCTTGGACGGAACAAGCGATGGAAACGAGGCCTGGCGTACCGACAACGGAGGAAACAGCCTTGTGCTTGACCGGCCACGTTCGAAATGGGGTCCTCTTGATCGGGAGGGGCCTGGCGTACCGCAAAACGGAGGAAACGGACCTCCTACGATCAAAATGGGGATCCTGTTGATCGGGAGGGGTGTGGCGTACCGCAAAACGGACGAAACGGACTTGTGTTTGAGTGCTACGGTCGAAACGGGGGCCCTGTTCATCGGGAGGGGTGTGGCGTACCGCAAAACGGACGAAACGGACTTGTGTTGGAGCGCTACGGTCGAAACTGGGGGGGGGAGGGGTGTGGCGTACCGCAAAATGGGACTCCACGGGCTCCTGTTCATCCAGCCTCCACCACACACTACTCCACCGGCTACTGTTCAACCACCCCTCCACGGGCACCCCTCCACCGTCTACTGTTCATCTAGCCCTCCACACCACGGGGTCCTATTCAACCACCCCTCCATGGCCACCCCTCCACCGTCTACTGTTCATCCAGCCCTCCACACCACGGGTTCCTGTTCATCCAGAGGCAGAGCCACCGCTCACTGTTCATCCAAGCCCCCCCCCCAACACTCACTGTTCATCCCAGAGGCAGCATCGATCGGCTTCAGTTAGCAGCAGTAGTGAAGGAATCGCTCCATCGGGTTCAGTTAACAGCCATCGATCGATCGCTCGGGTTCAGTAACGCGTAGCCTGCAGTGCAATCGCTCGGGTTCAGTTAGAGCCCAACGCCTCGCTCGGCTTCAGTTAGAGCCAACGCCTCGCACACACGCGCGTACGTATGAGAGAAACGCGCATCGCTCCGCCCCCGACCTCCCACCGTAACCGGCAATTTCCCGAAATTTTCCTCCCCCTCGCTTCTACCATGGTTTTTTCCATCATGGACGGCCCAAAGAATGTCATGCAACTGCGTCTCCGGCCCGCCCAGGACGAAAAGCCCATTTTCTGTCATGATTTTTTGTCATAGAAGTAGGATCCCACCACATCTATGATGATACCGGGTTTTGTCACAATTATCGTCACAGAAGTGTCATATGTATGACAGAAAAAAAATTTGTTCGGCCCAAAATGTCATGGATGTGTCTTTTTTTTGTAGTGCTAGGACCAAGGTACAATGGGACTTGTGACTGAATTGACTGCAAGCTGTCCAGTAATTATTCTCTCTCCTACATGCAGCCAATAGAATTGAGGCACTCGAGTATGCATGCAGTCCATTCCCAGTGTGCTCTCTCCCCTGGCTACATGCAGCCAATGAATTAATAGTAATACATCATGCATGCAACTACTGCGGACCGGCAGGCCTTATAAGAACGGACACTGCAGTGTGGCTAAAGGGCCCTATAAACCCAGACGGAGGTAGTAGTATGGATTATGTTCTGAGATTGATGTTGCTATGACTTTGCCATGCTTAATGCTTGTCACTTTGGGCCCGGGTGCCATGATTTCAGATCTGAACCGTTTATGTTATCACAATTATATCTATGTTCTAGATCCGATATTGCAAGTTATAGTCACCTACTATGTGTTATGATCCGGGGACCCTAGAGTGACAATAGTCGGGACCACTCCCGGTGATGACCGTAGTTTGAGGAGTTCATGTATTCACTGAGTGCTAATGCTTTGTTCCGAATCTCTATTAAAAGGAGGCCTTAATATCCCTTAGTTTCCAGTAGGACCCCGCTGCCACGGGAGGGTATGATAAAAGATGTCATGCAAGTTCTTTCCATAAGCACGTATGACTATTTACGAAATACATGCCTACATTATATTTATGAACTGGTGCAAGTGTCATATCACCCTAAGTTATGAATGTCTCATGATGAATATCATCCAATGAATCGCTGATCCAATGCCTATGATTTTCCTACATATTGATCTTGCTAAGTTACTACTGCTATTGTTACTATTGCACTTGCTACTAAACTACTGTTGTCACTGTTATTGTTACTATTGCTGTTGCTACGTATAAAAACTATCATACTACTTCGCTACTGATCACTTTGCTGTAGATAATTAATCTCCAGGTGTGGTTGAATTGACAACTCAGCTACTAATACTTGCAAATATTCTTTGGCTCCCCTTGTGTCGAATCTATAAATTTGGGTTGAATACTCTACCCTCGAAAACTATTGCGATCCCCTATACTTGTGGGTTATCAAGACCTTTTTCTGGCACCATTGCCGGGGAGCATAGCTATATTTGTTGAGTCACTTGGGATTATTATCAAATTGTCACTATGAAGAATCTGAAGGATGCTAAGACTAAGATTTTTCTCTCTAAGACAAGGAGAGGTAAGGAACTGCCATCTAGCTCCGCACTTGATTCGCCCTCTGTTATAAATAGACTTGCAACACCACCACATGCTATTAATTCTGATATGTCGTAAGTTATTGATGATTCTACTTCTGCTATGAATGCTACTTGTACCTTGCTTGATGATAATGTGACACTAGGTGAATTTCTTGATGAACAAATTGCTAGAGTAAGACACCATGATATTGTTGAAACTGATGATGAGCTTGAAACTGGAAATCTTAAAACACCTATTAGAACTAGCCCTCCTAGATATGAGTTGCCAAATGTACCGGAAGGTTATGTTGTGGGTGATGAGGCAACTAGAGATATTCTTGCTTATAAGGATAGAGATGATCTAGAAAAATTATTATGCAAGTATAAAGAAAGATATTTGAATGCTAGAATGAAATGTGATCCTAAGTTTGCTACTTCACCTATCTTTACTGATGATAAGGATTATGAATTCTCTCTCGACCCAGAGTTAATTACTTTGGTTGAATCTGATCCATTCCATGGTTATGAAAATGAAACTGTTGTGGCACATCTTACTATGTTGAATGACATAGCCACCCTTTTCGCTCATGATGAGAAGATTCGCTATTATTATATCCTCAAATTATTTTTGTTTTCATTAAAGGGTGATGCTAAAGCTTGGTACAATACTCTTGCTCCTGGTTGTGTGCGTAGTCCCCAGGATATGATTTATTATTTCTCTGTAAAATATTTCCCTGCTCATAAGAAACAAGCTACCTTGCAGGAAATATTTAATTTTGTGCAAATTGAAGAAGAGAGTCTCCCACAAGCTTGGGGGAGGCTTCTCCAATTGCTTAATCCTTTGCATGATCATCCTCTTAAGAAAAATGAAATACTCCCTCCGTCCCAAAATAAGTGTCTTCACTTTAGTACAACTTTACACTAACGCTAGTACAAAGTTGAGACACTTATTTTGGGACAGAGGGAGTACTTGATATCTTCTATAATGGACTAACCGATGCTTATAGGGATTTTCTAGATAGTTGTGCTGGTTGTATTTTCAGGGAGCGAACTATTGAGCAAGCTGAAGAATTATTGAATAGCATATTGAAAAATTATGATATTGGACTCCTCCTGAAACACCGCCTAAATCCACTCCGAAGCAGAGGGGTATTTTATATCTCAGTCCTGAAGATATGCAAGAGGCAAAATAAATCTATGAAGGAAAATGGTATTAAAGCCAAGGATGTCAAAAAATTTACCTCCTATTGAAGAAATACATGGGCTTGATACACCACCACCACCACCTAAGGTGGTAGAGGTAATTCTTTAATGAAATTCAATGATAGTGATAATCCTCATAATAAACATCCTAGTCAATGCCTTTATGAGTTTGATAATTACATTAGAAAGCAAGATCACTTCAATGCAAATGTTATGAAACAACTAAAATACAACTCTGATATGATTGCTCGCTTAAGTGACTTGTTATTTAGAATCTCAAATGACGTTAGAGGTGTAGGAAAGCATGCCTCTATGATTGAAACTCAATTATAACAAGTTACTAAATCTCAAAGAGAGTTGCTTGATGAAATGAACAATAATATAAATGACTTTGCTGCTAGGGTAGCAACTAGAGGAGGGAAAATGACTTAGGAACCACTTTACCCCGAGGGACACCCAAAGAGAATTGAACAAGACTCTCAAAGAATTAACACTGATGCACTTAGTCCTTCTAAAAAGAAAAAGAATAAGAAAAATAATAGGACTTTGCATGCCTCTAGTGAACCTGAAGTAGAAAAACCTCCTGATAATGATAATGAAATTTCTATCTCTGATGCTGAAACTCAATCTGGTAGTGAACACTCACCTTCTGATAATGAAAAAGATAATGATGAGGTTCATGAAGACACTCAAACTAATGGTAAAGAACCAAACAATGATGTTGAGATAGAACCAGCTGTTGATCTTGATAACCCACAACCCAAGAATAAAAAATATGATAAAAGAGACTAAAAAGAAAGATGATGAAGAATTTGAACGCTTTGCTGAAATGCTGAGGCCAGTCTTTTTGCGTACTGGCTTGACTGATATCTTAAAAATGCCTCCCGATGCAAAGTACATGAAAGACACCATCACCAATAAGAAAAAAAATACCGGAAGCTGGAATCTCCACCATGCTTGCTAATTATACTTTTAAAGGTGGAGTACCTAAAAAACTAGGAGATCCAGGAATACCAACTATACCTTGCTCCATCAAAAGAAACTATGTGAAAACTGCTTTATGTGATTTGGGAGCTGGTGTCAGTGTTATGCCTTTCTCTTTATATGAAAGACTTGATTTGAATAAACTCACACCTACTGAAATATTTTTACAAATGGCTGACAAATCAACTGCCATACCTATCGGTATTTATGAGGATGTGCCCGCTGTTGTTGGTAATGTTACTATCTTAACTGACTTTGTTATACTTGAGATGCCCGAGGACGACAACATGTCGATTATCCTTGATAGACACTTCTTGAATACTGTAGGGGCTGTTATTGATTGCAATAAAATCAAGGTCACTTTTCTTATCAATAGTAATGAACATATTGTGCACTTTCCGAAGAAACAATTCCAAGTGAATGGTATTAATGTTATTGAAAAATCTCCGACAATCACTATTAGAAGTTTTCAACTACCTCTACCTACTGTTAAAAATAAATATGAAATGCTTATTGTTGGGGGCATTCATATTCCCGTTGAGGTAACTTTGTGATTCATGAAAGTTCTTCGGTTTCATGCTAATCGGAAGTGGTTGTTAATAAGACTTGATCAACCTTATTAATGGATCATTTTTGTGAGGTATGAAGTTGATGAATTCAGTGAGCACTACCTTCTGTCCCTACCTTTTGTTTTCTATTTTTTATTAGTTAAATAAGATAAAATGCCATGTTTTATCTGTTTTCTGAATTTTCCGTGCAATAAAAAATGACCCAAAAATAAAAGTTCTCAGAATGCTCTGAAAATTTAATATGATTTTTTCTGAATATTTAAGAATTTTTGGTGCAAATAATACCATAGGGGGGTGAACCAGGTGGGCACAACCCACCTAGGAGCGCCAGGTGTTGGGGAACGAGGTAATTTCAAACAATTTCTATGATCACGCAAGATCTATCTAGGAGATGCATAGTAACGAGAGGGGAGAGTGTGTCCACGTACCCTGATAGACCGAAAGCTGAAGCGTTATGACAACGTGGTTGATGCAGTCATACGTCTTCACAATTCAACGGATCCTAGTACCGAAGGTACGGCACCTCCGCGGTCTGCACACGTTCAGCTCGGTGACGTCCCATGAACTCTAGATCCAGCTGAGGTCGAGGGAGAGTTTCGTCAGCACGACGGCGTGGTGATGGTGATGATGGAGTTACCGGCGCAGGGCTTTGCCTAAGCACTACGACGATATGACCGAGGTGGAAATCTGTGGAGGGGGGCACCGCACACGGCTAAACAATCAACTTGTGTGTCATAGGGGTGCCCCCTCCCCCATATATAAAGGAGCAAGGGGAGGGGGCCAGCAGCCTCATAGGGTGCGCCCCAAGGGGGGAATCCTACTCCTACTAGGAGTAGGTCCCCCCTTTCCTAGTCCAACTAGGAGGGGAAGGAAAGAGGAGGAGGGAGAAGGAAAGAGGGGGCCGGCCCCCCAAGCCCTAAACCAATTCGGTTTGGGCCTAAGGGGGGCGCGCCGCACAGCTCCCTTGCTGCCCTCTATTTACACTAAGGCCCATGAAGGCCCATTGACCCCCCCGGGGGGGGGGGGGGTTCCGGTAACTCCCCGGTACTCCGGTATTTATCTGGTGACCCTTGGAACCTTTCCGGTGTCCGAATATGACCTTACAATATATTAATCTTTATGTCTCGACCATTTCGAGACTCCTAGTCATGTCCGTGATCTCATCCGAGACTCCGAACAACCTTAAGTACATCAAAACACATAAACTCATAATATCGATCGTCATCAAACGTTAAGCGTGTGGACCCTACGGGTTCGAGAACTATATAGACATGACCGAGACACACCTCCGGTTAATAACTAATAGCGGAACCTGGATGCTCATATTGGTTTCTACATATTCTACGAAGATCTTTATCGGTCAAACCGCATAACAACATACGTTGTTCGCTTTGTCATCAGTATGTTACTTGCCCGAGATTCGATCGTTGCTATCATCATACCTAGTTCAATCTCATTACCGGAAGGTCACTTTACTCGTTCTGTAATACTTCATCCCACAACTAACTCTTTAGTCACAATGCTTGCAAGGCTTATAGTGATTTGTATTACCAAGAGGGCCCAGAGATACCTCTCCGAAACACAGAGTGACAAATCCTAATCTCGATCTATGCCAACCCAACAAACACCTTCGGAGACACCTGTAGAGCACCTTTATAATAGCCCTTTTACGTTGTGACGTTTGGTAGCACACAAATGTTGGGGAACGTCCTAATTTCAAAAAAAAAAATCCTACGCACACACAGGATCATGCTGATGCATAGCAACGAGAGGGGAGAGTGTTGTCCACGTACCCTCGTAGACCGAAAGCGGAAGCGTTAGTACAACACCGTTGATGTAGTCGTACGTCTTCACGATCCGACCGATCAAGTACCAAACATATGGCACCTCCGAGTTCAGCACACGTTCAGCTCGATGACGTCCCTCGAACTCCGATCCAGCTGAGCTTTGAGGGAGAGTTCCGTCAGCACGACGGCGTGGTGACGATGATGATGTTCTACCGACGCAGGGCTTCGCCTAAGCACCGCTACGATATTATCGAGGTGGAATATGGTGGAGGGGGGCACCGCACACGGCTAAGAGATCAATGATCAATTGTTGTGTCTTAGAGGTGCCCCCCTGCCCCCGTATATTAAGGATCAAGGGGGAGGGGGCGGCCGGCCAGGAGGAGGCGCACCAGGGAGGAGTCCTACTCCCACCGGCAGTAGGACTCCCTCCTTTCCTAGCCCAAGTAGGAGAGGGGAAGGAAAGGAGAGAGGAAAGGAAGGAAAGGGGGGCGCCGCCCCCCCTCCTTGTCCTATTCGTACTAGAGGGGGAGGTAGCGCGCGGCCTGCCCTGGCCACCCCTCCTCTTCTCCACTTAGGGCCCATGAGACCCATTAACCCCCCGGGGGTTTCGGTAATCCCTCGGTACTCCGGTATATATCCGATAACCCACGAAACCATTCCGGTGTCCGATTATAGTCATCCAATATGTCAATCTTCATGTCTTGACTATTTCGAGACTCCTTGTTATGTCCGTGATCACATCCGAGGCTCCGAACTATCTTAGGTACATCAAATCACATAAACTCATAATGTAACTGTCATCTAACTTTAAGCGTGCGGACCCTACGGGTTCGAGAACTATGTAGACATGACCGAGACACGTCTCCGATCAATAACCAATAGCGGAACATGGATGCTCATATTGAATCCTACATATTCTACGAAGGTCTTTATCGGTCAAACTGCATAACAACATACGTTGTTCCCTTTGTCATCGGTATGTTACTTGCCCGAGATTCGATCATCGGTATCTCAATACCTAGTTCAATCTCGTTACCGGCAAGTCTCTTTACTCGTTACGTAATGCATCATCCCGTAACTAACTCATTAGCTACATTGCTTGCAAGGCTTATAGTGATGTGCATTACCGAGAGGGCCCAGAGATACCTCTCCGACAATCGGAGTGACAAATCCTAATCTCGAAATACGCTAACTCAATATGTACCTTCGGAGACACCTATAGAGCTCCTTTATAATCACCCAATTACATTGTGACGTTTGGTAGCACACAAAGTGTTCCTCCGGTAAACGGGAGTTGCATAATCTCATAGTCATAGGAACATGTATAAGTCATGAAGAAAGCTATAGCAATATACTAAACGATTAAGTGCTAAGCTAACGGAATGGGTCAAGTCATTCACATCATTCTCCTAATGATGTGATCCCGTTTATCAAATGACAACTCATGTCTATGGTTAGGAAACACAACCATCTTTGATTAACGAGCTAGTCAAGTAGATGCATACTAGTGACATTATGTTTGTCTATGTATTCACACATGTATTATGTTTCCGGTTAATACAATTCTAGCATGAATAATAAACATTTATCATGATATGAGGAAATAAATAATAACTTTATTGTTGCCTCTAGGGCATATTTCCTTCGGTCTCCCACTTGCACTAGAGTAAATAATCTAGATTACACAGTAATGATTCTAACACCCGTGGAGCCTTGGTGCTGATCATGTTTTGCTCGTGGAAGAGGCTTAGTCAATGGGTCTGCAACATTCAGATCCGTATGTATCTTGCAAATCTCTATGTATCCCACCTAAACTTGGTCCTGGATGAAATTGAAGCGTCTCTTGATGTGCGTGGTTCTCTTGTGAAATCTGGATTCCTTTGCCAAGGCAATTGCACCAGTATTGTCACAAAAGATTTTCATTGGACCCGATGCACTAGGTATGACACCTAGATCGGATATGAACTCCTTCATCCAGACTCCTTCATTTGCTGCTTCCGAAGCAGCTATGTACTCTGCTTCACATGTAGATCCTTCCATGATGCTTTGTTTAGAACTGCACCAACTGACAGCCCCACCGTTCAATATAAACATGTTTCCGGTTTGTGATTTAGAATCGTCCGGATTAGTGTCAAAGCTTGCATCGACGTAACCATTTACGACTAGCTCTTTGTCACCTCCATAAACGAGAAACATATCCTTAGTCCTTTTTAGGTATTTCAGGATATTCTTGACCATTGTCCAGTGATCCACTCCTGGATTACTTTGGTACCTCCCTGCTAAACTTATTGCTAAGCATACATCAGGTCTGGTACATAGCATTGCATACATGATAGAGCCTATGGCTGAAGCATAGGGAACATCTTTCATTTTCTCTCTATCTTCTGTTGTGGTCGGGCATTGAGTCTGACTCAACTTCACACCTTGTAATACATGCAAGAACCCTTTCTTTGCTTGATCCATTTTGAACCTTTTCAAAACTTTTATCAAGGTATGTGCTTTGTGAAAGTGCATTTAAGTGTCTTGATCTATCTCTATAGATCTTGATGCCTAATATGTAAGCAGCTTCACCGAGGTCTTTCATTGAAAAACTTTTATTCAAGTATCCTTTTATGTTGTCCAGAAAATCTATATCATTTCCAATCAACAATATGCTGTCTACATATAATATCAGAAATGCTACAGAGCTCCCACTCACTTTCTTATAAATACAGGCTTCTCCAAAAGTCTGTATAAAACCATATGCTTTGATCACACTATCAAAGCGTTTATTCCAACTCCGAGAGGCTTGCACCAGTCCATAAATGGATCGCTGGAGCTTGCACACTTTGTTAGCACTTTTTGGATCGACAAAACCTTCTGGTTGCATCATATACAACTCTTCTTCTAGAAATCCATTCAAGAATACAGTTTTGACATCCATTTGCCATATTTCATAATCATAAAATGCGGCAATCGCTAACATGATTCGGACAGACTTAAGCATCGCTACGGGTGAGAAAGTCTCATCGTAGTCAATACCTTGAACTTGTCAAAAACCTTTCGCTACAAGTCGAGCTTTGTAGACAGTAACATTACCATCAACGTCAGTCTTCTTCTTGAAGATCCATTTATTCTCGATGGCTTGCCGATCATCGGGCAAGTCAACCAAAGTCCTTACTTTGTTCTCATACATGGATCCTATCTCGGATTTCATGACCTCAAGCCATTTTGCGGAATCTGGGCTTATCATCGCTTCCTCATAGTTCGTAGGTTCGCCATGGTCAAGTAACATGACCTCCAGAATAGGACTACCGTACCACTCCGGTGCGGATCTTACTCTGGTTGACCTATGAGGTTCAGTAGTAACTTGATCTGAAGTTTCATGATCAATATCATTAGCTTCCTCACTAATTGGTGTAGTTGTCACAGGAACCGGTTTCTGTGATGAACTATTTTCCAATAAGGGAGCACATATAGTTACCTCATCAAGTTCTACTTTCCTCCCACTTACTTCTTTCGAGAGAAACTCCTTCTCTAGAAAGGATCCGAATTTAGCAAAAAAAGTCTTGCCTTCAGATCTGTGATAGAAGGTGTACCCAATAGTCTCCTTTGGGTATCCTATGAAGACACATTTCTTCGATTTCGTTTCGAGCTTATCAGGTTGAAGGTTTTTCACATAAGCACCGCAACCCCAAACTTTAAGAAATGACAACTTCGGTTTCTTGCCAAACCATAGTTCATAAGGCGTCGTCTCAACGGATTTTGATGGTGCCTTATTTAACGTGAATGCGGCCGTCTCTAAAGCATAACCCCAAAACGATAGTGGTAAATCAGTAAGAGACATCATAGATCGCACCATATCTAGTAAAGTACGATTATGATGTTTGGACACACCATTACGTTGTGGTGTTCCGGGTGGCGTGAGTTGCGAAACTATTCCGCATTGTTTCAAATGTAAACCAAACTCGTAACTCAAATATTCTCCTCCACGATTAGATCATAGAAATTTTATTTTCTTGTTACAATGATTTTCCACTTCACTCTGAAATTCTTTGAACTTTTCAAATGTTTTAGACTTATGTTTCATTAAATAGATATACCCATATCTGCTCAAATCATCTGTGAAGGTGAGAAAATAACTATACCCGCCGCGAGCCTCAATGTTCATTGGACCACATACATCAGTGTGTATGATTCCCAACGAATCTGTTGCTCGCTCCATAGTTCCAGAGAACGACGTTTTAGTCATCTTGCCCATGAGGCATGGTTCGCAAGTACCAAGTGATTCCAGAAATCCATCAGTATGGAGTTTCTTCATGCGCTTTACACCAATATGACCCAAACGGTAGTGCCATAAATAAGTTGCACTATCATTATCAACTCTGCATCTTTTGGCTTCAACATTATGAATATGTGTATCACTACTATCGAGATTCAATAAAAATAGACCACGCTTCAAGGGTGCATGACCATAAAAGATATTACTCATATAAATAGAACAACCATTATTCTTTGATTTAAATGAATAACCATCTCGCATCAAACAAGATCTAGATATAATGTTCATGCTTAACGCTGGCTCCAAATAATAATTATTCAGGTCTAAAACTAATCCAGAAAGTAGATGTAGAGGTAGCGTGCCGACTGCGATCACATCGACTTTGGAACCATTTCCCACACGCATCGTCACCTCGTCCTTAGCCAATCTTCGCTTAATCCGTAGTCCCTGTTTCGAGTTGCAAATATTAGCAACAGAACCAGTATCAAATACCCAGGTGCTACTGCGAGCATTAGTAAGGTACACATCAATAACATGTATATCACATATACCTTTGTTCACCTTGCCATCCTTCTTATCCGCCAAATACTTGGGGCAATTCCGCTTCCAGTGACCAGCCTGCTTGTAGTAGAAGCACTCGGTCTCAGGCTTAGGTCCAGACTTGGGTTTCTTGTCTTGAGCAGCAACTTGTTTGCTGTTCTTCTTGAAGTTCCCCTTCTTATTCCCTTTACCCTTTTTCTTGAAACTGGTGGTCTTGTTGACCATCAACACTTGATGCTCCTTTTTGATTTCTACCTCCGTAGCTTTTAGCATCGCGAAGAGCTTGGGAATAGTCTTGTTCATCCCTTGCATATTATAGTTCATCACAAAGCTCTTGTAGCTTGATGACAGTGATTGAAGAATTCTGTCAATGCCACTATCATCAGGAAGATTAACTCCCAGTTGAAACTAATGATTGCAATAACCAGACATTTTGAGTATATGTTCACTGACAGAATTATTCTCCTCCATCTTGCAGTTGTAGAACTTGTTGGAGACTTCATCTCTCTCAATCCGGGCATTTGCTTGAAATATTAACTTCAACTCCTGGAACATCTCATTGTTGGGGAACGTAGCAGAAATTCAAAATTTTCCTACGAGTCACCAAGATCTATCTAAGGAGAGACTAGCAACGAGAGAAGGAGAGTGCATCTACATACCCTTGTAGATTGCTAAGCGGAAGCGTTCAAGAGAACGGGGTTGAAGGAGTCATACTCATCATGATCCAAATCACCAGAGATCCTAGTGCCGAACGGACGACACCTCCGCGTTGAACACATGTACAACCCGGTGACGTCTTCCATGCCTTGATCCAGCAAGGAGAGAGGGAGAGGTTGGGGAAAACTCTATCCAGCAGCAGCACAACAGCGTGGTGGTGGTGGAGGAGCGTGGCAATCCTGCAGGGCTTTGCCAAGCACCGCGGGAGAGGAGGAGGACTTGAGAGAGGGGGAGGGCTGCGCCAGAACTTGGGGTGCGGCTGCCCTCCCACCCCTCCACTATTTATAGGTGGGGAGAGAAGGGGGCCGGCCCCCCTAGATCCCATCTAGGGTTGGGGGCAGCGGCCAAGGGGGGAGGAGTGCCTCCCAAGTCAAGTGGAGGCCCTCCCCCTTAAGGTTTCCCCTCTCCCATGCATGGGCCTTGGGGGGGCTGGTGCCCCTGGCCCATTAAGGCTAGGGCGCCCCTTACAGCCCATGCTACTGTATTGGACGTGGTGGAACAATTTCCAGACCTCCGTACCCCTCCGGAATCCTCCGAAACCTTCTGGAAGCTTCCCGGTACAATACCAGAAAAAAACCGAACTTTTCCCGGAACCCGAACAACAACTTTCCATATATAAATCTTTACCTCCGGACCATTCCGGAACTCCCCGTGACGTCCGGGATCTCATCCGGGACTCCGAACAACATTCGGTAACCACGTATATCTATTCCCTATAACCCTAGCGTCATCAAACCTTAAGTGTGTAGACCCTACGGGTTCGGGAACCATGCAGACATGACCGAGACGTTCTCTGGTCAATAACCAACAGCGGGATCAGGATACCCATGTTGGCTCCCACATGTTCCATGATGATCTCATTGGATGAACCATGATGTCAAGGACTCAATCGATCCTGTATACAATTCCCTTTGTCTAGCGGTATTGTACTTGCCCGAGATTCGATCGTCGGTATGCCGATACCTTGTTCAATCTCGTTACCGGCAAGTCTCTTTACTCGTTCCGTAACACATTATCCCGTGATCAACCCCTTGGTCACATTGTGCACATTATGATGATGTCCTGCCGAGTGGGCCCAGAGATACCTCTCCGTCAACCGGAGTGACAAATCCCAGTCTCGATTCGTGCCAACCCAACAGACACTTTTGGAGATACATGTAGTGCACCTTTATAGCCACCCAGTTACGTTGTGACGTTTGGTACACCCAAAGCATTCCTACGGTATCCGGGAGTTGCACAATCTCACGGTCCAAGGAAATGATACTTGACATTAGAAAAACTCTAGCATACGAACTACACAATCTTTGTGCTAGGCTTATGATTGGGTCTTGTCCATCACATCATTCTCCTAATGATGTGATCCCATTATCAACAACATCCAATGTCCATGGTCAGGAAACCGTGACCATCTATTGATCAACGAGCTAGTCGACTAGAGGCTTACTAGGGACATGGTGTGGCCTATGTATCCACACATGTATTTGAGTTTCATATCAATACAATTATAGCATGGATAATAAACGATTATCATGAACAAGGAAATATAATAATAATAACCAATTTATTATTGCCTCTAGGGCATATTTCCAATAGTCTCCCACTTGCACTAGAGTCAATAATCTATTTCACATCGCCATGTGATTAACACTGACAGGTCACATCGCCATGTGACCAACATCCAAAGAGTTTACTAGTGTCACTAAACTAGTTCACATCACCATGTGATTAAGACTCAATGAGTTCTGGGGTTTGATCATGTTTTGCTTGTGAGAGAGGTTTTTAGTCAACGGGTCTGCAACATTCAGATCCGTATGTATTTCGCAAATCTCTAGGTCATATTGTAAATGTTGCTTCCACGCTGCACTTGGAGCTATTCCAAATGGTCGCTCCACTATACGTATCCGGTTTGCTACTCAGAGTCATTCGGATAGGTGTTAAAGCTTGCATCGACGTAACCCTTTACGCCGAACTCTTTATCACCTCCATAATCGAGAAACATGTCCTTATTTACTCCAAGGACAATTTTGACCGCTGTCCAATGATCCGTTCCTGGATCATTCTTGTACCCCTTGACTGACTCATGGCAAGGCACACTTCCGGTGCGGTACACAGCATAGCATACTATAGAGCCTTCATCTGAAGCATAGGGGATGACCTTTGTCCTTTCTATCTCGTCTGCCGTGGTCGAGCTTTAACTCTTAACTTCATACCTTACAACTCAGGCAAGAACTCCTTCTTTGACTGATCCATCTTGAACACCTTCAAGATCATGTCAAGGTATGTGCTCATTTGAAAGTACCACTTAGCGTTTTTTGATCTATCCTCATAGATCTTGATGCTCAATGTTCAAGCAGCTTATTCCAGGTTTTCTATTGAAAAACACCTTTCAAATAACCCTATATGCTTTCCAGAAATTCTACATCACTTCTGATCAACAATATGTCAACAACATATACTCATCAGAAATTCTATAGTGCTCCCACTCACTTCTTTGGAAATACAAGTTTCTCATTAACTTTGTATAAACCCAAAATCTTTTATCATCTCATCAAAGCGTAGATTCCAACTCCGAGATGCTTACTCCAGTCCTTAGAAGGACTGCTGGAGCTTTTCATACTTGTTAGCGTCTTTCAGGATTGTCAAAACCTTCTGGTTGTATCACATACAACCTTTCCCCAAGAAAACTATCAAGGAAACAATGTTTTTTGACATCCTATATGCAAGATTTCATAAATAATGCAATAACTGCTAATCCAATTCCAACAGACTCTTAGCATCGCTACGAGTGAGAAAGCCCCATTGTAGTCAACTCCTTGAACTTGTCGGAAAACATCTTTAATAACAAGTTGAGCTTTCTTAATGGTGATACTTACCATCATTGTCTGTCTTCCTTTTAAAATCCATCTGTACCCAACGGCCTTACGACCATCAAGTATTTCTTCCAAAGTCATGGATCCTCTCTCGGATTTTATGGCCTCGAGCCATTCATTGGAATCCGGGCCCACCTTCGCTTCTCCATAGCTCGTAGGTTCATTGTTGTCTAGCAACATGACCTCCAAGACAGGATTACGTACCACTATGGAGTAATACGTATCTTTGTCGACCTACGAGTTTCGGTAGTGACTTGATCCGAAGTTTCATGATCACTATCATAAGCTTCTACTTCAATTGGTGTAGGTGCCACAGGAATAACTTCATGTGCCCTGCTACAAACTAGTTGAAGTGATGGTTCAACAACCTCATCAAGTCTCCACCATCCTCCCACTCAATTCTTTCGAGAGAAACTTTTCCTCGAGAAAGGACCCGATTCAAGAAACAATCCCTATTTCTTTCGGATCTGAATTAGGAGGAGTACCCAACTGTTTTGGGTGTCCTATGAAGATGCATATTATCCGCTTTGGGTTCGAGCTTATCAACCTGAAACTTTTCACATAAGCGTCGCAGCCCCAAACTTTTAACAAATGACAACTTAGGTTTCTCCAAACCATAGTTCAAACGGTGTCGTCTCAATGGAATTACGTGGTGCCCTATTAAAGTGAGTGCGGTTGTCTCTAATGCCTAACCCATGAACGATAGTGGTAATTCGATAAGAGACATCATGGTACGCACCATATCCAATAGGGTGCAACTATGATGTTCGGACACACCATCACACTATGGTGTTCCAGGCGGTATTAATTGTGAAACAATTTCCACAATGTCTTAATTGCGTGCCAAAGCTCGTAACTCAGATACTCATCTCTATGATCATATCATAGACATTTTATCCTCTTGTCACAATGATCTTCAACTTCACTCTGAAATTACTTGAACCATTCAATAATTCAGACTTGTGTTTCATCAAGTAAATATACTCAACATCTACTCGAATCATCCATGAAGTAAGAACGTAATGATATTCACTGCATGCCTCAACACTCATTGGACTGCACACATCAAAATGTGTTACTTCCAACAAGTTGCTATCTTGTTCCATTTTACTGAAAACTATGCTTTTCAGTCATCTTGCCCATGTGGTATGATTTGCATTTCTCAAGCGATTCAAAATCAAGTGAGTCCAAACGATCCATCTGCATGGAGTTTCTTCATGTGTATACACCAATAGACATGGCTCGCATGTCTCAAACTTTTCAAAACGAGTGAGTCCAAAGATCCATCAACATGGAGCTTCTTCATGCGTTTTACACCAATATGACTTACATGGCAGTGCCACAAGTAAGTGGTACTATCATTACTATCTTATATCTTTTGGCATGAAAATGTGTATCACTACGATTGAGATTCAATAAACCATTCCTTTAGGTGCAAGACCATTGAAGGTATTATTCAAATAAATAGAGTAACCATTATTCTCCTTAAATGAATAACCGTATTGCGATAGACATAATCCAATCATGTCTATGCTCAACGCAAACACCAAATAACAATTATTTAGGTTTAACACCAATCTCGATGGTAGAGGTAGCGTGCCATGCTTGATCACATCAACCTTGGAAACACTTCCAACACATATCGTCAACTCACCTTCAGCTAGTCTCCGTTTATTCCGTAGCTTTTATTTCGAGTTACTAACACTTAGCAACCGAACCGGTATCTAATACCCTGGTGCTACTAGGAGTACTAGTAAAGTACACATTAACATAATATATATCCAATATACTTTTATCGACCTTGCCAGCCTTCTCATCTACCAAGTATCTAGGGTAATTCTGCTCCAGTGGCTGTTCCCCTTATCATAGAAGCACTTAGTCTCGGGTTTGGATTCAACCTTGGGTTTTCACTAGAGCAGCAACCGTTTTGCCGTTTCATGAAGTATCCCTTCTTGCCCTTGCCCTTCTTGAAACTAGTGGTTTTACTAACCATCAACAATTGATGCTCCTACTTGACTTCTACTTTCGCGGTGTCAAACATCGCGAATATTTCAAGGATCATCATATCTATCCCTGATATGTTATAGTTCATCATGAAGCTCTAGCAGCTTGGTGGCAATGACTTTGGAGAAACGTCACTATCTCATCTGGAAGATCAACTCCCACTCGATTCAAGTGATTGTTGCACTCAGACAATCTGAGCACAAGCTCAACGATTGAGCTTTTCCCCCTTAGTTTGCAGGCTAAGAAAATCGTCGGAGGTCTTATACCTTTTGACGTGGGCACGAGCCTGAAATCCCAATTTCAGCCCTCGAAACATTTCAGATGTTCCGCGACGTTTCGAAATCGTCTTTGGTGCCTCAATTCTAAACCGTTTAACATTACTGAACTATCACGTAGTTATCAAAACGTGTATGTCAAATTGTTCGCAACATCCACAGACGACCTTCGAGGTTCAGCACACCGAGCGGTGCATTAAGGACATAAGCCTTCTACGAAGCAACGAGGACAATCCTCAGCTTACGGACCCTGTCCGCATAATTGCTACTATCAACTTTCAACTAAATTTTCTCTAGGAACATATCTAAAACAATAGAACTAAAGCGCGAGCTATGACATAATTTGCAAAGGGCTTTTGACTATGTCCAGGATAATTAAGTTCATCTAATGAACTCCCACTCAGATAGACATCCCTCTAGTCATCTAAGTGATTACATGATCCGAGTCAACTAGGCCGTGTCCGATCATCACGTGAGACGGACTAGTCATCATCGGTGAACATCTTCATGTTGATCGTATCTACTATATGACTCATGCTCGACCTTTCGGTCTCTTGTGTTCCGAGGCCATGTCTGTACATGCTAAGCTCATCAAGTCAACCTAAGTGTTTCGCGTGTGTAAATCTGGCTTACACCCGTTGTATGTGAATGTTAGAATATATCACACCCGATCATCACGTGGTGCTTCGAAACGACGAACTTTCGCAATGGTGCACAGTTAGGGGGAACACTTTCTTGAAATTTTAATGAGGGATCATCTTAACTACTACCGCCGTTCTAAGCAAATAAGATGCATAAACATGATAAACATCACATGCAATCAAAAGGTGACATGATATGGCCAATATCCTTTTGCTCCTTTTGATCTCCATCTTCGGGGCTCCACGATCATCATCGTCACCGGCATGACACCATGATCTCCATCATCATGATCTCCATCATCGTGTCTTCATGAAGTTGTCTCGCCAACTATTACTTCTACTACTATGGCTACCGGTTAGCAATAAAGTAAAGTAATTACATGGCATTGTTCAATGACACGCAGGTCATACAATAAATTAAGACAACTCCTATGGCTCCTGCCGGTTGTCATACTCATCGACATGCAAGTCTTGATTTCTACTACAAGAACATGATCAATCTCATACATCACATATCATTGATCACATTCTTTTTGGCCATATCACATCACATAGCATACCCTGCAAAAACAAGTTAGACGTCCTCTAATTGTTGTTTGCATGTTTTACGTGGCTGCTATGGGTTTCTAGCAAGAACGTTCCTTACCTACGCAAAAACCACAATGTGATATGTCAATTGCTATTTACCCTTCATAAGGACCCTTTTCATCGAATCCGATCCGACTAAAGTGGGAGAGACTGGCACCCGCTAGCCACCTTATGCAACAAGTGCATGTCAGTCGGTGGAACCTGTCTCACGTAAGTGTACGTGGAAGGTCGGTCTAGGCCGCTTCATCCACAATACCGTCGAAACAAGATTGGACTAGTAACGGTAAGCATATTGAACAAAATCAACGCCCACAACTACTTTGTGTTCTACTCGTGCAAAGAATCTACGCAATAGACCTAGCTATGATACCATTGTTTGGGGAACGTAGCAGAAATTCAAAATTTTCCTACGAGTCACCAAGATCTATCTAAGGAGAGACTAGCAATGAGAGAAGGAGAGTGAATCTACATACCCTTGTAGATTGCTAAGCGGAAGCGTTCAAGAGAACGGGGTTGAAGGAGTCGTACTCTCCGTGATCCAAATCACCGGAGATCCTAGTGCTGAACGGATGACACCTCCGTGTTCAACACACGTACAGCCCGGTGACGTCTCCCATGCCTTGATCCAGCAAGGAGAGAGGGAGAGGTTGGGGAAGACTCCGTCCAGCAGCAGCACAATGGCATGGTGGTGGTGGAGGAGCGTGGCAATCCTGCAGGGCTTCGCCAAGCACCGCGGGAGAGGAGGAGGACTTGAGAGAGGGGGAGGGCTGCGCCAGAACTTGGGGTGCGGCTGCCCTCCCACCCCTCCACTATTTATAGGTGGGGAGAGAAGGGGGCCGGCCCCCTAGATCCCATCTAGGGTTGGGGGCGGTGGCCAAGGGGGGGAGGAGTGCCTCCCAAGTCAAGTGGAGGCCCTCCCCCTTAGGGTTTCCCCTCTCCCATGCGCATGGGCCTTGGGGGGGCTGGTGCCCCCATGCTGCTGTATTGGACATGGTGGAACAATGGAAGCTTCCCGGTACAATACCAGAAAAAAATCAAACTTTTCCCGGAACCCAAACAACAACTTTCCATATATAAATATTTACCTCTGGACCATTCCAGAACTCCTCGTGACGTCCGGGATCTCATCTGAGACTCCGAACAACATTCGGTAACCACGTATATCTATTCCCTATAACCCTAGCATCATCGAACCTTAAGTGTGTAGACCCTACGGGTTCGGGAACCATGCAGACATGACCAAGACGTTCTCCGGTTAATAAGCAACAGAGGGATCTGGATACCCATGTTGGCTCCCACATGTTCCACGATGATCTCATCGGATGAACCATGATGTCAAGGACTCAATCGATCCTGTATGCAATTCCCTTTGTCTAGCGGTATTGTACTTTCCCGAGATTCGATCGTCGGTATGCCGATACCTTGTTCAATCTCGTTACCGGCAAGTCTCTTTACTCATTCCGTAACACATCATCCCGTGATCAACCCCTTGGTCACATTGTGCACATTATGATGATGTCCTACCGAGTGGGCCCAGAGATACCTCTCCATCAACCGGAGTGACAAATCCCAGTCTCGATTCATGCCAACCCAACAGACACTTTCGGAGATACCTGTAGTGCACCTTTATAGCCGCGCAGTTACGTTGTGACGTTTGGTACACCCAAAGTATTCCTACGGTATCCGGGAGTTGCACAATCTCCTGGTCCAAGGAAATGATACTTGACATTAGAAAAACTCTAGCATACGAACTACACGATCTTTATGCTAGGCTTATGATTGGGTCTTGTCCACCACATCATTCTCCTAATGAGGTGATCCCGTTATCAACGACATCCAATGTCCATGGTCAGGAAACCGTGACCATGTATTGATCAATGAGCTAGTCAACTAGAGGCTTACTAGGGACATGGTGTGGTCTATGTATCCACACATGTATCTGAGTTTCCTATCAATACAATTATAGCATGGATAATAAACGATTATCATGAACAAGGAAATATAATAATAATAACCAATTTATTATTGCCTCTAGGGCATATTTCCAACACTCATATGCTCCATGACGTTCAAAACATCGTTGAAGTCCCGGTTCTAAGCCGTAAAGCATGGCACACTGAACTATAGAGTAGTCATCAACATGCGGTTGCCAGGCATTCACAATGTCTGCAGTAGCTGGCGCAGGTGGTACACCTAGCGGTGCTTCCAGGACGTAACTCTTCTGTGCAGCAATGAGGATAATCCTCAAGTTACGGACCCAGTCCGTGTAATTTCTACCATCATCTTTCAACTTAGCTTTCTCAAGGAACGCATTAAAATTCAACGGAACAACAGCACGAGCCATCTATCTACAACAAACATAGACAAGCAAGATACTATCAGGTACTAAGTTCATGATAAATTTAAGTTCAATTAATCATATTACTTAAGAACTCCCACTTAGATAGACATCCGTCTAATGATCTAAGCGATCACGTGATCCAAATCAACTAAACCATGTCCGATCATCACGTGAGATGGAGTAGTTTTAAATGGTGAACATCACTATGTTGATCATATCTACTATATGATTCACGCTCGACCTTTCGGTCTCAGTGTTCCGAGGCCATATCTGTATATGCTAGGCTCGTCAAGTTTAACCTGAGTATTCCGCGTGTGCAACTATTTTGCACCCGTTGTATTTGAACGTAGAGCCTATCACACCCGATCATCACGTGGTGTCTCAGCACGAAGAACTTTTGCAACGGTGCATACCCAGGGAGAACACTTATACCTTGAAATTTAGTGAGATATCATCTTATAATGCTACCGTCAATCAAAGCAAAATAAGTGCATAAAGGATAAACATCACATGCAATCAATATAAGTGATATGATATGGCCATCATCATCTTGTGCTTGTGATCTCCATCTTCGAAGCACCGTCATGATCACCATCGTCACCGGCGCTACACCTTGATCTCCATCGTAGCATCGTTGTCGTTTCGCCACCTATTTCTTCTACGACTATCGCTACCGCTTAGTGATAAACTAAATCAATTACAGGGTGATTGCATTGCATACAATAAAGCGACAACCATATGGCTCCTGCCAGTTGTCGATAACTCGGTTACAAAACATGATCATCTCATATAATAAAATATAGCATCACGTCTTGACCATATCACATCACAACATGCCCTGCAAAAACAAGTTAGACGTCTTCTATTTTGTTGTTGCAAGTTTTTACGTGGCTGCTATGGGTTGAGCAAGAACCGTTCTTACCTACGCATCAAAACCACAACAATAGTTCGTCAAGTTAGTGTTGTTTTAACCTTCTCAAGGACCGGGCGTAGCCACACTCAGTTCAACTAAAGTTGGAGAAACTGACACCCGCCAGCCACCTATGTGCAAAGCACGTCGATAGAACCAGTCTCGCGTAAGCGTACGCGTAATGTCGGTCCGGGCCGCTTCATCCAACAATACCGCCGAACCAAAGTGTAACATGCTGGTAAGCAGTATGACTTGTATCGCCCACAACTCACTTGTGTTCTACTCATGCATATAACATCTACGCATAAAACCAGGCTCTGATACCATTGTTGGGGAACGTAGTAATTTCAAAAAAATCCTACGCACACACAGGATCATGGTGATGCATAGCAACGAGAGGGGAGAGTGTTGTCCATGTACCCTCATAGACCGAAAGCGGAAGCGTTAGTACAACACGGTTGATGTAGTCGTACATCTTCACAATCTGACCAATCAAGTACCAAACGTATGGCACCTCCGAGTTCAGCACACGTTCAGCTTGATGACGTCCCTCGAACTCCGATCCAGCCGAGCTTTGAGGGAGAGTTCCGTCAGCACAACGACATGGTGATGATGATGATGTTCTATCGATGCAGGGCTTCACCTAACCACCGCTACGATATTATCGAGGTGGAATATAGTGGAGGGGGTGATACGTCTCGGTCGTATATATAATTTTGTATTGTTCCATGCCAATATTATTCAACTTTCATATACTTTTGGCAACTTTTTATACTATTTTTGGGAATGACATATTGATCCAGTGCCCAGTGCCAGTTCCTGTTTGTTGCATGTTTTATGTTTCGCAGAAACCCAATATCAAATGGAATCCAAACGGGATGAAAACGGACAGAGAATTATTTTGGAAGATTTGGGATTTTGCGGAGGAAGAATCAACACGAAATGGTTTCCGAGGTGGCCAGGAGATAGGGGGCGCGCCCTCCCCCCTTGGGCACGCCTAGCACTCTCCTGGTCCACTCATAAGGCGGTTGATGCTCTTCTTTTGCCGCAAGAAAGCTAATTTTACGAGAAAAATCTGGGCGAAAGATTCACCCCAATCGGAGTTGCGGGTCTCAGGATATAAAAGAAATGGTGAAGGGGCAGAATCAGGGAACACATAAACAGAGAGAAACAGAGAGATAGATCCAATCTCGGAGGGGCTCTCGCCCCTCCCACTCCATGGGAGCCAAGGACCAGAGGGGAAACCCTTCTCCCATCTAGGGAGGAGGTAAAGGAAGAAGAAGAAGAAGGGGGGCCCTCTCCCCCTTGCTTCCGGTGGCGCCGGAGCACTGCCGGGAGCCATCATCATCACCGCGATCTTCACCAGCACCTCCGCCATCTTCACCAACATCTCCATCACCTTCCCCCATCTATATTCAGCAGTCCACTCTCCCGCAACCTGCCATACCCTCTACTTGAACATGGTGCTTTATGCTTCATATTATTATCCAATGGTGTGTTGCCATCCTATGATGTCTGAGTAGATTTTCGTTGTCCTACCGGTGATTGATGAATTGCTATGATTGGTTTGAGTTGCATGTTTTATTATTGGTGATGCCCTATTGTGCCCTCCGTGTCGCGCAAGTGTGAGGGATTCCCGTTGTAGGGTTTGCAATATGTTTATGATTCGCTTATAGTGGGTTGTGTGAGTGACTGAAACACAAACCCGAGTAAGGGGATTGTTTCGTATGGGATAAAGAGGACTTGATGCTTTAATGCTATGGTTGGGTTTTACCTTAATGATCTTTAGTAGTTGCGGATGCTTGCTAGAGTTCCAATCATAAGTGCATATGATCCAGGTAGAGAAAGTATGTTAGCTTATGCCTCTCCCTCAAATAGAATTGCAATAGTGATTACCGGTCTAGTAACGTAGTCGATTGCTTAGGGACAATTTCACAACTCCTACCACCACTTTTCCACACTCGCTATATTTACTTTATTGCTTCTTTATCTAAAAAGCCCCTAGTTTATATTTATGCATTCTTTATATTCTTGCAAACCTATCCTATCACACCTACAAAGTACTACTAGTTTCATACTTGTTCTAGGTAAAGCGAACGTCAAGCGTGCGTAGAGTCGTATCAGTGGCCGATAGGACTTGAGAGAGTATTTGTTCTACCTTTATATCCTCATTGGGTTCGACACTCTTACTTATCGAAAGAGGCTACAACTATCCCGTATACTTGCGGGTCATCAAGACCTTTTTCTGGCGCCGTTACCGGGGAGTTATAGCGCGGGGTGAATATTCTCGTGTGTGCTTGTTTGCTTTATCACTAAGTAATTTTTATTTGCTGTTCTTAGTTGTTCTCTATCTTTAGTTATGGATATGGAACACGAAATACCAAAAAAATAGGTGTACTTGCTACTCATGGAGATGGGGAACCTCCTAAAACCCTCGATGCTCATTATGTTTAAGATATTATGTACTACTTTGATAATCCTGAGAAAACCCCATTCAATTATGTTATGGGAGACATGTTGGATCAACGTGAATACTTTAGGGATTATCGCTTGACACAAAAAGGGAAACTATTATGGGATCAAATTCATATATTACGTTGGTATGCTCGTCAACTATGCTTGATACATGATTATACTTGTTGCTCTAGGATGAAGACTCCACACCTTCCCTATTCATGCCAATTCAATGATAATAAAACCTTAGCTTCTTATGCTAATGGTGTATATGATTACTATGATGTGGAACAAATAGAAGAATTTGTTGCTTTTATGGCTGCTTATGAGATTGAATCTATGTTTAAAGAGTTTGATGATTTTGATGATTCATTTTATAGACCTGAAAATATTGCTATACTTAGATATTGCTATGAAAATTATGAATACAGTTACAATATTAACGTTTTTATTGAGAAAGTCTCCGCTGTCCAAGAAGAGACTGATATTTTGCAGGAAGCTATGGAAGAAGAATTGATGAAACTGTGAGCTCATTGGATGAAAAAGATGATGAGGAGAGCGAAGAACAAAAGGAGGAAGAGCGGATTGATCACCGGTGCCTAGCCCTGGGCGTTCGGTCTTTTCGGTTTGTTCGGTTTGATCTTTTCGGTCTTCCAATAATTTGGTCTTCCAGAATTGAAGACCAAAATAATTTCGGTCTTTTCGGTTTTTCACTATTCGGTCTTCGGTCTTTACTATTCGGTCTTCGGTCCCGACCAAATAGACCAAATTAATTTGCTACAACTCATATTCATGTTACTTCCGGTACCAATACATGTTTATATTTGATAGCAGAAAGTAACAATACATGTTTATATGCAACATCAAGTAACAAAGTACAAGTACATGTTTACATTTGAGAGCAAGTAACAATATTCATATGACACAAATTAAGAAGATTCATGATTCATGGTCCAGCAATAAGATTTCAATGCAAAGAAAGAAAGAAGATAATAAGCAACATCAGTCCATGGAATACACAAGCAGCAAACCCACTGTTGGTTCGGCATCTTCATCTTCAATAATACTATGCAAAACAGATTCATCTCCTGCTTCTGCAGCTGCTGCTTCTGCATCTGCCTCTGCCTCTACACTCATAAGTGCATCTTCATTCTCATTCAGATCCTCATCATGTTCAGAAAACATCTAAAAAAGAGGTCATTGGTCTGTCAAACAACATTGACTTGATCAAATCACAACATAAATATACACCATGTATATATATATTTTCAGGAAACAAGCACAAATACATTACTGTGTATGCAGTACTAAAGTATTGAAGCTGCTAACATTTGACACAAAACAAGCACAAATACAATGTTCTATTTGTTGTCCCCAAGTGCTAACATTTGACACAAAGCAAGGGCATGTATTGCCTACAAAATACATTCTGTAGCAGTGCTTATTTTCGTGGGAATCACAGGTTTACAGATAGATGGGGTAGCTCACCTTCAGCTGTGACTGACCTGGAAGAGGACGGGTAGTGGTGAGTCGTGATGAACTGTAGTGGTTGAACTGGTCGTCGGGAGGTGGAGCACCGGCGGCGGACGGCCGCGAGGCGGTAGAGCGACCGACGGGAGGTTGAGGTTGGCGGCGGCGCGGGGCGACAGTCTTCACCGTCAGGGCCGCCGCTTGTAGCGCCCGTCTTCACCTGCCAGGGCCACCGCTGGGGCGCCGTTCTTCACTGGCCAGGGCCGCCGCTCGGGCGCCGGTCTTCGTTCAGGGGCGCACGGCGCGCATCGAGGGAAGCAGCAGGCGGCGGCTAGGGTTACCTGTGGGAGAACGAGAGATTGGCTGCCCGTGGCTTCTGTGAATCGGGATGTGAGGTCGTGTACTAGACTCTGTAGTTGGGTCTTGTACGTGACCATTGGGCTTGGCCGGACGGGCCTTAGGATGGGCTTTTATTAATCGGTCTATACGGGCTATTCGGTCCTAAACAAAGCATGACCGATCAGACCGAAACTAGTTCGGTCTTCTATTTGCATAGACCGTTTTTTATTCGGTCTTTTCTAATTCGGTCTATTCGGGTTCGGTCTCGGTCTTTTCGGGTTCGGTCTTTGGTCTTCGGTTTTTATGCCCGGGGCGACCCGTGCCCACCTTCTAATGAGAGTAACTCTTCAACTCATACATTGTTTAATTCCCCTTCATGCTTACCGAAGGATGATTGCTATGATGATTGTTATGATCCCGTTGATTCTCTTGAAATATCCCTTTTTGATGATGCTTGCTATGCTTGTGGCCAAGATGCCAATATGAATTATGCTTATGGAGATGAACTTGCTATAGTTCCTTATGTTAAACATGAAATTGTTGCTATTGCACCCACGCATGATAGTCCTATCATCTTTTTGAATTCTCCCTACTACACTATATCGGAGAAGTTTGTGCTTATTAAGGATTATGTTGATGGGTTGCATTTTACCATTGCACATGATGATTTTGATAGATATAATATGCATGTGCTTGCTGCTCCTACTTGCAATTATTATGAGAGAGGAACTATATCTCCACCTCTCTATATTTCCAATATGATAAAATTGCAAGAAACTGTTTATACTATGCGTTAGCCTTTACTTGGTGTGCATGAATTGTTCTTTTATGACATGCCGATGCATAGGAAGAGAGTTAGACTTTGTTGTTTCATTATATATGTTACTTTGTGCTCACTACTAAATTACAAATCATTGTTAATTAAACTTTGATTTGATATACCTTGGGATCCGGGTGGATCCACTACTTGAGCACTATATGCCTAGCTTAATGGTTTTAAAGAAAGCGCTGCCAAGGAGACAACCTGGAAGTTTTAAAGAGTCATTTATTCCTGTTGAGTGCTTTTTATATAGTCTAAAAACAAAAAAAATAAAGAGGGGAAACCAAAACTTTTCAAAAAGGAAAGTGAAAGTGATAAAGACAAGCATTGTTGAAGTGGGAGCTAGCCTTGAACTTTGTTCATGCTCACGGAAACTTTGTGAATCTTTATTACAGAAATTTTTCATCAAAAATAATTATCCCCTTGTATAATTCCATTGTATTATAAAAATAATGTGCCAAGGTTTGCCTTTAGGATGTTTACAATGCTTGTTGGTTTGTACGGTGCAGGACAGAAACTTTGGCTATAGTGCGCGATTTTACATTCTTAACTGGAACGTCAAACGGTTCTGATTCGTTTTGCAATCTCTTGTTGTACAACTTGTTTATTTTTCCTAATTTCGGTAGAATTTTTGGGGTACCAGAAGTATGGTGGATGTTCAGATTGCTACAGACTGTTCTATTTTTGACAGATTCTGTTTTTGATGCATAGTTTGCTTGTTTTGATGAAACTATCAATTTATATCAGTGGATTAAGCCATGGAAAAGCTATATTAAAGTAGACACAATGCAAAAACAAAATATGAATTGGTTTTCAACAGTACTTAGAGTGGTGATTTGCTTTATTATACTAACGGATCTTACCGAGTTTTCTGTTGAAGTTTTGTGTGGATAAAGTGTCTAATCGAGGAAGTCTCGATATGAGGAAAAGGAAGAGAGGCAAGAGCTCAAGCTTGGGGATGCCCGAGGCACCCCAAGTAAATATTCAAGGAGACTCAAGCGTCTAAGCTTGGGGATGCCCTGGAAGGCATCCCCTCTTTCTTTAACAAGTATTAGTATGTTTTCGTATTCGTTTCGTTCATGCGATATGTGCAAGTCTTGGAGCGTCTTTTGCATTTAGTTTTCATTTTTATTTTATGCACCATGCTGGTATGAGATAGTCCTTGGTTGATTTATAGAATGCTCATTGCACTTCACTTAAATCTTTTGAGTATGGCTTTATAGAATGCTTCATGTGCTTCACTTATATCATTTGAAGTTTGGATTGCCTGTTTCTCTTCACATAGAAAACCGCCATTTGTAGAATGCTCTTTTGCTTCACTTATATTTGTTAGAGAGTGGGCATATCTTTTTTAGAAATAATTAAACTCTCTTGCTTCACTTATATCTATTTAGAGAGATGACAGGAATTGGTCATTCACATGGTTAGTCATAAAATCCTGCATAAACTTGTAGATTGCTGAATATGATATGTTTGATTCCTTGCAATAGTTTTGCGATATAAAGATGGTGATATTATAGTCATGCTAGTGGGTGGTTGTGGATTGTAGAAGCACTTGTGTTGAGGTTTGCAAGTCCCGTAGCATGCACGTATGGTAACCGTTGTGTGACAAATTTGAAGCATGGGGTGTTTCTTTGATTGTCTTCCTTATGAGTGGCGGTCGGGGATGAGCGATGGTCTTTTCCTACCAATCTATCCCCCTAGGGGCATGCGTAGTAGTACTTTGCTTCGAGGGCTAATAAACTTTTGCAATAAGTATATGAGTTCTTTATGACTAATGTGAGTCCATGGATTATACGCACTTTTACCTTTCCATCATTGCTAGCCTCTTCGGTACCGTGCATTGCCCTTTCTCACCTCGAGAGTCGGTGCAAACTTCGCCGGTGCATCCAAACCCCGTGATATGATACGCTCTATCACACATAAGCCTCATTATATCTTCCTCAAAACAGTCACCATACCTACCTATCATGGCATTTCCATAGCCATTCCGAGATATATTGCCATGCAACTTCCATCGTCATCATATACATGACTTGAGCATTCATTGTCATATTGCTTTGCATGATTGTAAGATAGCTAGCATGATGTTTTCATGGCTTGTCCATTTTTTGATGTCATTGCTACGCTAGATCATTGCACATCCCGGTACACCACCGGAAGCATTCATATAGAGTCATATCTTTGTTCTAGTATCGAGTTGTAATATTGAGTTGTAAGTAAATAAAAGTGTGATGATCATCATTATAGAGCATTGTGCCATGAAAAAAAGGAAAACAAATAAAAAAATAAAAAAAGGAATGGCCAAAGAAGCCTAAATAAAAAAGGGGGCCAAAGAAGCCCACCCAAAAAGAAAAAAAAGAAAAAAAAAGAAAAAAGGGGCAATGTTACTATCCTTTTTCCAGACTTGTGCTTCAAAGTAGCACCATGTTCTTCATATAGTGAGTCTCCTATATTGTCACTTTCATATACTAGTGGGAATTTTTCTTTATAGAACTTGGCTTGTATATTCCAATGATGGGCTTCCTCAAATGCCCTAGGTCTTCATGAGCAAGCAAGTTGGATGCACACCCACTTAGTTTTCAGTTTGAGCTTTCATACACTTATAGCTCTTAGTGCATCCGTTGCATGGCAATCCCTACTCCTCACATTGACATCAATTGATGGGCATCTCCATAGACCATTGATTAGCCGCGTCGATGTGAGACTTTCTCCCTTTTTTGTCTTCTCCATAGAAACCTCCACCATCATATTCTATTCCATCTATAGTGCTATATCCATGGCTTGCGCTCATGTATTGCGTGAGGGTTGAAAAAGCTGAAGCGCGTTAAAAAGTATGAACCAATTTCTCGGCTTGTCATCGGGGTTGTGCACAATGGGAGCATTTTGTGTGACGAAAATGAAGCATGGCCAAACTATATGATTTTGTAGGGATAAGCTTGCTTTGGCCTTGTTGTTTTGAAAAGACATGATTGCTTATTAGTACGCCCGAAGTATTATTGTTTTTATGTCAAATGATAGACTATTGCTTTGAATCACTCATGTCTCAATATTCATGCCATGATTAGACATATGATCAAGATTTTGCTAGGTAGCATTCCACATCAAAAAATATTTTTTTTCATTTACCTACTCGAGGACGAGCAGGAATTAAGCTTGGGGATGCTGATACATCTCCATCATATCTATAATTTTTTATTGTTCCATGCCAATATTATTCAACTTTCATATAATTTTGGCAACTTTTTATACTATTTTTGGGACTAACATATTGATCCAGTGCCCAGTGACAGTTCCTGTTTGTTGCATGTTTTATGTTTTGCAAAAACCCAATATCAAACGGAATTCAAACGGGATAAAAACGGACAGAGAATTATTTTGGAATATTTGGGATTTTTCGGAGGAAGAATCAACGCGAAACGGTGTCCGAGGTTGCCAGGAGATAGGGGGGCGCGCCCTCCCCCGTGGGCGCGCCTGGCACTCTCTTGGGCCACCCGTAAGGCGGTTGACACTCTTCTTTTGCCGCAAGAAATCTAATTTTACGAGAAAAATCTGGGCGAAAGATTCACCCCAATCGGAGTTACGGATCTTCGGATATAAAAGAAACGGTGAAGCGGCAGAATCAGGGAAGGCAGAAATAGAGAGAAACAAAGAGATAGATCCAATCTCGGAGGGGCTCTCGCCCCTCCCACTCCATGGGAGCCAAGGACCAGAGGGGAAACCCTTCTCCCATCTAGGGAGGAGGTCAAGGAAGAAGAAGAAGAAAGGGGGCCCTCTCCCCCTTGCTTCCGGTGGCGCCGGAGCGCTGCCGGGGGCCATCATCATCATCGCGATCTTCACCAACACCTCCGCCATCTTCACCAACATCTCCATCACCTTCCCCCATCTATATTCAGCGGTCCACTCTCCCGCAACCCGTTGTACCCTCTACTTGAACATGGTGCTTTATGCTTCATATTATTATCCAATGATGTGTTGCCATCCTATGATGTCTGAGTAGATTTTCGTTGTCCTACCGATGATTGATGAATTGCTATGATTGGTTTGAGTTGCATGTTCTATTATTGGTGCTGTCCTATTGTGCCCTCCGTGTCGCGCAAGCGTGAGGGATTCCCACTGTAGGGTTTGCAATATGTTTATGATTCGCTTATAGTGGGTTGCGTGAGTGACTGAAACACAAACCCGAGTAAGGGGATTGTTGCGTATGGGATAAAGAGGACTTGATGCTTTAATGCTATGGTTGGGTTTTACCTTAATGATCTTTAGTAGTTGCGGATGCTTGCTAAAGTTCCAATCATAAGTGCATATGATACAAGTAGAGAAAGTATGTTAGCTTATGCCTCTCCTCAAATGGAATTGCAATAGTGATTACCGATCTAGTAACGTAGTCAATTGCTTAGGGACAATTTCACAACTCCTACCACCACTTTTCCACACTCGCTATATTTACTTTGTTTCTTCTTTATCTAAACAGCCCCTAGTTTATATTTACACATTCTTTATATTCTTGCAAACCTATCCTATCACACCTACAAAGTACTACTAGTTTCATACTTGTTCTACGTAAAGCGAACGTCAAGCGTGCGTAGAGTCGTATCAGTGGCTGATAGGACTTGAGAGAGTATTTGTTCTACCTTTAGCTCCTCGTTGTGTTCGACACTCTTACTTATTGAAAGAGGCTACAACTATCCCGTATACTCGCGGGTCATCAGGGGGCACTGCACACGGCTAAGACATCAATGATCAATTGTTGTGTCTTAGAGGTGCTCCCTGCCCCCGTATATAAAGCATCAAGGGGGAGGGGGCGGCCAGCCAGGAGGAGGCACGCCAGGGAGGAGTCCTACTCCCACCGGGAGTAGGACTCCCTCCTTTCCTAGCCCAAGTAGGAGAGGGGAAGGAAGGGAGAGAGGAGAGGAAGGAAAGGGGGGGAGCTGCCCCCCTCCCTTTCCTATTCGGACTAGAGGGGGAGGGGGCGGGTGGCCTGCCCTGGCTGCCCCTCCTCTTCTCCACTTAGGGCCCATGAGGCCCATTAACCCCCCGGGGGTTTCAGTAACCCCCCGGTACTCCGTTATATATCTGATAACCCCCGAAACCATTTCGGTATCAGAATATAGTCGTCCAATATATCAATCTTCATGTCTCGACCATTCCGAGACTCCTCGTCATGTCCGTGATCACATCCAGGATTCCGAACTATCTTCGGTACATCAAATCACATAAACTCATAATGTAACCGTCATCTAACTTTAAGCGTGCGGATCCTACGGGTTCGAGAACTATATAGACATGACCGAGACACGTCACCGGTCAATAACCAATAGCAGAACCTAGATGCTCATATTGGCTCCTACATATTCTACGAAGATGTTTATCGGTCAAACCGCATAACAACATACGTTGTTCCCTTTGTCATCGGTATGTTACTTGCCCGAGATTCGATCGTCGGTATCTCAATACCTAGTTCAATCTCGTTATCTGCAAGTCTCTTTACTCGTTACGTAATGCATCATCCCATAACTAACTCATTAGCTACATTTCTTGCAATGCTTATAGTGATGTGCATTACCGAGAGGGCCCAAAGATACCTCTCCGACAATCGGAGTGACAAATCCTAATCTCGAAATACGCTAACTCAACATGTACCTTCGGAGACACCTGTAGAGCTCCTTTATAATCACCCAGTTACGTTGTGACGTTTGGTAGCACACAAAGTGTTCCTCCAGTAAACGGGAGTTGCATAATGTCATAGTCATAGGAACATGTATAAGTCATGAAGAAAGCTATAGCAATATAGTAAACGATCAAGTGCTAAGCTAACAGAATGGGTCAAGTCAATCACATCATTCCCCTAATGATATGATCCCGTTTATCAAATGACAACTCATGTCTATGGTTAGGAAACACAACCATCTTTGATTAACGAGCTAGTCAAGTAGAGGCATACTAGTGACATTATGTTTGTCTATGTATTCACACATGTATTGTGTTTCCGGTTAATACAATTCTAGCATGAATAATAAACATTTATCATGATATGAGGAAATAAATAATAACTTTATTATTGCCTGAGGGAGTTCCGGACTAGGGGGTGTCCGGATAGCCGAACTACCATCATCGGCCGGACACCAAGACTATGAAGATACAAGATTGAAGACTTCGTCCCGTGTCCGGATGGGACTTTCCTTGGTGTGGAAGGCAAGCTTGGCGATACGGATATGTAGATTTCCTACCATTATAACCGAGTCTATATAACCCTAGCCCTCTCCGGTGTCTATATAAACCGGATGGCTTTAGTCCATAGGACGAACAACAATCATACCATAGGCTAGCTTCTAGGGTTTAGCCTCCTTGATCTCGTGGTAGATCCACTCTTGTAACACACATCATCAATATTAATCAAGCAGGACATAGGGTTTTACCTCCATCAAGAGGGCCCGAACCTGGGTAAAACATCGTGTCCCTTGTCTCCTGTTACCATCTGCCTAGACGCATAGTTCGGGACCTCCTACCCGGTTTTGACACCGACATTGGTGCTTTCATTGAGAGTTCCTCTGTGTCGTCACCAATAGGATCGATGGGTTTTTCAATCATCAACAACGACGCAGTCCAGGGTGAGACCTTCCTCCCCGGACCGCTCTTCGTATTTGGCGGCTTTGCACTGCGGGCCAATTCACTTGGCCATCTGGAGCAGATCGAAAGCTACGCCCCTGACCGTTAGGTCAGATTTGAAAGTTTAAACTTCATGACGGACATCCGCGGGGACTTGATCTTCGATGGATTCGAGCCATAGCCGAGCGTGCCGCACTGTCACGGCGAGCATGATTTAGCTCTGCAGCCGGACAATACCCTGGAGGCCGCACTCGAACCCGCTCCGATCTTCAATTTGGAGCCGGCTGCACAGATCGAGGACGGATGGCTAGGCATCGCCTCGGGGGCTGCCACCTCTACGGCGATAGAGCCGAACACTGACCTTGTCCATCATAAAGCTCGTGACTCCGAGGTGCCGGACTCCGAACCTCCCGCGCCCCCTCCGATCGAATTCGATTGGGCGCCGATCATGGAGTTCACCGCGGCGGACATATTTCAACTCTCACCTTTTAGCGACATCTTGAGTTCGCTAAAGTATCTCTTGTTATCAGGAGAGCCCTGGCCGGACTGCGGTTAGGATGGTTGAGATGCGGACGACGAAGAAATTCAAAGCCCACCCACCACCCACTTGGTAGCCGCTGTCGACGATCTAACCGACATGCTAGACTACGACTCCGAAGACATTGACAGTATGGACGAAGATGCCGGAGACGACCAAGAACCAGCGCCTACTGGGCACTGGAAAGCCACCTCATCATATGACATATACATGGTGGATATCCCAAAGGATGGGAATGGCGAAGAAACAGCGGAGGACGACCCCTCCAAGAAGCAGCCCAAGCGCCGGCGTCAGCCGCGCCGCTCTAAATCCCGCCACAGCAAGAATGAAGACTCCGGCACCGGAGATAATAATACACTGGACAGTGCCGAAGACAACCCACTCCAGCAAGATGCAGCGCAGGAGGACAGAGACGCCAGCCCTCATGAGAGAGCGGCAGAAGAAGAGGTAGAGGATTATATGCCTCCCTCCGGAGACGAGGCAAGCCTCGACGACGATGAATTCGTCGTGCCTGAGGATCCCGTCGAACAAGAGCATTTTAAACGCAGGCTTATGGCCATGGCGAACAGCCTCAAGAAAAAGCAGCAACAGCTTAGAGCTGATCAAGATCTGCTAGCCGATAGATGGACTGAAGTCCTCGCGGCCGAAGAGCATGAGCTCGAACACCCCTCCAAAAGCTACCCTAAACGCAAGCTGCTCCCCCGATTAGAGGAGGAAGCGTATGAACCCGCATCACCAGGAGACAATATGGCTGACCGACCACCCCGTGGTCGCGACAGAGAGGCCTCTAGGCCCTTCACTAGACCCGTACCCCGGCATCGCTCGAAAAGCACAAGGCCATAGGGGAACGCTCCGGACTTGCGAGATTTATTGGAGGATAAGGCAAGACAATCAAGATCGATCTACGGATCGCGTGGGCGCCCTACGGTACGTGACGACAGCCGTCGCGCCGGACACAGTAAGTCCGGCCGGGTCAAACAAAATAGACAAAGTTCTTTTGAGCTCCGTCGTGATATCGCCCAGTACAGAGGCGCCGCACACCCACTATGCTTCACAGATGAAGTAATGGATCATCAAATCCCCGAAGGGTTTAAACCCGTGAATATCGAATCTTACGATGGCACAACAGACCCTGCGGTTTGGATCGAAGACTATCTTCTTCACATCCACATGGCCCGCGGTGACGATCTTTACGCCATCAAATATCTCCCCCTCAAGCTTAAAGGACCAGCCCGGCATTGGCTTAATAGCTTGCCAGCAGAGTCAATTGGGAGTTGGGAAGACCTGGAAGCCGCATTCCACGATAACTTCCAAGGCACGTATGTGCGACCACCAGACGCTGATGACCTAAGCCACATAATTCAGCAGCCAGACGAATCGGCCAGACAATTCTGGACACGGTTCTTAACCAAGAAAAACCAAATCGTCGACTGTCCGGATGCGGAGGCCCTCGCGGCCTTCAAGCATAACATCCGCGACGAGTGGCTTGCCCGGCACCTGGGACAGGAAAAGCCGAAATCCATGGCAGCCCTCACTTCACTCATGACCCGCTTCTGCGCGGGTGAGGATAGCTGGCTGGCACGCAGCAACAACCTCAGCAAAAATTCTGGCAGTCCGGATTTCAAGGACCGAAATGGCAGGTCGCGTCGTAACAAAAACAAGCGCCGCATCAACGGCGACAATAGTGAGGATACGGCAGTCAATGCCGGATTCAGAGGCTCTAAACCCGGTCAGCGGAAAAAGCCATTCAAAAGAACTACTCCGGGTCCGTCCAATTTGGACCGAATACTTGACCACTCGTGCCAGATACACGGCACCCCCGAAAAACCAGCCAACCACACCAACATGGACTGTTGGGTATTCAAGCAGGCAGGCAAGTTAATTGCCGAAAACAATGACAAGGGGCTGCATAGTGATGACGAGGAAGAGACCCGACCACCGAACAATAGAGGACAGAAGGGTTCCCCCCCACAGGTGCGGACGGTGAACATGATATACGCAACACACATACCCAAAAGGGAGCGGAAGCGTGCACTCAGGGATGTATACGCGATGGAGCCAGTCGCCCCAAAGTTCAATCCATGGTCCTCCTGCCCGATCACTTTTGATCGAAGGGAACACCCCACTAGCATCCGCCACGGCGGATTCGCCGCATTGGTCTTAGACCCAATCGTCGATGGATTTCACCTTACCAGAGTCCTGATGGACGGCGGCAGCAGCCTGAACCTGCTTTATCAGGATACAGTGCGCAAAATGGGCATATACCCCTCAAGGATTAAACCTACCAAGACGACCTTTAAAGGCGTCATACCAGGTGTAGAAGCCAATTGTACAGGCTCAGTTACACTCGAAGTGGTCTTCGGATCCCCGGATAACTTTCGAAGCGAGGAGTTAATCTTCGACATAGTCCCGTTCCGCAGCGGCTATCATGCCTTGCTCGGACGTACCGCGTTTGCAAAGTTCAACGCGGTGCTGCACTATGCATACCTCAAGCTCAAGATGCCAGGCCCTCGAGGAGTCATCACGGTCAACAGAAACACTGAACGTTCTCTCCGAACGGAGGAACATACAGCAGCTCTCATGGCAGAAGCACAATGCAGCCTCTTAAGGCAATTCTCGAGTCCGGCCGTTAAGCGGCCGGACATAGCTAAGCGCGCCCGGAGTAACCTACAACAAGACCACCTGGCACGTTCCGAGCACGCGTAGCAGTGCGGCCCCAACCCCAGCCCCTACAAAACGTCAAAACAGGTCCTTCGCGTACACCATTATGCTCTGAAGATACCATGGGCATGGGGAGAGGGGCACGACCACGATAAGCCCAGACTGCGGCTCAACCACACTAGGGGCTCTCAAGTGTGTCGTTCTTTTTTTCCTTTTTTCCTTTTATTTTTTACCCACATGACTCCGTTCATCAGAAGCCCTGTCTGGTAGCAGACCTGCCGAACTCACGATGCAACAGCCAGGGAAGGATAAAGGCTACAACGAATATACAGGTGGTCTCCATTACGAGCATTTTTATACACCACTCCGCAGCCTACCCCTGGAGGGGGACATG
Organism: Triticum aestivum; assembly: GCF_018294505.1. Classification (NCBI taxonomy): domain Eukaryota; kingdom Viridiplantae; phylum Streptophyta; class Magnoliopsida; order Poales; family Poaceae; genus Triticum; species Triticum aestivum. The sequence goes on from NC_057804.1 coordinate 106,260,692, forward strand.
TTTAACAGTCCCATCCCTTGCTTATCGCACTATTTGTATTGTTCTGCATTCATAGCAGCACTTATTGAATAAAACAATGCAGCACCTTTTTGCTTATAATTGCATTTCTTTTTCATACATATGTTCATTTACGACATGTCGCATCCGTACACTTTGGTACGGTTAAAACACACCAGGGGCTTATGTTTCCCGCATCATGGTGTGATAAGTCCGAACACTTTCACAAGTGCGGCACCCCGAACTTATAGCATTATATGCATCGGCTCCGAATCATGTCTTGAGTCAATAGTTGGGTTTGCCTGGCTCCCATGTTTTGGTACCTTACGTTCCGTTATATCGGCTAAGGTAGCATTGGGAGAACCACTGCGATTGCGCCCCAGTTGAGCTGGGTTAATGCCTCAGTGGAGAAAGCTAAAACTAACCGTCATAATGAGGCGAGAGCCGGTCGCTATTCGAGAGGTTTTTGCGAGTCCTTAAAGACTTATGCCGCTTAGAGTGAGGAGCCGGATCTTGTCCGGCCCAGGCGTGGATAGCGCCCCAAATTCGGCCTTCCGAAGACTAGGGGCTTCGCCGAAATTTAAAATTATAGAATTCTATGGCTAAGTGAGAGTGTTCAAGCATTATAAGTCCGGTTGCCTTGTTCGCTGTGTTGAGCGCCTCCCTAGATGGACCCAAAAATGGGAACTAGAGTGCTCAAGTTTATCCGAACACCCCAGCACTCGTGGCATGGGGGCTGAAGCCGACGACTTGCCATCTCTCAGATTTGATAAACAGCCGCACAGAAGGTAATATTTTAAATTAACAAGCGTTTCTTAGTGCATATGAACTAAGTTTTCAGCGCACAGGATAACAAAATGTGAGTCTACTCAAAAATTACATCTTTGGAGCAGTCCCCCGCAATAGTGCGGGCGCCCTTCAGCACACTCTTATAATACATCTTGGGCGTGCGATGCTCCTTGCCCAATGGTGGCGGGTCCGTCACAAGCTTCTGGGCATCCATCTTGCCCCAGTGCACCTTTGCGCGGGCAAGGGCTTGACGGGCACCCTCAATACAGGCGGAGTGCTTGATGACTTCAACCCACGGGCACGCATCCACCGGCCGCCGCACCAGGCCGAAGTAGCTCCCAGGCATGGCCTCCTTAGGCCATAGCCGAACTATGAGGCCCTTCATGGCCTCTTCGGCCGCCTTGTGGAGCTCGACCAGCTGCTTCAGCTGGTCGCTAAGGGGCACCGGATGTCCGGCCTCAGCATACTGAGACCAGAAGACCTTCTCCGTCGAGCTCCCCTCCTCGGCCCGGTAGAATGCGGCAGCATCGGACACGCTGCGAGGAAGATCTGCGAACGCTCCTGGAGAGCTCCGAATTCGGGTAAGCAACAGGTAATTAACACTCACATGCTTACTTTGCATGAAAAATGCCTTACCCGCTGCTATTTTCTTCACCGCCTCAATCTCCTGGAGGGCCTTGTAGGCTCAGCCTTAGCGGCTTTGGCACTGTCAAGAGCCGTTGCAAGCTCAGACTCTTGAGTCTTCGAGTCACGCTCCAGGCTCTCATGTTTCTTCACGAGATCCTGGAGCTCTTGCTGTACCTCCGCCACCCGCGCCTCCTGCTTCTCTCGCTCGGTGCGCTCCGCGGCCGCATTGCGTTCGTCCGCGGCCACCGCCTCTTTCAGGGCCGCCACCTCGTTAGTGGCCCCTGCAATACCCACGTTATCCTTGTCATTCTTTTTGCAACCAAAATCCTTTTCTGTAAGGTACAATTTTAATAAGGTGTTACTCACCTTCCTTGTCCTCGAGCTGCTTCTTGGCACGGCCGAGCTCGTTCTAGGACCGCTCGAGGTTTTCCTTCAAAGTATTAACCTCCGCAGTCAGTGCAGCAGAGGTCAGCAGCGCAGCCTGCAATCCCATATTGACATATTTTTTATGACTCCTGCGTATATCTTTTTAGATCCTCAGTCCGGCTTTTCTTTCCGAACACCGAACCGAGCATCAGGGGCTACTATCTATGCGGTACCATTTTATACATATCGAAATTCTTACCTCAAAGCCTGTTACAAGGCTACTGCAGGCTTCGGTCAGCCCGCTCTTGGCGAGCTGCACCTTCTGAATCACCGCACTCATAACAGTGCGGTGTTCCTCTTCGATGGAGGCGCCGTTGAGCGCCTCCAGTAAATTATCCGGCACCTCCGGTTGGACGGAGGCAGCCGGCGTCATGGTCTTGCCCTTCTTGCGAAGGGGTGGCCCGCCGGACTCCGGAGCCACTGTGGGTTCCGGGGCCGAGTCCGTGCAAAGTCCGGGAGGTTGTCCTGTGACACCTCCAGGGCCTCCTCCTCCTGGTGGGTCCCTTCCTGGGATCCCACCTCGGCATCGTCCGTGGCACGGGGGGTGGAGGCAGTCGGAAGAGAATCCATATCCGACGCACCTAAGGACCCGCTCGACGAAGCGGGAAGATCATCCTTGGGCGGACTGCAGGGTTGTACGCAGCATTAAAAAGACATTATGTGGCGAAAAGGAAAAACCTTGAAGTTATTCGGGAGTCCGGATACTTACGATCTCGCCAGGGGATTGGCCCTTGGAGGCCAGTCCTTGTCGTTGTCGCTGGCGTTGGCGGAGCAGTCCGGGGGAAGAGTTTTTCCCTTCTTGGACTCTTCGGCCTCCCTTGTTGGGGAGGCCTTCCTTTTCTTCCCTCCCCCCGCTAGGGGAGAGGCTTTTTTCTTCTCCTCCTCGCCTTGGTGGGAGGAGTCGGCCTTGGATTCATCATCCGATAGCACCTGAAAACGGGAACTCTTCCAAGTCCCCGTGGCCTTCTTCTTGGCCTTCTTCTCCGGCACCACGTGGGGTGCCGGAGCCAGCAGCCCCGTTAGGCGGGCGTCCGCTGAGTCCTCTGGCAATGGGGCCGGACAGATAGTCCGTTCAGCCTTCGCCAGCTAGTCCTGTCAAAGGTAAAGGGAGTTTAGATCCCGCATAGAGTCAAACTATGGAAAACAAGTGGCAAAATCACTTACCTCGTCAGCTGGACGCTGCGAGCGGAATCCGCGATCTTCGGTAGCGGATGCGGGAGCCTCGGCGCCCTTGAACAGCACCTTCCAGACATCTTCGTACGTAGTGTCGAAGAGCCCGCTCAGAGTCTGGTGCTGCGCCGGATCGAACTCCCACATGTTGAAGCCCCGTCGTTGGCACGGGAGAATCCGGCGGATGAGCATGACCTGGACTACGTTGACAAGCTTGAGCTTCTTGTCCACCAGCTTCTGGATACAGGCTTGGAGTCCGGTCAACTCCTCCGAATCCCCCCAAATCCGGCCACTCTCTTTCCAGGAGGTGAGCCGTGTAGGGATGCTGGATCTGAATACGGGGGCCGCTGCCCAATCAGGGTCACGCGGCTCGATGATGTAGAACCACCCCGATTGCCACCCCTTAATGGTTTCCACGAAAGTGCCTCCAGCCACGTAACGTGGGACATCCTGCCCACCATGGCGTCTCCGCACTCCACTTGGCTGCCCTTCACAACCTTCGGCTTGACACTGAAGGTCTTGAGCCACAAGCCGAAGTGGGGCTGGATGCAGAGGAAGGCCTCGCACACGACGATAAACGCCGAGATGTTGAGGATGAAATTCGGGGCCAGATCATGGAAATCTAGGCCGTAGTAGAACATGAGCGCCCGGACAAAGGGATGAAGTGGGAAGCCCAGTCCGCGGAGGAAATGGGGAAGAAATACTACCCTCTCATGGGGACTGGGGATGGGGATGAGCTCTCCCTCGTCAGGGAGCCGGTGCGCGATGTCGCTGGACAAATATCCGGCGTCGCGCAACTTCTGGATCTGCCCCTCCGTGACGGAGGAGGCCATCCACTTGCCTCCCGCTCCGGACATAGTTGGAGAAGGTTGAGGTGAGAAATGCGGACTTGGGCGCTGGAGCTCGAGTTCGTGGAGATGGATAAGCCAAGGAGGAAGAAGGCGCAGGTAAAAGGGTTGGATATTTATCCCCTTATATGGGCGGACAAAAACATGTGTCCCCACCGGCCTGGTAAAACTCGCTTATCCCCCAAGCGTCACAATCAATGGCGCGGTTGGGTTACCCACGTCCGTATTGATGGGAATCCCAGAATAAGGGGAACACGATCTCAGCTTTGACAAGATGTGCCAAGGAAACCGCCTCGCTGAATGCGCTGAGGTGATACAATAAAAACAATTCGAGTAAAGGCTTGGTAATGGTGTGACGTCATGCCACAAAATACGTCAACAGATTGAACTTGTGTAATATTATTCTCTCTATGGTGGTACGTGGAATTTATTTTTGCAGAGCCGGACACTATCCTGATGTTCACAATCTTCTATAAATATTCGGAGGAAGAACCCGCCTTGCAATGCCGAAGACAACATGCGTGCCGGACTCGTCGTCATTGAAGCCTGGTTCAGGGGCTACTGAGGGAGTTCCGGACTAGGGGGTGTCCGGATAGCCGAACTATCATCATCGGCCGGACTCCAAGACTATGAAGATACAAGATTGAAGACTTCGTCCCGTGTCCGGATGGGACTTTCCTTGGCGTGGAAGGCAAGCTTGGCGATACGGATATGTGGATTTCCTACCATTGTAACCGACTCTGTGTAACCCTAGCCCTCTCCGGTGTCTATATAAACCGGATGGATTTAGTCCATAGGACGAACAACAATCATACCATAGGCTAGCTTCTAGGGTTTAGCCTCCTTGATCTCGTGGTAGATCCACTCTTGTAACACACATCATCAATATTAATCAAGCAGAACGTAGGGTTTTACCTCCATCAAGAGGGCCGAACCTGGGTAAAACATCGTGTCCCTTGTCTCCTGTTACCATCTGCCTAGACGCACAGTTCGGGACCTCCTACCCGAGATCCGCCGGTTTTGACACCGACATTGCCTCTATGGCATATTTCCTTCAACAAAGTGTTCCTCCGGTATTCGGGAGTTGCATAATCTCATAGTCTGAGGAACATGTATAAGTCATGAAGAAAGCAGTAACAATGAAACTGTAACGATCATGGTGCTAAGCTAACGGATGGGTCTTGTCTAGCACATCAATCTCCTAATGATGTGATCACGTTCATCAAATGACAACACATCTCTATGGTTAGGAAACATAACCATCTTTGATTAACGAGCTAGTCAAGTAGAGGCATACTAGGGACACTTTGTTTTGACTATGTATTCACACATGTACTAAGTTTCTGGTTAATATAATTCTAGCATGAATAATAAACATTTACCATGAAATAAGGAAATAAATAATAACTTTATTATTGCCTCTAGGGCATATTTCCTTCAGTCTCCCACTTGCACTAGAGTCAATAATCTAGTTCACATCGCCATGTGATTTAACACCAATAGTTCACATCTGTATGTTATTAACACCCATAGTTCACATCGCCATGTAACCAACACCCAAAGGGTTTACTAGAGTCAATAATCTAGTTCATATCGCTATGTGATTAGCACCCAAAGAGTACTAAGGTGTGATCATGTTTTGCTCGTGAGAGAAGTTTAGTCAACTGGTCTGTCACAATCAGAGCCGTATGTATTTTAAAATATTTTATGTCTACAATGCTCTGCATAGAGCTACTCTACTAATTGCTCCCACTTTCAATATGTATCCAGATTGAGACTTAGAGTCATCTAGATTGGTGTAAAAGTTTATATCGACGTAACTCTTTACGACGAACTCTTTATCACCTCCATAAACGAGAAATATTTCCTTAGTACTCTAAGGCTAATTTTGACCGTTGTCCAGTGATCTACTCCTAGAACAAAATTGTACTCCCTTGCCAAACTCAGGGCAGGGTATACAATATGTCTGGTACACAGCCTGGCATACTTTATAGAACCTATGGCTAAGGCATAGGGAGTGACTTTCATTCTCTCTCTATCTTCTGTTGTGGTCAGGTTTTGAGTCTTACTCAACTTCACACCTTGCAACACAGGCAAGAACTCTTTCTTTGACTGTTCCATTTTGAACTACTTCAAAAACTTGTCAAGGTATGTACTCATTGAAAAACCTTATCAAGCGTCTTGATCTATCTCTATAGATCTTGATGCTCAATATGTAAGCAGCTTCACCGAGGTATTTCTTTGAAAAACTCCTTTCAAACACTCCTTTATGGTTTCCAGAAAATTCTACATCATTTCCGATCGACAATATGTCATTCACATATACTTATCAGAAAGGTTGTAGTACTCCCACTCACTTTCTTGTAAATACAGGCTTCACCGCAAGTCTGTATAAAACTATATGCTTTGATCAACTTATCAAAGCGTATATTCCAACTCCGAGATGCTTGCACTAGTCCATGGATGGATCGCCAGAGCTTGCACATTTTGTTAGCACCTTTAGGATTCGCAAAACCTTCTGGTTGCATCATATACAACTCTTCTTTAATAAATCCATTAAGGAATGCAATTTTGTTATCCATTTGCCAGATTTCATAAAATGCGGCAATTGCTAACATGATTCGGACAAACTTAAGCATCGCTACGAGTGAGAAAATCTCATCGTAGTCAACACCTTGAACTTGTCGAAAACCTTTCGCGACAAGTCGAGCTTTGTAGATAGTAACACTACCATCAGTGTCCGTCTTCCTCTTGAAGATTCATTTATTCTCAATGGCTTGCGATCATCGGGCAGTTCCACCAAAGTCCTTACTTTGTTTTCATACATGGATCCTATCTCAGATTTCATGGCCTTAAACCATTTTGCGAAATCTGGGCTCATCATCATTGCCTCATAGTACGTAGGTTTGTCATGGTCTAGTAACATGACTTCCATAACCGGATTACCATACCACTCTGGTGCGAAACGTACTCTGGTTGACCTACGAGGTTCGGTAGTAACTTGATCTGAAGTTTCATGATCATCATCATTAACTTCCTCACTAATTGGTGTAGGTATCACTGGAACTGATTTCTGTGATGAGTTAGTTTCCAATTCGGGAGAAGGTACAATTACCTCATCAAGTTCTACTTTCCTCCCACTCACTTCTTTCGAGAGAAACTCCTTCTCTAGAAAGTATCCATTTCTAGCAAATATCTTTCCTTTGGATCTGTGATAGAAGGTGTACCCAACAGTTTCCTTTGGGTATCCTATGAAGACACATTTCTTCGATTTGGGTTCGAGCTTATCATGCTGAAACTTTTTCACATAAGCATCGTTGCCCAAAACTTTAAGAAACGACAACTTTGGTTTCTTGCCAAACCACAGTTCATAAGGCGTCGTCTCAATGGATTTTGATGGTGCCCTGTTTAAAGTGAATGCAGCTGTCTCTAATGCATAAACCCAAAACGATAGTGGTAAATCGGTAAAATACATCATAGATCACACCATATCCAATAAAGTGCGGTTACGACGTTCGGACACACCATTACGATGTGGTGTTCCAGGAGGCGTGAGCTGTGAAACTATTCCACTTTGTTTTAAATGAAGGCCAAAGTCGTAACTCAAATATTCTCCTCCACGATTAGATCGTAGAAACTTTATTTTCTTGTTACGATGATTTTCTATTTCACTCTGAAATTCTTTGAACTTTTCAAATGTTTCAGACTTATGCTTCATTAAGTAGATATAACCATATCTTCTTAAATCATCTGTGAAGGTAAGAAAATAACGATACCTGCCACGAGCCTCAATACTCATTGGACCGCATACATCTGTATGTATTATTTCCAATAAGTCAGTAGCTCGTACCATTGTTCCGGAGAATGGAGTTTTAGTCATCTTGCCCATAAGGCACGGTTCGCAAGTATCAAATGATTCATAATCAAGTGATTCCAAAAGTTCATCTTTATGGAGTTTCTTCATGCGCTTTACACAGATATGACCCAAATGGCAGTGCCACAAATAAGTTGCACTATCATTATCAACTTTGCATCTTTTGGCATCAATATTATGTGTATCATTATGATCAAGATTCAATAAACCATCAACATTGGGTGTATGACCATAGAAGGTTTTATTCATGTAAATAGAATAACAATTATCCTCAGTCTTAAATGAATAATCGTATTGCATTAAACATGATATAATCATATTCATGCTCAACGCAAACACCAAACAATATTTATTTAGGTTCAACACTAATACTGAAAGTATAAGGGGTGTGCGATGATGATCATATCAATCGTGGAACTACTTCCAACACACATCGTCACTTCACCCTTAACTAGTCTTTGTTTATTCTATAACTCCTGTTTCGAGTTACTAATCTTAGCAACCGAACAAGTATCGGATACCCAGGGGCTACTATGAACACTAGCGAGGTGCACATCAATAACCTGTATATCAAATATATGTTTGTTCACTTTGCCATCCCTCTTTTCCACCAAATATTTGGGGTAGTTCTGCTTCTAGTGACCATTTCCTTTGCAGTAGTTTCAGGATTAGGTCTAGCTTTGGGCTTCTTCACGGGAGTGACAACTATCTTGCCATTCTATTTGAAGTTCCCTTTCTCTCCCTTTGCCCTTTTCTTGAAACTAGTGGTCTTGTCAATCAACACTTGATACTTCTTGATTTCTACCTTCGTCGATTTTAGCATCACGAAGAGCTCGGGAATCGTTTTCGTCATCCATTGCATACTATAGTTCATCACGAAGTTCCAGTAACTTGGTGATGGTGAATAGAGAACTCTGGCAATCACTATCTTATCTAGAAGATTAAATCCCACTTGATTCAAGTGATTGTAGTACCCAGACACTCTGAGCACATGCTCACTAGTTGAGCAATTCTCCTCCATCTTTTAGGTGAAGTACTTGTCAGAGGTCTCATACCTCTTGACACGGGCATGAGTCTGAAATACCAAATGCAGCTCTTGGAACATCTCATAGGCTCCGTGACGTTTCAAAAATGTTTTTGAAGTCCCGGTTCTACGACGTAAAGCATGGTGCACTAAACTATCAAGTAGTCATCATGTTGAGCTAGCCAAACGTTCATAACGTCTGCATCTGCTCCTGCAATAGGTCTGTCACCTAGCAGTGCATCAAGGACATAATTCTTCTATGCAGCAATGAGGATACACCTCAGATCATGGACCCAGTCCGCATTATTGCTACTATCATCTTTCAACTTAGTTTTCTCTAGTAACATATAAAAATATAGGGAAACTATAACTTGAGCTATTGATCTACAACATAATTTGCAAAATACTATTAGGACTAAGTTCATGATAAATTAAAGTTCAATTAATCATATTACTTAAGAACTCCCACTTAGATAGACATCCCTCTAGTCATCTAAATGATCAGGCGATCCAAATCAACTAAACCATGTCCGATCATCACATGAGATGGAGTAGTTTTCAATGGTGAACACCTCTATGTTGATCATATCTACTATATGATTCACGCTCGACCTTTCGATCTCAGTGTTCCGATGCCATATCTGCATATGCTAGGCTCGTCAAATTTAACCCGAGTATTCTGCGTGTGCAAAACTGGCTTGCACCCATTGTATGTGAACGTAGAGCTTATCACACCCGATCATCACGTGATGTCTCGGCACGATGAACTGTAGCAATGGTGCATACTAAGGGAGAACACTTGTACCTTGAAATTTATTAAGGGATCATCTTATAATGCTACCGACGTTCTAAGAAAAATAAGATATGTGACATGCAATCAAAATATGTGACATGATATGGACATCATCATCTTTTGCTCATGATCTCCATCACCGAAGCATCGTCATGATCTCCATCGTCACTGGCGGGACACCTTGATCTCCATCGTAGCATCGTTCTTGTCTCGCCAACTATTGTTACTACGACTATCACTACCGCTTAGTGATAAGGTAAAACAATTACATGGCGATTGCATTGCATACAATAAAGCGACAACCATATGGCTCCTGCCAGTTGCCGATAACTTTGTTACAAAACATGATCATTTCATACAACAATTTATATCACATCATGCCTTGACCATATCACATCACAACAAGCCCTCCAAAAATAAGTTAGACATCCTGTACTTTGTTGTTGCAAGTTTTACGTGACTGCTACGGGCTTCTAGCAAGAACCATTCTTATCTACGCATCAAAACCACAACGATTTTTCGCCAAGTGTGTTGTTTTAACCTTCAACAAGGACCGGGCGTAGCCACACTGGATTCAACTAAAGTTGGAGAAACAGACACTCACCAACCACCTGTGTGCGAAGCACGTCGGTAGAACCAGTCTCGCGTAAGCATATGCGTAATGTCGGTCTGAGCCCCTTCATCCAACAATACTGCCGAATCAAAGTATGACATGTTGGTAAACGGTATGACTATTATCGCCCACAACTCTTTGTGTTCTACTCGTGCATATAACATCTACGTATAGACCTGGCTCGGATGCCACTGTTGGGGAACGTGGTAATTTCAAAAAAATTCTACGATCACACAAGATCTATCTAGGAGATGCATAGCAACGAAAGGGGAGAGTGTGTCCATGTACCCTCGTAGACCGAAAGCTGAAGTGTTATGACAACGTGGTTGATGTAGTCGTGCGTCTTCACGATCCGACTGATCCTAGTACCGAAGGTACGGCACCTCCGCGATCTGCACACGTTCAGCTCGGTGACGTCCCACGAACTCTAGATCTAGCTGAGTTCGAGGGAGAGTTTTGTCAGCACGACGGCGTGGTGACGGTGATGATGGAGTTATCGGCGTAGGGCTTTGCCTAAGCACTACGACGATATGACCGAGGTGGAAATCTATGGAGGGGGCACCGCACACGGCTAAAAATCAACTTGTGTGTCATAGGAGTGCCCCTCCCCCGTATATAAAGAAGAAAGGGGAGGGGGGCGGCGGCCTCATAGGGTGCGCTCCAATGGGGGAATCCTACTCCTACTAGGAGTAGGTTCCCCCTTTCCTAGTCCAACTAGGAGGGGAAGGAAAGAGGAGGAGGGGAGAAGGAAAGAGGGGCCCGACCCCCCAAGCCCTAAACCAATTCGGTTTGGGCCTAGGGGGGCGCCCCACAGCTCACTTGTTGCCCTCTATTTCCACTAAGGCCCATGAAGGCCCATTGACCCCCCGGGGTGTTCTGGTAACTCCCCGGTACTTCGGTATTTATCCGGTGACCCCCGGAACCTTTCCGGTGTCTGAATATAACCTTCCAATATAACCTTCCAATATATCAATCTTTATGTCTCGACCATTTCGAGACTCCTCGTCATGTCTGTGATCTCATCCGGGACTCCAAACAACCTTTGGTACATCAAAACACATAAACTCATAATACCGATCGTCATCGAACGTTAAGCGTGCGGACCCTACGGGTTCAAGAACTATATAGACATGATCGAAACACATCTCCGGTCAATAACCAATAGCGGAACCTAGATGATCATATTGGTTCCTACATATTCTACGAAGATCTTTATCGGTCAAACTGCATAACAACATACGTTATTCCCTTTGTCATCGGTATGTTACTTGCCCGAGATTCGATCGTCGGTATCATCATACCTAGTTCAATCTCGTTACCGGCAAGTCTCTTTACTCGTTCCGTAATACTTCATCCCGCAACTAACTCTTTAGTCACAATGCTTGCAAGGTTTATAGTGATGAGTATTACCGAGAGGGCCCAGAGATACCTCTCCGAAACACGAAGTGACAAATCCTAATCTCGATCTATGCCAACCCAACAAACACCTTTGAAGACACATGTAGAGCACCTTTATAATCACCGTTTACGTTGTGACGTTTGGTAGCACACAAAGTGTACCTCCGGTATTTGGGAGTGGCATAATCTAATAGTCCGAGGAACATGTATAAGTCATGAAGAAAGCAGTAGCAATGAAACTGTAACGATCATGATGCTAAGCTAACATATGGGTCTTGTCCATCACATCATTCTCCTAATGATGTGATCCCGTTCATCAAATGACAACACATGTCTATGGTTAGGAAACATAACCATGTTTGATTAACGAGCTAGTCAAGTAGAGGCATACTAGGGACACTTTGTTTTGTCTATGTATTCACACATGTACTAAGTTTCCGGTTAATACAATTCTAGCATGAATAATAAACATTTATCATGAAATAAGGAAATAAATAATAACTTTATTATTGCCTCTAGGGCATATTTCCTTCACCAGGACCCTCAGGCGCCCCCTGGTAGGTTGTGGGCCCCATGTGGGCCCCCTCACTTATCTCTTCATCCCACATCATCACCTACCTCCAGAAGAAATTACCATTGCTCTCACTCTCGTTTTCTTGCTCCCAAAACCGTGGATTTCGATCTTTTTGCTCGAAGCTCCATTTTCGAAACTATTTCGGGGGATTGTTTCTTGGTATGTGACTCCTCCATTGGTCCAATTAGTTTTTGCTTTATTGTTTTATATTTTAAATAATTAGCTACTCTTGGTGCTGTTGTAAATAAGCTTGCATGTTGAATTCTTAGAGTTCTAAGTAGTTTGAATGCTTGCTATGGCCTCTATATATCCCTATGAGTAGTTGCTATCATTCTTGTAAAGTTTTGTTGATAAAAATTTGTGGCCCAAAATTTTCAGAAATTTGTACGCGAATATGGCGAACCTCTTTGGAAGGAGCTCTTCGAGGAGGTGATCCTTGGAGGCATTTTCTAGTACTAGCTCCGCTCGTCGGTTTTATGTTGAACTGAGTGAAAGTTCCATACGAGATGCAGCCACCAAAACATGCTTATGGCCATGCAATGATTATATGGTGAGTGTGGGAATTAAGGAGGAATTTGAGCAATATGTTCACAATGCCGATCTCGGTCCCTACATTTTAGATAAGTGCAACCAACACCTCACTCTCACTGAATCATTTGTCAAAGGATTTAAATTCCATCCCCGTGAGTCAAGGGTGTCATTTAAATTGTATGAAAATCCATTTACTATATCTTTAGAGAGATTTGCTCACCACTGCAAAATCTCATTCTGGGGTTCGCTCGATGAACCGCCAAGGTCCGAGTTTGAGATATTCTTGACTAGTCTTTGCTACGGTGAGACTAGGGGAGTGATGCAAGGTAGAATAAAGAGCATTCATTTTCCCGCAATCCAGTATTTCATATTATTTAATAGAAAATGTATTGTAGGCAAACAAGATTGTAGTACACTTTGTGCTCCAGACTTGAGCCTCATACGCACCGCTCTCACCGGTGACAAAAGTTATGATCTTGGAGCGATTATCGCACGTAGATTGCAACACAACGCTGGCAGTGGATATTTTTATGGTGGAATTATGCCAAACGCTTAGCAAGAGAGCTGGGTGTTTCACCTTTGCCCTATGATTCTATTTTACCCACGCAGTACCTAGACTTTGATGCTATGAAACGTCATAAGATCCTTAGAGGTGAGCCCCATAATTTCACTTATAAATTGATGTTTAATAAGGACTCCATGGTGGACACATACTTGCCTACACCTGCTCTATTTAATGTTCACAATAGGGGAAGCTATTTTGTTCTTGAGAGCGAGGCCCGAGCCTATAACGCAGCGGTTGTGGCTGCACGGCAAGATGAGGCATCCGCACCGAGAGCCTCTATGAGCTACCACTCCGACCATTACGCGGGCTACCGACTGATTACCAAGTTAGGCCAAAAGTCTAAGCTTGGGGGAGTACATATTTCCACTGACATTACATTCATGTTTACACATTTCATTACAGTTGTCGGTGTTCACACTTTTTCATTGTATTATACAATTTAAATTTATTTTCTCGTTTTCTTCTTGTGTGTTTGAAAACTTTGAGAAAATCCAAAAACCTATTTCTTGCTTCTTTTTTATTTTTCTTCCTAGTTTAAATTGTTGTAGCACTAAAAAGAAAACCCAAAAAGATTTCTTTGTTCTTCTTTTACTTGTTGGGAGCTTTCCCGTGTAAATAGTTTTCCTCGTTTTTTTCCTTTTTATTGGCTTGTTTACAAAAAAATAAAAACTTCAAAAATATTTCAGTGTGTTTCTCTGAATTTCTTTTCTTTTTATTGAGTCATACCGAGGAGAAGACCATGATGAAAATGTTGAGTGGCTCTCATATGCATTATTGTTGATCTGACAAAGAGTCCATATTACCTTGTCTTCTCCTTTTGAATAAAATGTTTGCAGATTCCAGCTTAGTCCACGACACTCTTGCACTATTATTATTTTCAAATCGTTTGGTCGTGCAAGTGAAAGGCAATAATGACGATACTCGATGAACTGGTCGTGGCAGAGAGAAACGACTATGAACTCGACTTGTTCTGTTTTTGTAAATATGTTTAACCTAGTATCCATGATTCAGCCTATTATGATCAAACATGTTTGCAATGACAATTAGAGATTATAGTTTCTTATGCCATGCATAAGTAGCTAGGAGTGGATAATGATTTATCTTAGATGTCAACATTGCGTTAAAATGATTGTGATGTAGTATGATGATATGGTATCCTCCTCTGAATGTTCGTGTGGCTTGACTTGGCACATGTTCATGCATGTAGTGGAATCAAAACCAACATAGCCTCTATGATATTTATGCTCATGGTGTTCATATCCTACTCATGCTAGTATTCAATGTTACTTATGCATAATGCATGTTCATGACCATTGTTGCTCTCTGCTGGCTGCTTCTCAACCTATTTGCTTGCCTTTGCCTGTACTAAGTGGGAATTCTGCTTGTGCATCAAAAACCTGAAACCCAAGTTATTCCAGATGAGTCCACCATACCTACCAATATGCGGCATTACCCTGCCGTCCTAAGTAAATTTGCATGTGCCACCTCTAAAAACTTCAATTAAATATCCTTTTTGTGTGCCTGTATTGTTCATAGAGCGACAGGAGATAGTCGGTATCTTCCATGCTAAGCGGGTTATTCTCAAGATGAGTGTTTATTCACTCACCATTGCACGAGAAAGGGGCGGTAATAGGGATTCCCAGTCCCAATTGCAAAAGGAACTTATAAAGACTAGTGGTTGCAGTGACCTTAGTAGCACCCCAGGTCCTGGGTTCAACTCCCGGTGGGAGCGGATTTAAACAGGCTTTGGCGGATTTTTTTGGAATAAAGACCATGGGGCTGTTGCTCTACAGTAAATAGTCAAAAAAAGAACTTAAAAATAATCAAAAAAAAAACTCCTATGAAGCAATAACCTTTACTTTATCGCTTGGGAACCGCTGCTAATGTGTTTATCATGGAAGATATTGATAACTGATGGTCACGAAGTAAACAAGAAGGGTGCATGTCTCAAAATTTCATTTACCTCTATTTTAAAATTTTGAGCTCTGGCACCTCTGCAAATCACTGCTTCCCTCTGCGAAGGGACTATCTATTACTTATATGTTGTGTCACCACCTTCTCAAATAAGTCCCAGAACCTGAGAGCACTTCTGTCATGCTTATGCATTGTGTGTAGCTAATGTTGGGTGCATCATGACTGGATCTTTTCTACCATGAATTACAATGCTTAGTCGCTGCTTGAACTTTGGAGGTGCTCTGTATTTATGTTTTTCGGTCTCAGAAAGGGCTAGCGAGATACCACCATTATCATATTGTATCATGGTTGTTTTGACTATGTGTTGCTGTTTGAGATGTCTTATTATTGCTCGCTAGTTGATTATGTCATTGATACGAGTTAATATATTTTTTAATATTTATTGTCGACATGGTTAGTTATAATCTTTCCTGAAAAATTGGGTGTTGTTTAAGCTTATTTATGGAAACAAGAGCAAGAGAGTTCGTAAAAGTTTTTCTTTTTCACTTTCAGTTTATCAACTGAATTGCTTGAGGACAAGCAAAGGTTTCAGCTTGGGGAGTTGATACGTCTTCATTGTATCTACTTCTCCCAACACTTTTCCTCTTGTTTTGGACTTTAATTTGCATGATTTGAATGAAACTAACCCGGATTGACGCCAAGGTAGTCAGAATCTCGACTCGACTGCTAGAATCCTACGACTTCACGACCCTAGGGAAGCATGTCGATCCAAGTCCCACTATGAATCCGGATTAGGTAGAGTCCATGTTGAGTCGCGATCCAAATCATAGAATCCAGTACAAAACTGCGGAATCCCGACTATGCTATGGACTATGCCCGATTCTACTAAATTATCTAAGTCATTTGTTTAGTTGTAGCAGAATACTATGCCATCATTCAGACCTTTTTCACATGCTCATGGCCCTTTATTCCCCTCCCAAGCCCAAATGCTCAGTCTTCGACATCTTTTATTTGACTATTAGAAACCCTAGATCAAACTGAGGATCAGGCTTGTCGATAGATGGAATTAGCGTAAGAAGGAGGATGCGTCAAGATCAATCGGAGAAGTAAATTTCATGCACAGAAGATTTAAAGGTTCTTTATATTTCCCTCTCATATGTGTTCCATACATGCAAGCTAGATTGTAGGATAGTCATGAAAAGAAGTGGAATACAACTGGCATTGACGTATACGTTTTTTCTCTATATTTAGTGTTAGAACTCTATAGAACCCATATAAATTTCTGGCGTGGATACAAAATATCTTATTTGAGAAAATCTAGTAGAATCCTCGATTCCACGACTCGATACTACGACTCGATTCTGTCTAAGGAAAATTGATCCGACTCCGAATCCCGACTCTGACTACCTTGATTGACGCTGTTTTCAGCAGAACTGCCAGGGCGTTGTTTTTATGCAGAAATAAAAGTTCTCGGAATGGAACGAAAGTCTGCGAGGATTTTTTATACAATAAAAGATAATTTCTGGAGTCAAGAACCACCGGAGGGGGGCACCTGGGTGGGCACAACCCACCAGGGCACGCTACCCCCTCCAGGCACGCCTAGGTGGGTTGTCCCCACCTGGTGGCCCCGCAGACCCTAAAACCGATGCTATAAAATCCTATTTTTCAGAAAAAAATAAAGGAGAAAGAATTATCGCGTTTCACGAGATGGAGCTGCCGTCGTCTCCTGTTCTTCATCGGGAGGCCAGATATGGAGTCCGTTTGGGGCTCCGTAGAGGGGGGTCTTCGATCTTCGTCATCATCAACCCTTCTGCATCGCCAATTACATGATGCTCCCCACCGGGAGTGAGTAATTCCTTCGTAGGCTCGTTGGTCGGCAAGGAGTTGGATGAGATTCATCATGTAGTCGAGTTAGTTTTCTTAGAGCTTGATCCCTAGTATCCATTATCTTCTAAGATTGATGTTGCTATGACTTTGACATGCTTAATGCTTGTCACTTTGGGCCCAGGTGCCATGATTTTAGATTTGAACCGTTTATGTTATCACCATTATACGTATGTTCTAAATCCGATCTTGCAAGTTATAGTCACATACTATGTGTTATGATCCGGCAACCCCGGAGTGACAATAGTCAGGACCACTCCCGGTGATGACCGTAATTTGACGAGTTAATGTATTCACCATGTGTTAATGCTTTGTTTTGGTTCTCTATTAAAAATAGGTCTTAATATCCCTTAGTTTCCAATAGGACCCCGCTGCCACGGGAGGGTAGGACAAAAGATGTCATGCAAGTTTTTTCCATAAGCACGTATGACTATTTACAAAATACATACCTACATTATATTTATGAACTAGAGCTAATGCTGTATCGCCCTAGGTTATGACTATCTCATGATGATTATCATCCAACGAATCGCCGATCCAATGGCTACGATTTTCTTATATATTGATCTTGCTAAATTACTATTGCTATTGTTACTATTGCACTTGCTACAAAACTACTGTCGTCACTGTTACTGTTACTATTGTTGTTGTTACTACTATCAAAACTATCATACTACTTTGCTACTAATCACTTTGCTGAAGATAATTAATCTCCAGGTGTGGTTGAATTGACAACTCAGCTGCTAATACTTGCAAATATTCTTTGGTTCCCCTTGTTTCGAATCTATAAATTTGGGTTGAATACTCTACCCTCAAAAATTATTGCGATCCCCTATACTTGTGGATTATCATCGTCCTACTGCACTAACGCTGCCATGGCACGAGCACTGCATTTCTCCTCCTTTGTCCATTGTCTCCATGCGGACTTTCTCTAAAGTGACGAGGCTAGCAACTAGTTCGCCGCGCCGCCTCATATCGCTCGTGCACGACTCCGTGCTTGTTTTGTCGGACGCGACGCCACAACCACCGTCCACCATAGTTGACATGGTCTGACACGGACTGCACTTCTTCTCCCCTGTCCTCTGCCTCAGCGCTCCTCCGCACGGACTTTCTGTGGGGCGGCGACGCTAATAACTAGTTCGCACTGTCCACCGGCAGGAACGCTCGCCCAAGACTCCATGCTCGTCGTGTCGGACATAGACATTTTCCAAAAATAATCATACTCCCTCCGTCCCAAAATTCTTGTCTTAAATTTGTCTAAATACGGATGTATTGATATATATATATGTATTTAGACAAATTTAAGACAAGAATTTTGATATATCCATATCTAGAAAAATTTAAGACAAGAATTTTAGGACGGAGGAAGTATAATTGAATAGTCTCAGTGGTATAGTAAAATAGCTGATTAATAAATAGCGCGGTTGCATTCTTATAACAAAATTTTGCGTTGCCTTTAGTAACTACTCCCTCCGTCCGAAAATACTTGTCATCAAAATCGACAAAAAGAGATATATCTAGAACTAAAATACACCTAGATACATCTCATTTTATTCATTTTGATGACAAGTATTTCTGGACGGAGGGAGTACCATTCTGATTGTCTATTTGTTAGGCCAAGCAATTGTAGGGATGTGTGGCATGAGATGGATTCTCCATACCAGCAATTTTTTTTTTTTGAGAAACCCATACCAGCAATTTTTGACGTGGTTTTTTCGCGAGCCGAGCTTGAAACAGCCCACAGAGGGCGTAATGTGAGACTAGCTGTTTCTTTGTTTCTTACTTGGCTTTTCATTGTCTACCCTCCTACGCGTTGGTTTTCTCAGGTTTTTATTTTTATTTTTATTTTACCTTTTTCATTATTTGTAACACATGTGTAATTTTTTCAGTACATTATGTATATTTTTGGTGTAGATATGAAACATCTTTTAGATATATGCTGAAAAATTTCAAGCACATGATATATATTTTTCTTACATACATGTTTTGAGCACTTTTTTTTAATAAATGGTCAATAATTTTGAATGCTCATTGAACATGTTTTAGGGTCAATAAATATTTTTTCTCACACAATATATATTTTTCGTATACATCAGGAACATATTTATATACATGTTTTAAAAAAATACAGAATTGCATTTTAAAAATTATATTTTATGTCTACTTTTATTTAATGTTTGTTATAAAATTTTTGTATACATCAATAAATGCATTTAATACATGTTTATAAAGATGAAAAATATATTTTTTTCATATACATTGTCTATTTTTTAAACATTTTTTTATACATAAGAAACATTTACTTATACACATTTAACATTTTTATAATGCTTGATTAACATTTTTTAAATACAGGATCAGCCTTTTAGTAAACACTGTATAATTTTTGTATAAATTTTCCGTATGCACAAGAAACATCTTTTCTATACACGTTTAATATTTTCTAAATGCTTTATTAGCATTTTCAAATGTTTAATATAAAGTGCTTTTTGTAATATATTTAGGTATGCAACATATTTGGAAGTGTAAACAAAAATAAAAAAGGAAGCAAAAAAGAAAAACATAAACATGAAAAGAAAACAGAAAAAAAATATTTTGGCTTCCCGCGCTGGGCCGGCCAAGTCTCATGCTCGCTAAAGGCGTAACTTAGCTTTATTTCTTTTTTATGCAACTGGCGAAGCTGCTTTATTTCTTTTTTTCACGAGTACGCTAAAGGCGTAACTTAGCTTTATAGAAGGTAGAAGCATATGTACAAGAGATTACATATACGCTAGTTAGGTATCACAAATCGACCCTAACTCAGCCTCCACACCACTCCAACACTCTACGCGACTACTTTAATACTAATTGGTCTCCAAATGCTCCTTCTTTAGCCCAAGTCCTTATATCGTCGAAGATCATATTAGCCATATCCCACTCGTTCTTGATCGGGCTCGAGCCGAACATCCTAGCGTTTCTTTGCTTTCAGAGGGTCCAACAAACCAGCATCATGAACGTGTGAAAGCCTTTCCGAGTTCGCTTAGTGATTCGTTTTCTGGCCGCCGTCCAACATTGCACCAACGTTGATTGGTTAGTTGGGCATAAATCCATGCTCATTCCTTTTTCTCGTTATAATGTAGACATATGTACACCCAGGTAGGGCTTCATCTCGTAGTAAGCGAGATATAGCTCCTAAACCTAACCTTGGCCTAATCCGAGGGGACCTCTTATGTGTCGCGTTATGCGGCAAACTAGCGTCGCTTCGCAGAGGCGTCGAACCAACGGGCCGGCCCAGGTAGCCAACCCTAGAAGGCGATTTTTTTAGAGAAAACAATTCGCGTTGGGTTCGAACTCGTGACGCTGACTCATCTATTCAGGAACCAAGCCGCTGGAGCTGAACACCTTCTGTGACAATTTCGCAGTGCAATCTTTTAAGTAGCGAGACTCGCATAAAATTCCTAAAAAAGATGGACTCATAAGGTTTCGAACTCAGCACCTCCTGTGGTCAAGAAGTGGTACATAACCACTACAATACATAATTTTGCTGTTTAAATATTGCAGTGCCACTTACAATAACTGTGAAAGGAGACAGATCTATTTCTTCTTTTGAGAATTTCGAACGCGTTATTATTTAGGAAAGCGGATATTTATTGAATAAAAAATATTTCAAACTTTTGAACAAATCTACAAAGTTGGAAATATTAGAAAAGCAAACATTTTGTGGAAGAGACAAACAATTTTCAATCTTGAACAAATTTTAGAAAAGAGGGAAATTTTTGAACAAAATTTGAAAACATTAATGTTTTTCCAAAACAGGAACATTTTTGAAAAAAATGGAACATTTAGTGAAACTCTGAACAAAAATCTGAAAAGCGAACAATTTTTGCAATGCGAACAATTTATGAAACTGTGAACAAAATTAGGGAGAGGCAAGCTTTTTATGAATATCATGAACTTTCTTTAAATTTGCGAACAAAATTTGAGAAACCAGGAACTTTTCTGAACTTTTAAACACTTCTGGAACCCCGAACAAAAATGTAGAACCTATATTTTTCGAATCCCGAACATATTTTCCAATTGTGAACACTTTTTGAACATGCGAACATTTATTTAACAGTGTGAAAAAAATTCAAATTTGTTTTTTATTAAAGAGAACAAATTTTGAAGAAAGTGATCATTTCTTGAAAATTTGGAAACCCCTTGAACAATTTTGAAACCTGAATTTTTTTTCAAATTGTCAAACAATTTTTAACCAGTGAACAAAATTTGAAAAACAGGAACATTTTTTGCGATTCAAAAATATTTCAAACCACAAATATTTTTGGAAAACTCCTGAACATATTTTGAATTTGTGAACAAATTTCAGAAAATGGGGACATTTTTTGAAAACATGAACTTTTTTAAAAAATCGTGAACATATATGGAATCTATTTTTTCTAAATGTGTCCAGAAAATTGAATAAACGAAATTTCAGAAATTCTGAATTCAAACTTTTATAAATTAAAAAAAATGAAAGAAAAAGAATAATATAGAAAAAGAAGCAGAAAAAGGAAAATAAATACGTGAAAAGGAAGAAAGAAGAAAAGAAAGAAAACAGAAACAGGAAAATTTTAAAATCATGAACATATTTTTTATTTCAAGACCAAAGTTAGAAATGGAGAACAATTTTAAAATTTCCAAACAAATTTGAAACGTGAACATTTTTTGCATCATCATTTGAAAAGTTTCAAAAAAATGGAAAAAACATTATAAAGGTTTTTTGAAAAATGAGAGCAATTTTTGAATTGCCCAAATATTTTTTTGAAAATGCAAACATTATTTAAATTCATGAACAATTTTTGAAAGCACGACAATTTTAAAGAAATTGGAAATATTTTAAAAGTGCGAACAATTTTTTTCAGTTGCGGAACAAAATTTGAAACTTGATTTTTTTTAAAAAAAATGGACTTGAAATGTAAAGGAAAAGACAAAAAGAAATAGAAAAGGAAAAGAAAAGAAAGAAAAAAAGAAACTGAAAAATCGACAAAAGAAAAGAATAACGGTTCAAGAAACCTTCTACAAGTTTCCCAAAAACCCGGCTGGAAAACTCTAGAAGGTTCCCAAAACAGGAAAGTGTCCCAGTTAATTAACGGGCCGGCCCACGTGAGTGCTTCGATCGCCATCTTTGTGCGTTGCGTGGACAGTTCGACGCATCGAGCGGTAAACAGGGAATTCTTAATCCTAGAAGTTTAGTCATACCTATCACTTGCGCACGGGCCGGCCCAATATGTGGATTTTCAATGATTTTATGTAGGGCTGGTCACAGCCAGCTTTGACCGGTTGAAGCAAGTTTTGTTTTCCTGTTTTGGTTTTCTTATATTACCCTTCTTCGTTTTCCTTTTCAGTATTTTCATTTGTACTTTCTGGCCACCCTTTTATATTACTAGTAAATACAACTTACCTCATAAATTAATGAATATTTACTAAAAACAAAAGAATGGTTTCTCAAACAAGATCGTTTGGTATTATATAGGTGGATTTTTCACAGCAAATGAATACTTATTTTTCATATGAATAACATTGTATAAAAGCACATGAACATTTAGTTTTATATGTGTGAACATCTTTGTTTACAGATATATGAACATTAAACTATTTAATTAGTTCCATGTGTAAGTGGTGTAATGAATATCTAGTTTTAACCAATTTTGCGATTTAAAGATATCGTGATTTGAAACTTTAGAAGAACTCACTGATAGTGCCAATTCCCATACTGGGCATTCTGGGCCAGCTGCAGCCTGATTCGAAATCAAATGACTGTCTAAAGAGTTGCAAGCGGAGATTTTTTTGTGCTCAGACATTTGCAAGTATCATGAGAGTACGTGCTGCCGACTATGTAAAATATTAGCACTGCAATTAAGAATAGAAGAGAAGATTCTAGTATCATATTTTAATACAATATTGTAACTCGTCAAACATGAAAAATTTGATAATAAGTACTCACTCCATCCCATAATATAAGAACGTTTTTTACATGTTATTATATTATGGGGAAGAGGGGGTAGATGATAGCCATAATTTTATATCAGTATTCTACAGATGAATGAATGAAATAGTAGTATGATATTGTGTGCTGGGGAAGTAATATCATACAATAGTATCATGTGCATGATACTGGTAGTATGATGTCAATGTATGATACTGTGCCTTGAGATGTGATATCATAGACTAGTATTAGGTGTATAATACTAGTCCACTAGTGTAGATAAATATTATTAAGCGGTCCCTCCCACCACCAATGGCCGATTGTTGATTCATCACACATGCTATGCTAAGGTGAACAGTGTGATGCTGGTAGTATGATGTCAATGTATGATACTGTGCGTTGACATATGATATCATAGACTAGTATCACGTGTATAATACTAATCCACTAGTGCAGATAAATATTATTAAGTAGCCCCTCCCACAACCAATGACCCAATGTTGTTGATTCATCACACATGTTATACTAAGGTGAACAGTGTGCGATAATGTGCTCATGATTTGCATAAATCAATAGTGTGCTATGGGCACATCTAGTTTAAGTGACGTGTTTGCGATGTCCTGCACACTGTTATATTAAATAAAATGTGTACAATGATTTATCACTTCGAACACGATTGGACTGAACAAACTATGTGTGATAGTACGCACACAACGTGCGATACCGTTCACACACTTGTCACCAATTGCCACACGTCAGCTCTGGGAGGGGCCAATTATACATCAGCGCCTCCATTCCCGCGCACTCGCTGAGGCTTGCCTCCCAAGCGTGGCGAGATGGGTTGAACTACAGTAAAAAACTAATCCCTTGCTATAAAATCCCTAGTAGCTAGCGACGGCAAGTCACTCTCATCCCACTAACTCATTGCCGCCACAAATACACCAATGGCTCTGCGAGGGCACAACCTACTGGCCCGCAAGAAGGAATGTTGCAAATACAAAGGTGCCGCAACCGGCATGTTGCACGTTCATTGAGCGCGGAAGGCAAGCCCTACGGGCATGCGACGCCTTTGTTGGCCGAATCAGTGTGGGATGTGTCTTACAGGGCCAATAGGGCGACCACCGCCGCCCATGCCCGCAGCCCACGCTGTCGTTGACAACCCCGATGGTGCCACTCGGTTTGAGCAGAAGATTCACATAGCCATAGCTCGACCCATCACGAATGAGCAATACGCTGCGTACATTCGCACTGATGAGGACTATGAGCTGCAGCTAGCATTAGCGCACTCCATCGCCCACCTCGAAGGCGCCATCGCTAACGTGGAGGCTAGTCGGGAGGAGTGTCGCCTACGGATTACCATTGCCAGGAGTCCGAGAAGGCCGAGGTGGAGAGGCAGCGGTGGCTCAGGCAGGAACGCTAGAGTGCTCTACGCATGAGGCTCCGAGCGAAAGCCTGGGCAGACGTGGAGGCTCCTTCCGAGGTCAAAGTGTCATCGTAGCAGCGGGTGTCCTATGTGGGCATGTCCAACTCCTCTTACTCCTGCCTTCTTGAGGCCAATACCACGATGACGGTGGTGCGGCGTATATGTAAGTCTCTTATCTCCTACGATCGGGCTAGTTAGTTAGTTTAAGTATTCCAGTTAGTGACGTTTAGGATTATTTTGTGTTGTTCATCTCGATATGAACTGTTTGCGAATATATTGGTGTGACTTAACTGTGGATGATCGTTGTGCAATTGATCTATGTAAATGAACTATTAATAAATGAAATCTATATATGAATGAAATTCATGTTTATTTGGCAATATTTTCTAAATCATGTAAAATAATCTTCAGTTTGATGCCACGTTTTTAGTTGTTTTTATGGCCAATGTAGTTCACAATTGAATAGAACTGGTTAATTTCCTATTAATGCACTTATTCATACAAAAAATAGCAAACGGACACCAAGTGTGCTTTTTTTGAAGGGGCAATATGATGGGATATAAAAAAACGGAGCAGCTTTTACCAATATTCTTTACATTCAGTACACAAGTTACCTTGGTTTGGTACTTTAGAAAATAGAAATCACCATTTAATAATTCAGAAGGAAGATTAAGGTCAATTGGTGTTTTAGCAGTGCAACATGTAGTTATATAGATTACAATGTCAAATGATAAATAAAGTGTGATGTGATCTTCAAACTTCATACTTCTGCTCTAACACTACCAGAGGGCCACTTAGCACTAACTGTCCAAAACGTATCATCAGTAACGTGTGTGCGGTACGTTAGTACTTCCTGGTCATGAATGACTTGGTGATCATTGGTGGGCCATCACTACTACAGGATGCTGCTAACGCGACACTACGATCAGAGACCCTTTGACGAAACTGTGTGCGATGCATTAATCGCAAACGGTGGTGTAAAAAACCCGTCAAAAAGGTGCAAAATGTTTGCGATGACGGATGCATCAAACACGGTTCAGATTTTTAGTTTCGTGTGTGATGTAGGGCATACGGTTCAGTGCAATTAACCATTTGTGATGAAGAGCAACAAAAGAAACGGGCAACCAGATGAAGGTGTGTGCGATAAACAACATACAGTTCACTAGGATGAACTATTTGTGATTAGGCAACACAAACAAAACAGTCAGCCAAATCAAACTGTGTGCGATATATGGCATGCGGTTCACGCGGATGAAATGTTTGTGTTGAGACAAGAGAGCATAAATGTTCAATATAACAAGATGTGTGTGATACGCGGCAAACAGGTTTGTAATCAAAAATATGTGCGAAGATCGATAATAACACAGACGATTGCTGCTAATAAGACGTGTGTGTTGTGCGATGGGATTGCATACAGAACAACAACATATATATCTATGTGTGTGTAGAGTGAGAGACACACACACATACACTTATAAGGACATGGTTGCATAACCAAATTAAACATCCAATTACATAAGCGGCTACTACAACCATGGCATTTGCACACACCAAAGTAACTATTACATGCATAATTTCATAGGTGGCTACTACACACATGACACTTCCACACACCAATAAAGTAAACTATATATTACATGCATGATTAACTAGCATAAACGATCATCTGATCATCATCTATTTCTTGTGACGCTTGCTCTGTTTGTGGCTTGATCCAGGCTCGTCGATTTGGGTAATGAGGCACTTCCTCATATCAACGATCCGCCTGTGCATTTTGTAGCATGTGTACACGCTCTTGCCTGCGAACGTGAGGTCAGATTCATCCAGTCACCGCATTGAGGCCCTGTGCCAAGATACGGGATTTGTTCTCTGGGCATCCTGCTTCATCTTTTCATAGTAGAGGTCGATGATGGCCGATGCGAGTTCGACCAGGGAGTCCTTCTTCGTGCTACCCCAGACCCTATAGTGGTCACAGATTTCGACGAGGTTATGGCAGGCCAATCTTGTAACACTGAGCGCTTTTACATCGCTCGTGGTTTCCACCGTGGCGAAGTTATAGTCGGTGCTGTTGACAAACCTGTTGAAATGGTCTCAAGGCTCTCTGGCCATGCAGTAGTGGTAGATGAGGACATGATGGCGCACGGACAACTGGGGGACGGCAACCTTTTGATCTATGCCGGACGACCGGCGGTGTACTGGAGGTCGATGCCGACCACCTTGTACTTGTCTCCAGCAAGCAACTGCTCAACGGTGTTGATGTAGTCGTCCACCACAGCCAGGTCGATGGTGTACACCACCGAGAGATCTGTCTCCCTCGCGTGGGTCTCCACTTTATGCTCGCTGAACTCCATTGGAGCGCCGCTAAACATCCCCTCTCTATGTGTCGTCGTGGGTGTGGTTGTTGTGTTGTGGGGCACGATCGAAAGGTTGAAGAGACTAAGGTTATAATGGTCGTGGGAATTAAAGAGGAGGCCGCACGACACGTCCTGATGGCAGTTCTAATTCGCAGCGTAACTCCATCATGCCGCACGTAACTCCATCGCATGGCAACGCGTGCGGCACAACCGCATGCATATGGGGCCCCGACGTGATCGTGAGCAGGCCCAACCGCTGGCAGAGCGCGTGCAGAGGGACGCAAGCAGAGCACTCCGCGGTCGCCTCAACGGCGAGCAACCATATATATGCATATAGCAGTTGAACATGCAAGAAAAAGCTGTCCACAACCCGAGCGCGCCGACGGACGCGAGCAGAGCATGCCGAGGCGCCTAACGGTGAACTGTTTGTATAAATTACGCACGACTGCGTAATCTATGAATGAAATCTATGCTTAATTACTGAATTTAGTTGCAAAAATTAGATAGTGCTAGTGATTTTTAGCTGCATATTTTGACAAATCGCCATTGGAACCGCTGGATGTCCTCGCTGTATGTGTCGTCGTGGGTGTGCTTATTGTGTCGTGCGCCGGCCCCAAACACCGGCATCACAACTTATAAATTGATGGCTTGAATACTAGTTACAATGATGCATATAATTAAGCAAAGGGATCATGCATGTCTATATTGTCTGTAACGAGAAAGATGCATCCATCAACGTACGACCTCCTCCTCCTCAACTTAGTGTACCGGGCCACTGACCGGTGGCTAAGGAGCGGCGACTTTTTTGGCGAGGTCAAGGTGCTTCTCAGCAAAGGCATCCAAGGCTTCCAGACGGTTGAAAAAGGCCGACGTCGTAGCGTCCTCACTGGCCTTGTAGATACATATGTACACGATTTGCTCGTACACTTGGATGTGTAGATCGACGAATTCTTGCAGGGCGAGGCGTCTCGCGGTGAGCGCGACCTCTAGGTGGACATGCTTCGTGGCATCGGCGGGCAGTCGCAGGGCCACCAGTGCTCGAAAGAGGTTCCGACCATGGAGGCCAATTAGGGTGGTAGGCAATGAGGAGCCCGGGCGCGCGGGCTGGAGGAGTACGGCGATGTCGTCCATGAGCTTCTTGACAATGGTGAACTTGTTGGTGGTGGCAACGATCATCTGGTCCAACTGAGATTCGTAGCTGGCGTCGACGGCGGCCATACACCAGCCGATCGCCAACACTGTCTGGAGACAATCCTTGGTGCCATGCCGCAGGCCGGCGTCATGGACCATCTGGCACAGCCGCTGTCCGCTCACACGCATCCCCGCCATGGGTCTGGAGTGAGCACTTTTGCACTTTGTGTAGGTGCTTAGGCAAATGCTTAGGTGCGTACGATGTGGTAGATGCATTGGAATGGAGGGGCGCCTTTATATGAGTACGAACTGCATTGCATTCACATCGTGCTGCCTCTTTTACTGGTCCTCCTTCCATTACTCCCCTCATGCATTCATGATGCTAATTGAAGGAGGATGCATCATTGGCCGTTCAACATTTCGGGAACCGCTACCCTCTCCCTCGTCTGCATCAAAGCTGTATCGGGAACTGCGCCACCTATTGTCAAATTGAATAGTATTGCGCCACCCACTGCATGCCCAGCTGAACACGCCTCCTCGCCTCCATCTATGCTTAATTACTGAATTTTAGTTGCAAAAATTAGATACTGCTAGTGATTTTTAGCTTCATATTTTGACAAATCGCAGTGTTAAAAGGTTGACAACTGGCAATGTTACTAGATCAAGAAATGTCAATCTTTCCAGTTTGACAAATGGCAACATACCCAATATGACACATGTAAATCTTACCAAATTGTTTGTAAGTGGTTGCATATGGGGCATCCAAAATAACCGTTTGCGTTGAAGAGATGCACAAATCCTGCTCTCATTTTTGCATGCGGGTATTCTTTCTAAAACGTTTGCGATCAAGAGCCATTAAAACCTATAGCCATTTAAATCAAGACACGTGGCGTCATGTGAATGGTTAAAATTTGAATTATGCACATAAATGCATTGAAAACTCAATTAATGCATAAAAATGTCCAAACGAACCTTGAAAATTCCAAAAATTGACATAACACTCCTGTTGTACTATGTTGACACAAGAAATTTTTTGAAAGCAATATGAGGCAATGGATATCGTTTCGTCCCCAAAGGTGAGACGTTCCCTATCGAAACCATCATGCTTGTTGTGAGAAACTGTGGTTTGTGACAAGCATATACCCAAACCTGCCCCAAGTGGGACCAAAAATTTACCACGGCATGTTGATGTTGCTCCATGATAGCATGGCAAGTTTCATGAATTTTAGACAAATTTTGAATTTACTATAATTTAAAAACCAGGTATCTCAATGTTTGCGACCGAGTGACGGTGGTAGGGTGTTTGACATTCATTCCCATTTCTTGCATGGAACCTAAGCATGCAACCAAGGACATAGATTTGAATTTTCAACCAATTTATATGCATTAGAGCATGTGCATGTAGTTCAAATTTTAATTATGCACATAAATGCATTGTAAAACTCAATTAATGCATAAAACTGTCCAAACGTACCTAAAAAATCCCAAAAATTGACACAACACTCCTGTTGTTTTATGTTGACACAAGAAATTTTTTGGAAGCAATAAGAGGCAATGGATATCGTTTTGTCCCCAAAGGTGGGACGTTCCCTACCGAAACCATCAGGCTTGTTGTGAGAAACATATCCCCAAACCTGCCCCAAATGGGACTAATTTTTTACCACGGCATGTTGATGCCGCTCCATGATAGCATGCCAAGTTTCATGAATTTCAGACGAGTTTTGCATTTACTAGAATTTAAAAACCAGGTATCTCAATGTTTGCGGCTGAGTGACGGTGGCAGGGTGTTTGACACTCATTCTCATTTCTTGCATGGGACCTAAGCACGCAACCAAGGACACATATTTGAATTTTCAACCAATTTATATGCATTAGAGCATGTGTCTGTAGTTCACATTTGAATTATGCAAACGAATGCATAGAAAACTCAGTTAATGTATAAAAATGTCCAAGCGAACCCCCAAAAATCCAAAAAATTGACACAACACCCCTGTTGTTCTATGACACTAGGAAAAAAATTGTAATCTAGAAGAGGCAATGCATATCGTTTCGTCCAGAAAGGTGAAACGTTCCCTACTGAAACCATCGGGCTTGTTGTGAGAAGCTCTGGTTTGTGAGAAGCATATCCCCAAACCTGCCCCAAATGGGACAAAAAAATTACCACGGCATGTTGATGCCGCTCCATGACAGCATGCCAAGTTTCATGAATTTCAGACGAGCTTTGGATTTACTAAAATTTAAAAACCAGGTATATATCTCAATGTTTGCGGCCGAGTGATGGTGGCAGGGTGTTTGACATTCATTCTCATTTCTTGCATGGGACCTAATTAAGCATGCAACCAAGGACACATATTTGAATTTTCAACTAATTTATATGCATTAGAGCATGTGCATGTAGTTCAAATTTGAATTATGTACATGAATGCATGGAAAACTCAGTTAATGTATAAAAATGTCCAAGCGATCCCCGAAAAATCCCAAAAATTGACACAACACTCCTGTTGTTCTATGTTGACACTAGGAAAAAAAATTGAAATCAAGAAGATGCAACAGATATCGTTTCGTACAGAAAGGTGAAACGTTCCCTACCGAAACCATCACACTTGTTGTGAGAAGCTCTGGTTTATGAGAAGCTTATACCCAAACCTGCCCCAAATGGGACAAAAAATTTACCACGGCATGTTGATGCCACTCCATGATAGCATGCCAAGTCTCATGAATTTCGGACGGCTTTTGGATTTACTAGAATTACAAAAGCAAGCACCTCAACGTTTGCCGGAGAGCCACGGTGCCGTGGTGTTTCAAATTCATCCCCGTTTCTTGAATGGGATGTAAGCATCAACCCATGGACACTTATATCATTTTACAACCCATTTTGGTGCACCAAAGCATGTGCATGTGGTTTAATTTTGAATTGTGCATCTGAAATGCCTAGAAAACCAAGTTACCGCATAAAAATGTCCAAACGAACCCTAAATAATTCCAATTTTTTGACGACACACCTATAGTTGCATGTTCACTATAGATAGAAGTTCTAGCAATTCAAACACCATCCTTTGCAGCTATGACCCCATTATGTAATTCAAATCAAGATGAAAAATCAAGTAGATCCCACATAGTTTATTATCACCAACCATGTGAGATGCAGTACAAAATATCTTGGAGCTCCGTTGGTGTATAGTACGCCTATGGCTTATGCGAGAAGTTCGTCGGCTACAGTCCACAACCCGCTCTGAATAAGGGACCGTGTCTGATGACACTTTGCGCGCCAGTTTTTTCGCTGAAGCGATTCCAAATTTTTGGCTTCCGTGGAAATATCTACCTCCCCGCCCCTCCCCCTTACCAGAAGCCACATTTACCCTGTTTCCACCTTCCTTTCCAAGTTGAAACCTAAACTCCTTGCTTGCAGCGCCACCTCCTCATCGGCAACCCTCCTTCGCGCTGCTCGGCCTCGCCTATCCAGGCAGGTAATCCACACCCGAACCCCATCCACCTCCTCCTTCCACATCCCACATGCCCCGATCGTCGGTGCGAGTGCGACACCTTCCACCCAAATAATCGACCCCTCCACCAAATAAGCGCTGCCTGAAGCCATGGTGCACACAGTATAGCTAGGATCTCAAGGAGCATTTGGCAGCGGAGAAGCAAATTGCGGCCGCACGCGTGGATGAGATCGCGATGGCTGCCATTCGTGCCGACCCCCAGATCTTGGAGGAGCACCTCGCCGTCGAGGCCACCGTCGATGCCTCACGCGCCGACACCGCGGTGCAGTTGGCTGCTTTAAACGACAGTTTGTGGTGTTTTCTCGAGGCCACCGTCAGTGCCTTTGACAAAGACTACGAGGTGTTTTTTCAGCGTGCACGTGCTTACTTCATCTCGAGAGCCAGCAGGTTGGTGCCCGGAGCAGCTCAAGCAACTCACCACTACGACGAGGGCACCCACGATGCCGAGGCCTCACCCTCTTCCATGTCCAAGGAGCCAATCATCATCGATATCTCTGACAATCAGCAGCTTGTCTTATTAGCTCACTATAAGGACTCATGTTCAGTTTGCTAGC
Source organism: Triticum aestivum (assembly GCF_018294505.1). Taxonomy (NCBI): domain Eukaryota; kingdom Viridiplantae; phylum Streptophyta; class Magnoliopsida; order Poales; family Poaceae; genus Triticum; species Triticum aestivum. The sequence continues at coordinate 106,292,628 of NC_057804.1, forward strand.
TACTGCCTTTCCTCAACATATTCTAGTGAATTGTGTTATCTATTTTACCATGCAATCTTCTGCTCTAGTGTATATGTTCTATATGTCGTGCAATGTGGTGTTCAGTTAGCTGTTTGGTTCAATTTTACAAATGTGATGTTCAATTCTTTAGGGTGTGATACGTCTCCAACGTATCTATAATTTTTGATTGTTCCATGCTATTATATTACCCGTTTTGGATGTTTATGGGCTTTACATTACACTTTTATATCATTTTCGGGACTAACCTACTAACCGGAGGCCCAGCCCGAATTGCTATTTTTTTGCCTATTTCAGTGTTTCGAAGAAAAGGAATATCAAACGGAGTCCAAACGAAATGAAACCTTCGGGAGCAATCTTTTTGGAACAAACGCAATCCAGCAGACTTGGAGGGACGTCACGAAGCAGCCGAGGCGGCCACGAGGTAGGAGGGCGTGCCCTAGGGGGCAGGCGCACCCCCACCCTCGTGGCCCCCTCATGGCTCCCCTGACCTACCTCCTTTGCCTATATATCCACGTATCCCAAAAACATCTAGGAGCACCACAAAAACTATTTCCACCGCCAGAACCTTCTGTATCCGCGAGATCCCATCTTGGAGCCTTCGCCGATGCTCCACCGGAGGGGGAATCGACCATGGAGGGCCTCTACATTATCTCCAAGGCCTCTCCGATGAGTTGTGAGTAGTTTACCACAGAACTTCGGGTCCATAGTTATTAGCTAGATGGCTTCTTCTCTCTTTTTGAATATCAATACAAAGTTCTCCTCGATCTTCTTGGAGATCTATTCAATGTAACTCTTTTTGCGGTGTGTTTGTCGAGATCCGATGAATTGTGGGTTTATGATCAAGTTTATCTATGAGAAATAATTGAATCTTCTCTGAATTCTTTTATGTATGATTGGTTATCTTTGCAAGTCTCTTCGAATTATCAGCTTGGTTTGGCCTACTAGATTGATGTTTCTTGCAATGGGAGAAGTGCTTAGCTTTGGGTTCAATCTTGCGGTGTCCTTTCTTAGTGACAGCAGGGGCAGCAAGGCCCGTATTATATTGTTGCCATCGAGGATAAAAAGATGGGGTTTATATCATATTCCTTGAGTTTATCCCTCTACATCATGTCATCTTGCTTAATGCGTTACTCTGTTCTTATGAACTTAATACTCTAGATGCAGGCAGGAGTCGGTCGATGTGTGGAGTAATAGTAGTAGATGCAGAATCGTTTCGATCTACTTGTTGCGGACGTGATGCCTATATACATGATCATGCCTAGATACTCTCATAAATATGCACTTTTCTATCAATTGCTAGACAGTAATTTGTTCACCCACCGTAATACTTATGCTATCTTGAGAGAAGCCACTAGTGAAACCTATGGCCCTCGGGTCTATCTTTTATCATATAAGTTTCCAATCTACTTTTATTTGCATCTTTTACTTTCCAATCTATATCATAAAAATACCAAAAATATTTATCTTATCTTATTATCTCTATCAGATCTCACTTTCGCAAGTTACCGTGAAGGGATTGACAACCCCTTTATCGCGTTGGTTGCGAGGTTCTTGTTTGTTTGTGTAGGCACGAGGGACTTTTGAGGAGCCTCCTACTAGATCGATATTTTGGTTCTCAAAAACTGAGGGAAATACTTACGCTACTTTGCTACATCACCCTTTCCTCTTCAAGGGAAAAACCAACGCATGCTCAAGAGGTAGCAAGAAGGATTTCTGGCGCCATTGTCGGGGAGGTCTTCGCTCAAGTCAAGACATACCAAGTACCCATCACAATCTCATCTCCCTCGCATTACATTATTTGCCATTTGCCTCTCGTTTTCCTCTCCCCCACTTCACCCTTGCCGTTTTATTTGCCCTCTCTTTTCTGTTCTCCTCTTTCTCTTTCACTTGCCTTTTGTGTGCTTGTGTGTTGGATTGCTTGCCACGATGGCGCAAGATAATACCAAATTGTGTGATTTTTCCAATACCAATAATAATGATTTCCTTAGCACTCCGATTGCTCCTCTTAATGATGCTGAATCTTGTGAAATCAATGCTGCTTTGTTGAATCTTGTTATGAAAGATCAATTCTCCGGCCTTCCTAGTGAAGATGATGCTACTCATCTAAACCACTTTGTTGATTTGTGTGATATGCAAAAGAAGAAAGATACCGATAATGCTATTGTTAAATTGAAGTTATTTCCGTTTTCAATTAGATATCATGCTAAAACTTGATTTTTGTTTTTGCCTAAAAATAGTATTGATTAATGGAATAAGTGCAAAGATGCTTTTATCTCTAACTATTTTCCTCCCGCTAAGATCATCTCTCTTAGAAACGATATTATGAATTTTAAACAACTTGATCATGAGCATCTTGCCCAATCTTGGGAAAGAATGAAATTAATGATTCACAATTGTCCTACACATGGTTTAAATTTATGGATGATCATACAAATTTTTTATGCCGGATTGAATTTTGCTTCTAGAAATCTTTTAGATTCGGCCGCAGGAGGCACTTTTATGGAAATCACTTTAGGAGAAGCTACTAAACTTCTAGATAATATTATGGTCAACAATTCTCAATGGCACACCGAAAGATCTACTAGTAAAAAAGTGCATGCTATAGAAGAGATTAATGTTTTGAGTGGAAAGATGGATGAACTTATGAAATTGTTTGCTACTCAGAGACCTCCTATTGATCCTAATGATATGCATTTGTCTACTTTGATTGACAATAATAATGAACCTATGGATGTGAATTTTGTTGGTGGGAATAATTTTGGTAACAACGCGTATAGAGGAAACTTTTAATTCTAGGCCGTTCCCCAGTAATTCCTCTAATATTTATGGTAATTCCTACAACAACTCTTATGGAAATTTTAGTAAGATGCCCCCTGATTTTGAGAATAGTGTTATATGATCTCTCAAAAGAATTTTAATGCTTTGCTTGAATAAAAATTGCTTAAAGTTGATGAATTGGCTAGGAACGTTGATAGACTTTCCCTTGATGTTGATTCTTTGAAACCTAGATCTTTTCCACCTAAGCATGATATCAATGAGTCTCTCATAGCCATGAGAATTTCCATTGATGAGTGCAAAGAAAGAACCGCTAGGATGCGTTTTGCTAAGAAAGATTGCTTTGTAAGAGCGTGTTCTTCTAGTTTCCATGAAAATAATGATGGCGATCTAAAAGTTATTGATGTGTCCCCTATTAAATCTTTGTTTTGAAATATGAATCTTGATAATGATGGGACTGGAGATGAGTCAATTTTAGTTAAAAGGTGTCCCAATGATTCGGAGTTTTTAGATCTTGATGCTAAATTTGGTAAAAGTGGGATTGGAGAGGTTAAAACTTTACATAGCAATGGACCCACAATTATGGATTTCAAGGAATTTAATTATGATAATTGTTATTTAATAGATTGTATTTCCTTGTTGCAGTCCGTGTTGAATTCTCCACATGCTTATAGTCAAAATAAAGCTTTTACCAAACATATTGTTGATGCTTTGATGCAATCTTATGAGGAAAAACTTGAATTGGATGTTTCTATACCTAGGAAACTTTATGATGAGTGGGAATCTACTATAAAATTTAAAATTAAAGAACATGAATGCTATGCTTTATGTGATTTGGGTGCTAGTGTTTCCACGATTCTGAAAACTTTATGTGATGTGCTAGGTTTCCATGACTTTGATGATTGCTCTTTAAACTAGCACCTTGCAGATTCCACCATTAAGAAACCTATGGGAAGGATCAATGCTATTCTTATTGTTGCAAATAGGAATTATGTGCCCGTAGATTTTATCGTTCTTGATATAGATTACAATCTTTCATGTCCTATTATTCTTGGTAGACCTTTCCTTAGAATGATTGGTGCAATTATTGATATGAAGGAAGGGAATATTAGATTCCAATTTCCATTAAGGCAAGGCATGGAACACTTTCCAATAAACAAAGTCAAATTACCTTATGAATCTATCATGCGTGCCACTTATAAATCGAATACCAAAGATGGCAATACTTAGATCTATCCTCGCTTTTATGCCTAGCTAGGGGCGTTAAACGATAGCGCTTGTTGGGAGTCAACCCAATTTTATTCTTGTTTCTTGATTTTTGATTCTGTTTAGTAATAAATAATTCATCTAGCCTCTGTTTAGATGTGGTTTTATATTTTAATTAGTGTTTGTGCCAAGTAGAACCTATAGGATAACCTACGGTAATAGTTAATTTGATTCTGCTGAAAAACAGAAATAGTTTTGCTCACAAGAAAAAATCTAATAAATCACAGAAACGTGATTTTGAGTTTATTCTTTTTGCAGTAGATCAATAGACAAATTTCCTAGGACGTTCTATTTTGGTAGGATTTTTAGAGGTCTAGAAGTATTCAAAAGTTACAGATTTCTACAGAATATTCTGTTTTTGACAGATTCTGTTTTTCATGTGTTGTTTGCTTATTTTGATGCATCTATGGCTAGTATCGGGGGGTATGAACCATAGAGAAGTTGGAATACATTAGGTTTAACACCAATATAAATAAAGAATGAGTTCATTACAGTACCTTATGTGGTGGTTTTTGTTTCTTGCACTAACGGAGCTTATGAGATTTCCTGTTGAGTTTTGTGTTGTGAAGTTTTCAAGTTTTGGGTAAAGATCTGATGGACTATGGAATAAGGAGTGGCAGGAGCCTAAGATTGGGGATGCCCATGGCACCCCAAGATATTTAAGGACAACCAAAAGCCTAAGCTTGGGGATGCCCCGGAAGGCACCCCCTCTTTTGTCTTCGTCTATCGGTAACTTTACTTGGAGCTATATTTTTATTCGCCACATGATATGTGTTTTGCTTGGAGCGTCTTGTGTGATATGAGTTCTAGCTTTTTAGTTTACCACAACCATCCTTTCTGTACACACCTTTCGAGGGAGACACACATGATTTGGAATTTATTAGAATACTCTATGTGCTTCACTTATATCTTTTGAGCTAGACAAGATTTGCTCTAGTGCTTCACTTATATCTTTTTAGAGCACGGCGGTGGCTTTATTTTGTAGAAATTGTTGATCTCTCATGATTCACTTATATCATTTTGAGAGTCTTTTAGAATAGCATGGTATTTGCTATGGTTATAAATTTGGTCCTAGAATGATGAGCATCCAAGTTGGGTATAATAAAAACTATCATAGAAAGTGAATTAAACACTATGATCAATTTGATGCTTGATAATTGTTTTGAGATATAAAGGTGGTAATGTTAGAGTCATGCTAGTCAGTTAATTATGAAATTGAGAAATACTTGTGTTAAGGTTGGCAAGTCCCGAGCATGCACGTATGGTAAAAGTTGTGTGACAAATTTGTTGCATGGGGTGCTCTTTTAATTGTCTTCCTTATGTGTGGAGGTCGGGATCGCGCGATGGTTAACTCCTACCAACCCTTCCCCTAGGAGAATGCGTAGTAGTACTTTGCTTCGAGGGCAAGTAGACTTTTGCAATAAGTATATGAGTTCTTTATGACTAATGTGAGTCCATAGATTATATGCACTCTTACCCTTCCACCATTGCTAGCCTCTATTATACCGTGCAACTTTCGCCGGTATCATGCACCCACCATTTACCTTCCTCAAAATAGCCACCATACCTACCTATTATGGCATTTCCATAGCCATTCCGAGATATATTGCCATGCAACTTTCCACCGTTCCGTTTATTATGACATGCCCCATCATTGTCATATTGCTCTTTGCATGATCATGTAGTTGACATCGTATTTGTGGCAAGACCACCTTCATAATTTTTCATACATGTCGCTCTTGATTCATTGCATATCCTGGTACACCGCCGGAGGCATTCACGTAGAGTCATATTGTGTTCTAAGTATTGAGTTGTAAATCAATAAAAGTGTGATGATCTTCATGATTAGAGCATTGTCCCAAGTGAGGAAATGATGATGAAGACTATGATTCCCCCACAAGTCGGGATGAGACTTTAGACTTTATAAAAAATAAAAGAGGCCAAAGAAGCCCAAATAAATAAATAAAGAAAAAAAGAGGCCAAAGAAGCCCACCAAATAAAAAAAGGTGAAAGAAAAAAAATAAAAAAATGAGAGAAAAAGAGAGAAGGGACAATGTTACTATCTTTTTCCACACTTGTGCTTCAAAGTAGCACCATGATCTTCCTAATAGAGAGTCTCCTATGCTGTCACTTTCATATACTAGTGGGAATTTTTCATTATAGAATTTGGCTTGTATATTCCAATTATGGGCTTCCTAAAAATGCCCTAGGTCTTCGTGAGCAAGCAAGTTGGATGCACACCCAATTAGTTTCTTTTGTTGAGCTTTCATATATTTATAGCTCTAGTGCATCTGTTGCATGGCAATTCCTACTCACTCACATTGATATCTATTAATGGGCATCTCCATAGCCCGTTGATACGCCTAGTTGATGTGAGACTATCTTCTCCCTTTTTTTCTTCACAACCACCACCTATTCCACATATAGTGCTATGTCCATGGCTTGCGCTCATGTATTGCGTAAGAGTTGAAAAAGCTAAAGCGCGTTAAAAAGTATGAACCAATTGCTTGGCTGAAACCGGGGTTGTGCATGATGGGAGTATTTTGTGTAATGATAATGAAGCATGGCCTAACTATATGATTTTGTAGGGACAAGCTTTCTTTGGCTATGCTATTTTGATAAGACATGATTACTTGTTAGTATGCTTGAAGTATTACTATTTTTATGTTTTATGGACTTTTATCTTGAATCATTTGGATCTGAACAATCATGCCACAATAAAGAAAATTACATTGAGAATTATGCTAGGTAGCATTCCACATAAAAAAATTCTGTTTTTATCATTTACCTACTCAAGGACGAACAGGAATTAAGCTTGGGGATGCTTGATACGCTCCAATGTATCTATAATTTTTGATTGTTCCATGCTATTATATTACCCATTTTGGATGTTTATGGGCTTTACTTTACACTTCTATATCATTTTTGGGACTAACCTACTAACCGGAGGCCCAACCCGGATTGCTGTTTTTTTGCCTATTTCAGTGTTTCGAAGAAAAGGAATATCAAACGGAGTCCAAATGGAATGAAACCTTCGGGAGCGATCTTTTTGGAACAAAGGATACTTGCAGTGGACGTCAAGAAGCGGCCGAGGAGGCCATGAGGCAGGAGGGTGATAAACCACAAGTATAGGGGATCGCAACAACTTTCAAGGGTGGAGTATTCAACCCAAATTTATTGATTCGACACAAGGGGAGCCAAAGAATATTCTCAAGTATTAGCAGTTGAGTTGTCAATTCAACCACACCTGGATAACTTAGTATCTGCAGCAAAGTATTTAGTAGCAAAGTAGTATGATAGTAATGGTAACAGTGGCAAAGGTAAAGATAGTAGTATTGTAGTGATTGTAAGAGTAGCAACGGAAAAGTAAATAAGCGAAGAACAATATGTGAAAAGCTCGTAGGCATTGGATCAGTGATGGATAATTATGTCAGATGTGATTCCTCATGTAATAGTTATAATATAGGGTGACACAGAACTAACTCCAGTTCATCAATGTAATGTAGGCATGTATTCCGAATATAGTCATACGTGCTTATGGAAAAGAACTTTGCATGACATCTTTTGTCCTACCCTCCCGTTTGGAGCGGGGTCCTAGTGGAAACTACGGGATATTAAGGCCTCCTTTTAATAGAGTACCGGACCAAAGCATTAACACATAGTGAATACATGAACTCCTCAAACTATGGTCATCACCGAGAAGTATCCCGATTATTGTCACTTCGGGGTTGTCGGATCATAACACATAATAGGTGACTATAGACTTGCAAGATAGGATCAAGAACTCACATATATTCATGAAAACATAATAGGTTCAGATCTGAAATCATGGCACTCGGGCCCTAGTGACAAGCATTAAGCATAGCAAAGTCATAGCAACATCAATCTCAGAACATAGTGGATACTAGGGATCAAACCCTAATAAAACTAACTTGATTACATGGTAAATCTAATCCAACCCATCACCGTCCAGCAAGCCTACGATGGAATTACTCACGCATGGCGGTGAGCATCATGAAATTGGTGATGGAGGATGGTTGATGATGACGACGGCGATGAATCCCCCTCTCCGGAGCCCCGAGCGGACTCCAGATCAGCCCTCCCGAGAGAGATTAGGGCTTGGCGGCGGCTCCGTGTCGTAAAATGCGATGAAAGTTCCTCTCTAATTTTTTTCTCCACGAAACGGAATATATGGAGTTGGAGTTGAGGTCGGTGGAGCATCAGGAGGCCCACGAGACAGGGGGCGCCCAGGGGGAGGGGGCGCGCCCCCCACCCTCGTGGACAGGGTGTGGGCCCCATGGCCTTGATTCTTTACCAGTGTTTTTTATATTTTCCAAAAGTTATCTCCGTGGATTTTCAGGTCATTCCGAGAACTTTTGTTTTCTGCACAATAAACAACATCATGGCAGTTCTGCTGAAAACAGCGTCAGTCCGGGTTAGTTTCATTCAAATCATGCAAGTTAGAATCCAAAACAAGGGCAAAAGTGTTTGGAAAAGTAGATACTTTGGAGACGTATCAACTCCCCCAAGCTTAAACCTTTGCTTGGCCTCAAGCAATTCAGTTGATAAACTGAAAGTGATAAAGAAAAACTTTTACAAACTCTGTTTGCTCTTGTTGTTGTAAATATGTAAAGCCAGTATTCATGTTTTCAGCAAAGATTATGAACTAACCATATTCACAATAACACCTAGGTATCATGTTTACTCATATCAATTGCATAATCAACTAGCGAGCAATAATAATAAAACTTGGATGACAACACTTTCTCAAAACAATCATAATATGATATACCAAGATGGTATCTTGCTAGCCCTTTTTGAGACCGCAAAACATGAATGCAGATCACCTTTAAAGATCAAGGACTGACTAAATATTGTAATTCATGGTAAAAGAGATCCAGTCAAGTCATACCCAATATAAACTAATGGTAATGCATGCAAATAACAGCATGCTCTCCAGCGGTTGCTTTTTAATAAAAGGGTGATGACTCAACATAAAAATAAATAGATAGGCCCTTCACAGAGGGAAGCAAGGATTTGTAGAGGTGCCAGAGCTCAATTTTAAAATAGAGATGAATAACATTTTGAGCGGTATACTTTCACTGTCAATGCAACAACTATAAGATCTAAATATCTTCCATGCTACACACATTATATGCGGTTCCCAAACAGAATGGTAAAGTTTATACTCCCCCACCACTAACAAGCATCAATCCATGGCTTGCTCGAAACAACGAGTGCCTCCAACTAGCAATAGCCCTGGGGGAGTTTTGTTTTAATTATTTTGATCTGCTTTAATCTTTTTGATCATGGGACTGGGCATCCCGTTTACCAGCCATTTTCTCGTGAATGAGGAGCGGAGTCCACTTCTCTTGAGAATAACCCACCTAGCATGGAAGATACAGACAACCCTAGTTGAAACATGAGCTGCTCGAGCATACAAAACATAATTTTATTTGAAGGTTTGGAGTTTGGCACATACAAATTTACTTGGAACGGCAGGTAGATACCACATATAGGAAGGTATGGTGGACTCATATTGAATAACTTTGGGGTTTAAGGAATTTCGATGCACAAGCAGTATTCCTGCTTAGTACAGGTGAAGGCTAGCAAAAGACTAGGAAGCGACCAACTGAGAGAGGGACAACAGTCATGAACATGCATTAAAATTAATTTACACCAAGTGCAAGCATGAGTAGGATATAATCCACCATTAACATAAATATCGTGAAGGCTATGTTGATTTTATTTCAACTACATGTGTGAACATGTGCCAAGTTGAGTCACTCAATTCATTCAAACGAGGATACCATCCCATCATACCACATCACAATCATTTTAATAGCATGTTGGCACGCAAGGTAAACCATTATAAGCTCCTAGCTAATTAAGCATGGCATAAGCAACTATAATCTCTAAATGTCATTGCAAACATGTTTATTCATAATAAGCTGAATCAGGAATGATGAACTCATCATATTTACAAAAACAAGAGAGTTTGAGTTCATACCAGCTTCTTTCATCTCAACTAGTCCATCATATATCATCATTCTTGCCTTTCACTTGCACGACTGAACGGTGTGTATAATAATAATAGTGCACGTGCATTGGACTAAGCTGGAATCTGCAAGCATTCAATTCAAGAGAGAAGACAAGGTAATATGGGCTCTAAATTAAATCAACAATCATGCATATGAGAGCCACTAAGCATTTTCAATATGGTCTTCTACTCTTGACCCCAAAGGAAAGGAAAGAAACTATTTACACGGGAAAGCTCCCAACAAGTAAAAGAAGAACGAGAAATCATTTTGGGTTTTCATTTTAATTACTACTACAGGCATGGAAATTAAACTAACTATTTTTTGGTTTTTCATAAGGTTTATCAAACACACAAGAAGAAAGATAGAAAAAGGGAATTAAACTAGCATGGATAATACAATGAAAGAGTATGAGCACCGACAACTAGAATAGTGTGTGAACGTGAATGTAAAGTCGGTGAGGAATACGTACTCCCCCAAGCTTAGGCTTTTGGCCTAAGTTGGTCTAATGCCAAGGATCGCGGCTACTCTCCCCGGTGTACTGAGGAGCGTCATTGTACTGCCACTGACTGGCGATCTCCTCCGGATCCACTGATAAGATGATGGACGATAAGGGTCCAGTGGTGGTTCCGGCTCAGGCTCTGGAGCTGATGTCTGGCCTAGATGCGCGTACACAACATTTGGCAAGACGAGGTACTGACCTGTAGTTAAATTAAACAAAGAAGGCGCAGGCAGGGTAATGATCTCATTGTGTTTCTTATCAAATCTCAGGTTATACAGAAGCATCTTATCAACGTTGTCAACAATAAACTCATGCGCTACCATGCTCCTGTAATCTAAAAAGGTAAGAGGTAACAGTGTCTCCTCTTTCTCATCATGTCTAATAGGTATCTCAAAATGTTTAGCAAGGCGTGCAGCATAGATACCTCCAAAGATGGGGCCCTTTGTACGGTTTAGGCTTAACCGTTTAGCAATGACGGCACCCATACTAAAAGTGTTATCTCTGAATAAGGCATGGAGCAAAATAATAATATCAGGAACACTGAGGTTTCCACTATTTCCACGACTAATTAAGCATCGACTAGCAAATATGGGAAAGTAGCGTAAAACAGGAAAATGTATGCTAGTGATCCTCGCATTGGAACCCTTCCTCGGTTCCCTTACGGTAATAGTATCAATAAAACCGTCCACATCTTTATGATGTGGTTCATCTAAGCTGCCCTCAAAGGGTATTCTACAAACCGCGCAAAAATTACATAATGACATTTCCTTAGCCTCATCATATAAATGAAAAGAAACTGAAGGAGGTGAATTCTTAGGATAATAATAAAAGTTTTGCATGAAAGTATTGGTAAGTAAGAGATACTATTCGATCCGGTCGTGGAGGAAGTCAGTGAGGCCCGCATTTTCAGCCAAAGAATAAAAGTCTTCATGAATCCCGGCTGCTCTCAAGAAATTATCATAAGGCCACTCACACGGCCGTACTTCCGCTACGCGAGGAAGATTATACTTGGCATTTTCTTTCTCCTTAGCTTGTTTATCCTTGGAGCTTTGACTAGAAGAGCCCCTCAATAATCTCTTAATCATTTCCGTGAAAATTTCTGAAATTTTTAGTAACTTCAAAATAAAAGTGAATCACACTATACAAGATTGATAGCAACTACTCCCATAAGTGCCTAGAGCCTATATCATGCATTAGAATTACTTAGGACCTCATAAATTTGACATGCAAGCTCAAGAACAGGGTCACCTAGGCAGCAAAAAATTGCAATGAATAAAGAACAAGAACAAAAACTAATTGGACCAATGGAGGAGTCACATACCAAGCAACAATCTCCCAAAGCAGTTTTGTGAATGGAACTTTGAGCAAGGAGATAGAAAATCGCAGCAAAATGAGCTAGAACTCGTGCTTGAGCTGGATGGGGATTTATTTGGGATGAAGACGGAGTGTGTGGGTGCAGGAATAAGTGGAGGGGGGCCACCGTGGGCCCACGAGATAGGGGGGCGCGCCCAGGGAGAGGGGGCACGCCCTGGACCCTCGTGGCCAGGTGCTTGCCTCCCCTGCTGTGTTCTTAGTGCCTAAAATCCTCAAATATTCCATAAAAAATCATACTAAATTTGCAGGGCATTTGGAGCACTTTTATTTTCGGGATATTTTTTATTTCACGGATAATTTAGAGAACAGACAGATAATACTATTTTTGCTTTATTTATTCTAAATAACAGAAAGTAAAAAGAGGGTACAGAAGGTTGTGCCTTCTAGTTTCATCCATCTCATGATCATCAAAATGAATCCACTAACAAGTTTGATCAAGTCTTGTTAACAAACTCAGTCCGAATAACATGGAATCGGAGAAATTTCGAATAACACTAGGTTACCTCAACGGGGATATGAACATCCCCAACAATAAGAATATCATACTTTTTCTTGACAATAGGAAGAGGAAATTCAAAACCTCCAATAATAATAGTTGGAACTTTTCCAATAGAATTGATGCTATGAACTTGAGGTTGTTTCCTCGGAAAGTGTACCGTATGCTCATTACCATTAACATGAAAAGTGGCATTGCCTTTGTTGCAATCAATAACAGCCCCTACAGTATTCAGAAAGGGTCTACCAAGGATAATCGACATACTATCGTCCTCGGGAATATCTAGAATAACAAAGTCTGTTAAGATAGTGACATTTGCAACCACAACAGGCACATCCTCACAAATACCGACAGGTATAGCAGTTGATTTATCGGCCATTTGCAAAGATATTTCAGTAGGTGTCAACTTATTCAATTCAAGTCTACAATATAAAGAGAGAGGCATAACACTAACACCGGCTCCAAGATCACATAAAGCAGTTTTAACATAATTTCTTTTAATGGAGCATGGTATAGTTGGTACCCCTGGATCTCCAAGTTTCTTTGGTATTCCACCTTTAAAAGTATAATTAGCAAGCATGGTTGAAATTTTAGCTTCCGGTATCTTCCTTTTATTTATAATGATATCCTTCATATATTTACCATAATGATTTACTTTAAGCATATCAGTTAAGCGCATACGTAAGAAGATAGGTCTAATCATTTCAGCAAAGCGCTCAAAATCCTCATCATCCATTGTCTTGGATGGTTTAGGAGGAAAAGGCATGGGTTTCTGAACCCATGGTTCTCTTTCTCTACCGTGTTTCCTAGCAACAAAATCTCTTTTATCATAATGTTGATTCTTTGATTGTGGGTTATCAAGATCAATAGTAGGTTCAATCTCTACATCATTATTATTGCTGGGTTGAGCATCAACATGAACGCCATTATTAACATTATCACTAGGTTCATGTTCATCACATGATTGTGTTTCAGCATTGGAAATAGAAATATCATTGGGATTCTCATGTGTGTCCACAACAAGTTCACTAGAAGCATGCAAAGTCCTATCATTCTTCTTTTTCTTCTTTTTAGAAGGACTAGGTGCATCTACATTATTTCTCTGAGAATCTTGCTCGATTCTCTTAGGGTGGCCTTCAGGATACAAAAGTTCCTGAGTCATTCAGTTCTAGTAGCCACTCTAATAGCAGAATCATGTTTATTATTCAATTCATCGAGCAAATCACTTTGAGCCTTAAGTACTTGCTCCGCTTGAGTGGTGACCATAGAAGCATATTTGCTAATGAGTTTAAGTTCACCTTTAACTCTAGCCATATAATCACTCAAGCATTCTATCATAAAAGCATTACTATTTAATTCTCTACCAATATAAGCATTAAAACTTTCTTGCCTAGCCATAAAGTCATCAAATTCATCTAAGCACTGTCTATGAAATTTAGTAGAAGGAATTTAAACCTTATCATATCTATTGAGAGAATTTACCTTTACTACCTGTGTCGGGTTATCAAGACAATGTGTTTCTTCAACAGGCGGTATATTAAGACCATGTATTTCTTCAATAGGAGGTAAATTCTTAACATCTTCAACTTTCATACCTTTTTCTTTCATTGATTTCTTTGCCTCTTGTATATCTTCAGGACTGAGAAATAGAACACCCCTCTTCTTTAGAGTTGGTTTAGGAATAGGCTTAGGAGTTGGCTCAATTGGCTCAGGAATTGACTCAGGAAGAGTCCAATTATTTTCATTAGTCAACATATTATTCAATAATAATTCAGCTTGGTCGACTGTTCTTTCCCTGAAAACACAACCAGCACAACTATCCAAGTGGTCCTTGGAAGCATCGGTTACTCCATTATAAAAGATATCAAGTATTTCATTTTTCTTAAGAGGATGATCAGGAAAAGCATTAAGTAATCGAAGAAGCCTCCCCCAAGCTTGTGGGAGACTCTCTTCTTTGATTTGCACAAAATTATATATTTCCCGCAAGGCACACTACAAAAAAATCACTTCCGTGATGATACGTGTTTGTCACAGTAGGTCGCGTTTTTGTCATGCATGTACATCCATGACGATTTTATGACGGAATCAAGATAGTTATACCTGTGCTGTCGTAGAAGTATTCCATGACATTACCAAAATTATCATCACGGAAGTGTCCACTTCCATGACGATAAATCGCACGTCACAGAAGTGCTTTCGTCAAGGGTGACTGACACGTGGCATCCACCGTAACAGAACGCCGTTAAGCTATTGGGTCGGGTTTTGGATCCGATAACCCATTAACAGCCCCGACCAATGGGAAATTTCGACGTGTAAAATTCTTATTGGTCGGACTAAAAACGTGTCAGCTCGTCAATGGGTCAGATAGGCGCCTATGATATGTCGACACGTGCCACGACCCACCACTGGCCCATTTAGCTTACAAAGCCGGCCCGTTTGACTTGGTCAAAAGTTAACGGGCTGGCCCATGAAAAGCCTGTTAACGGCCTCTTTTCAAATATCCCATTTTACGGCCCATTAATTCACGGCCTGTTAGGCCCTAAAGGAAATCGGCCCAATAACATCATGTGGGCCGTCGAATATAACACCATCCCATTTCACTTTCGGCCCATGTATGGCCCACGACGTCTTTCGGCCCATATGAGGCCTTCATATCTTTTGGCCCTTTACAGGCCCACGGTGACTCTAGCCCATAATGAACAGTAATTTTCTTTGTACCCATTAACGGCCCGTGATTTACATGGGTCGTTTCCAGCCCGTGTTAGCTTTCGGCCTATTGACGGCCCATACGTTCTTGGGCTCCTTTTCGGCCCTCGATTACTTCCGACCCGTTACTGGCCTGTTCCCCTAATGAACCAAATTCGGCCCATGGCAACAGTCGGCCCGTTACTGGCCTGTTCCCCTAATGGGACAAATTTGGCCCCTGCCAAGAGTCGGCCTGTTACTGGCTTGTTACCCTAATGGGCCAAATTCGGTCATGGCAAGAGTCGGCCCGTTTCTGGCCTGTTAACCCATTGCACCGTTTCCAGCCCGTCCTATATTCTGGCCCATTAACGACCCATTATGCCTGTGACAGAATTAAGCCTTTGCTGTTCTACGGCCCGTTACCGTGTTGGGCCGATACCAATTATGCCCGATTACGGCCCATGTAGACCCATTTATCCGACGGCCCGAGGCCACCAATTACAGGCCCATTTATCGATGGCCCGAGGCCAACCGACTACAGGCCCATTTATCGACGGCCCGTAGGAGACCCATGGATCCTACGGCCCGTATATGGCCCATGGTAGTTGCGGCCACTAGCAAACCAGGGAAAAAGAAGACTAGGAAATAAATAAGGCCGAAACTAATGCTAGGCTATTAAGGCGATTGCACAAATTACATCCACTCGGCATCAAAGATCGCCACCAGTGCAAATATAGGGAACACCCTACACTATACAAAAATGGCTTGCTGTTTTCTTTAGCCGGTGGCTGCACGTTAAGAATAAATTTTGTATCGCACCAAAACAAATTACAACTATATAACAAAAGGAAGGTTGGCATAAAACTTAACAGTCTAGCAGATAAATGCACCACCAGAAGTTCAGAAGCTCAGTTCATTTGACCTGACTGTTACGTTTTCATGATGTATTGTCCGATGGAGCACCATAACACTCGCCTTCATTTCCCCTAGGCTCCTGAACAACATAGCAAATGTCTGATAGTCTGGTTTCAAAACCATGCATATCTTGACGACATTAAGCAATGTTTCTCCTTGTTTCACAAAGGGTCTCTGTTAGGGAATGGACTTGTATCTGGAGCGCAGATACAACATTTCTTTGAGCTTGCATATCTTGATCATGAGGCAGTTTGGACGATATTGCCTTAACAACCAACCCAGTATGACGCAGGAACATGCTTTTGGCACTGTTAGTGGACAGGTACTGACCCACTACAGCAAGAGCTGACATTGCGGTTATAGTTGCCTCGCCACCTTCAGAAGGTGGCGGTTCCACCATTTTTTCCATAGCTCGCTGAAAAGTTGAGGTTTTACATTAGTAGTACCAGAACAGAAGATATTAAGGAGGCAAAAAACCAAACAAAATAGCTTTGGTCTATATACAGAACTTATTCTGGTGAACCCATGTAAAATATTAGTTGTATTTTATTGCAAAGTACATAATAAAACCAGGTTCCAAACATATGACCATGTACCATCGCTAATGCATTGTCTATTTCTTCACATTGTATTGAGGGCTAAGGTTAAAGAGACGAAGTTTATAATACGGTAAGCATAGTATGACATCATTCATATCACAAAACAACTGAGAACAGACAAACAGGCAATTGTAACGTTGTGTGGGCAAGTCCAGCACGGAACTAGATTATGGGTCAAGATCAAAGGAACATCACTCCTCTCTTTTAAACCTTGTAAGGTGCAATGATACGCTAAGACAATTGTGTATAAAATTGAAAAGAGTAATAGACATTGGCTGCAAACCATGCAGTTCAAGGCACAAGTCAGAGTAAGTAGTAGTTAAAAGGCATGAGTATTAAGGACTTACAACAGCGGCTTTGACTGGTGTAGTCATGCCCTTCTTCTTGCTGGTGTGACAATCCTTGAAGATTTCCACATCATTTGGGTCAGGTACTTTTTGGTCCTTGCGGGCTTTTCTCTGAATTTCGAACAAGTCAATATAGATCTGATAATATGGTACAACGAAAAGAATGAAACATCATCTAATTACAAGAGCCTCGCAGTGTGCAATATAGCTACGAGATCCTGTTGTTTGTTGGAATTTCACTTTCATACGGTTGGACTTGTTCTTTGAACAATTCACCTACAAGAAGATAGATTTGTGTGGCACATGCGTAAATAGGACTTCAACATGTGATCTGATCACATATATATAATGTACCTGATACTTCGGATCAGACCAGTGTTTAACAAGGCCCCTCCAGTCTTCATTCGATATATTTTCCACTGGAGATGTTTGGGAAAGTTCACTGTTAGCCTTGCCTTCAAAGTGAGTTTTCCTCAAGTTATACCGATACTGTCGCAGAGCAGACTTGAAAACATGGGTGCAAGCTTGTCTGGTTGCATCATCTTGGCTATCCAACTTGAACCTCATCTGTTGAAAATTATGAGAGTCTCATTATCAGCAACCTAGAAAGTATGGGACAGAGCAAGACGATATTACTAGTTTCCATACATAACCATACTTACAGATAAATGGTCGAGGAAGGTGTTGAACTGGGTTTCGTCTTTGTCATTCCTGTATTGAATCCATGTTGGGAGGATACGTACATGACACCTAATGGCAACCGCTGCCTTTGATACTAACTTGGTTGACTCTGTAGCATCACGTGGCCTTTTTAAACCTGCCTCAAAACGGATCTCCATTCTTCCTCCTCTAGATTTAATTAACCTATCGAGCATTATCCCTGATGTTTGTTTCCTCTTGCGCCTAGGTGCTAGTCCAACAATGAACATAGGAAGTGTTAGTGTACATCAAACTGTGAGACTACATATAAAGAAGCATGCAACTGTAACTTGACTCCAACAACTACCTTCTTGCTGTTGAAGCTCACAAGGTTCATCTGATATTGCCAACTCGTCTTGTGTCAAGAGTGCTTGGGAAGTAGTGTCAGGTGGCAAGGGAGCTTGGGAACGTGCTGCTAGCTCAGTTGACGCATGAGTAAGTCGTGCAACTGGTAGTACTATGGTAGGTGTTGCAAGAACTAGGGTTGTCTCTGCTTGTTTGGTGGCAGCTATTTGTTTCTGTTTGGATTTTTTTGCAACTCGTGTAGCATGGGATGCCGTGTTTGTAGAATTTTCCGCCAGACTTTGACCTTCTATTGCACCATCAGTACCAGCAGAATCTGCAGGATTCATCCGCTTCTCATTCCCTGCCATTCTGTGTTTCTTCCTCTTTCTCTGTGCCATGTTAAGTCAAGACGACAAGAAAAACGAATAACAATTTAGTTCTTCAGAATAAATTGATGTGTGATGCAGACGAACTGAACTTTGATGTTAGACAACCACATGATAGGAGGATGTAATATGTATGAAAAACAGGACGGAAGAGATAACCAGAACTATGATGTATAAACTAAGAAGAAGACATTTCACCAAATTAGAAGCAATGCAATGGAAGGTAGACACCATATGAAAGATGCTACAAATATCGCTCTGCCAAGTTAACAGTGTCTCATCATAAATGGCGTTTAAACAAATGTGAAGCAGTACAAGAAATAAATCATATGCAAGATGCAAACAACATCACACTACCATGTTAGAGGTCTCTCGTCATTAGTGCCATTGCATATTCACGGCATTGCATATTCACAGCTTATGATGTGTAAACTAAGGAGAAGGCATTTCAACAAATTAGAAGCAATGAAAGATACACCATATGAAAGATGCAACGAATGTCACTCTACCAAGTTAAAACTGTCTCGTCATAAGTGCCATTTCAACAAATTAGTAGTACAAGCTAGAAAATAATGTGAGATGTAACCTATGTCACACCCCGAAGTCAAATGTGTCTTATGATAAGTGATTGTTGCAGGTTACACAACAGTAGTAATTTGATGTAAGAACATGGTGTGATAGACAAATATTGTATGTTCTAGAAACAGGAACATGTGTCTTATTCAAGTATAATGTGTAAAGTAAGCAGATGGAATTCAACAAAATTAGAAGCAATACAAGCTAGACATCACACATAACATGCAACCACATATAACAGTGCCAAGTTAGAGGGAGCACCGGTGATGCTGCACTAGGGGAGACGTGCTCATCATAAACACAACTTTGTTGAGTGTCTATGCATGTGTTGTCTTGGAAATCATCTTGGGGTGTGGAGGAGTAGAAACTGTAGAGGCCCTCCATTCGGAAGGAGCACCTTTATCCGCTGTTGTGCTAACTTCCTTCCACTTTATTGATTTTGAATTGTCAAGTAAAACCGACAAGAAAAGGCGATAAAATTCTCTCTTCAGAACTCATTCATGAATGATACTGACAATCACTACTTTGATGTAAGGCAAACACATGATACCAGGATGGAATATGTACGAAAAACAGGACGGCATGGCATGTTCACAACTGTTTGTGTAAACTAAGCAAAAACCATTCCAGCAAATAAGAAGCAATGCAAGCTAGACACCACATGAAAGATGCAACCAATATGACTCTGCCAAGTTAAAAGCGTCCCATCATAAATGGAATTTCAAAAAATTAGAAGCAGCACATGCTATAAATCATATGAAAGATGCAACTAATATCGCACTGCATATACTAAAGGTGTCTCGTGATATTGATTGATGCGGGATAAAAAAATAGTTTTATGTAAGGACATGCTTAATAGGCAGATGTACTATGTACTAAATACAGGAAGGCATGTCACATTAACATGTATAATGTATAAGCTAAGCAGACTAGCACATGTAGTTTAACCAGATTGGAAGAATTACAATCTAGACACCATATGCAACATGCAACCACATATCACGCTGCCAAGTTAGAGCAAGCACCTATGATGCTAGTGTAGGGGAAATGCTGTAATGAACTACAGAGCTATGTTCACTATCTTCATCTAACATTTCTATTTCTTGAGAATCATTTCGGGGGGTTGACGTTGCATTCTTTAAATGAGGAGTAGTCCCCTTGCCTGCCTGCCTCGTCATAAGTGATTGATGAGGGATACACAAGAACATTAGTTTGATGTAAGAACATGGTTAATACACAAATGTACTAGTATGTACCAAAAACAGAAAGGCATGTCATATTCAAAGGTATAATGTGTAAGCTAAGCAGATGCAATTTAACCAAATTGGAAGCAATACAAGCTAGACATCCGGCTGGAGTGGTGAGCATGATCATCTAGGACCCGAGAGCCTGGTGGGAGGTGGGTTGCTTCGCCACCATCATAGCTTTTTAGTTGGCTTCCAAGTGATGCCTATCTTTGCTGGGGTTGTCACTGGCTCGGCCAGTGCCCTGACTAGCTATTTGTCTTCTAGTGCTCATGGGATGGTGGTTCATGTAAAAATATATCTTTCCTTATCTTATCGACTTCGGCCTTTCGAATACAAGTTAGACACCATATGGAACATGCAACCACATATGACACCGCAAAGTTAAAGCAAGCACCTGGGATGGTGGTTCATTGCGAGCGAGGTCATCAACTCCAGAGCTACGTTTACCATCTCCATCTGCTGACACTGCACCCTTTATAGCGCTGTAACGTGTCTTGCCTACCCGCGAAGAAAGCTGGCGTGACTTCTCTCTTTTCTTTGCTGCTTCTCTCAAGGCAGACTCTGAAATACCCTTGCATAAAAACACAATAGTGAGAGTATGGGTGAAGTTTGTGCAGAACTAGTGCACTGTAAAAGTAGCAGATAGCAGGTGGCTGAAAAATAAATGACACGAGACATATGATAGCTCTACAACATTGCATGGCAAACAAAATTAGATTCTACTCTGTATGATTTTGTAATATATGAGCACAGGAAATGCAGGTACTCCTCCAGCACACCACCCCATGTGGTCATATCTAAGATAAGAGCCGACTGAAAATAAATAGGTCAGTCGATTTTTTTAATGAACTGTCCAATCTATAAGGAATGGGCAGATGGCCTTCGTCTGCCTCCCGCCAGTCACTGTAGACGATCTTTCTCGAACCGCCAGCGACCACCGACCCAGACCCCTGCCTCCGCCGCCCCACCCTCTCATCGACCTCACACCACCGCCGTGCTTGGTAGCGCCCCTAGGCCATCCCTTTAATCCCGACCGACCTCCAGATCGGGCGCCAGTAGCTCTAGGCCGCACACGCCCCTAAGATAAACACCAAGGCGCTGCTTCCCCGGTGTAATAGGCATACTACCGCCTGTTATGCCGGGGAATGCTTCCGTTAATTGGGAAACAACTGGCCAGAAATTGAAATTAGGGGGACGGCGGACCTCTAGCTAAGGTGAAATAGTATATGAGGAGAAACGGTGTGCATCGTGAGTTACTAGGAACATCTAGTATCAAGAAGAAGCGGTCAACTAGTGTCTTCTGTGGGATGAATACCATGCAAGTAGAGACGTAAGATTTGCACGAATAAGGGAAGAGGAGACCTTTTTCGGTTGCCGGTGTGGTCACCTCCACATGTCGCGCCGATCTTCTTCTTTTTATAGGGGAAACCGATGTTCTGGAGGGTGCAGGCTTGGACGAACCCATGGCCAAATTGTTGATTGTGTTGCCGTGGCCGTATGTCGGCGGAGGGGAAGCAAATCCGAGGTGGCGAAAGATGGCGTAGCAGGAACAGCTCCGGTGCGGTGGAGGGTGGCGAAGTTGGAGCGGCAGGGGTGAGGCGCAGGACGGCGTGGTTGAACTGGCTCGGGTACGGATGGCTCGGCCTTGGCTTCAACTACTAGCCGTGGAGGGCATTGCGGTTGAGGTTGCGGTGGACGACGACATCGGGGTATCGGCTCCGGGGTGATGGAGGGGGCGGCGGTTGATGGGTGGGATGGGGTGGCAGATGGAGGACGCCGGGGTTTCGCGACTGGTGGAGAGGTAGTTTTGGCGCCCACGGAGTACGAATGGGGAATCGTACGGGTGGGGGGAACCATGTTTCGGTCTGGGACGCGCTTGTTTTTGGCCTTTTTGAACAGAAGATGGGACGCACTTGTTTGAAATTTGGGGAAAGTACAAACTTTGCCCCCCTCTTAAATTTCGGACCTACTGCGGGTTGGGGGTAGGATGGTAATCCCAGGTGTCCCAAATAGTGGGCGGGAGCGATTTCGGCCGCGCGCATGTGAGCTTAGGCGGCCATTGTGTATGAATGTTTTTCGGAGGCGGTTGCGTGGCGTCTAGATGAAGCTACAAACCTACCCCGGTTTAGACTTTTGGACGTCGGGCCGGTAGATTTCACGGGTCGGAGTTATTAGAAAAGTAATTTCCTTGTACTACCAAACATTGGTCTCATGCGGTTTCGAGCGAGTAGAGGCTCTTTTGGCACTTCATTCAAAATTTTGAAACACAAGCATTCACGTTTAGAGTACTCTTGAACTATGAGGATTGACCTAAATAGACAATGTTATATTTGACCTTGTATGTTTGAAAACCTCATTAAATTATCCGCTTCTTTTTGAAATTTTGACACTTGAAAATCCTATAACTACGATTATTTTGGAATGGAGGAGCTAAATTTGAATCTATTTTGTACACGACTACATATGCTATTATGTACAAAATCAGAGCAAAGATTGGTGCCCCCATAATTTAGGTATGGTTTACAAATGCCATGATATCAAATTCAAATAATTGAATGGACTTCATGTTGAATTCGATTTTTTAAACCACCTTAAGTTGAATTCAAATGTATGCTAGTTCATAGGTAGCTATTTATGATGTCCATTGTGTAACTTTCCTGTGTATAATGTGCTTTACAGGCACAACATGAACTATACTCACGTTTATATTCGATTGCTAAAGCGATGCATTGTCTGGAGTTCAAAATACTAACTATGTGGATCAATTGTGTCAAATAATAACATAGACATCCTCAAATTCGATAGAATCTAGATGTCTGATGGATCAATGACCGCTCCTTACGCGAATTACAAATATCATGATCCCATCCTAATATTTGGATACAATTTATATCTTTAATCAATGTGTAGAGCAGTCTTTTACGTGTAGTTTCACTCTCCATCGATGGTCTCTCACACATGCTCACACTCTCTCTCCCGAGGTGTCTTTCTTGCACACATGCTCTAGATATAACCCTCCCTCCCTCTCGTAACCATTTACAACTGTTTTCACTAACCTTTATCACAAGCACTCGTCCTCTCGCAAACATACACACGCACAATCCTCACCGACCCTTTCTATATACATGGACCTGCCTACGTGTCTTATGTATGCACATTATCTTTACGCCTGTCTCTCACGCATTTTCTCACACCTCTCTTCCTAATCGACGAGTATGATTCTAGCAGAGCATTCTGTAGGATGCCCCTTAAAGTTAGGTTGGATGAATAGTAATATCAGAGATAAAGGGGTTACCTTAGTCCGAGAACCTAGGGTTACAAATCCTAGCCGGCTTTGTCAGTGGACACAGAGTCCTTCACAATTCTGCTATCTTTGTCTTGTACGACTAGTCATCCATGGGTCTTCCTAAATGTGTCACAGGCCGACCAATGTGGCGCAGGACGAAACCGAACGAAGGGCCTCACCTCGACCCACCGGACTTCATGCGGTGACACACCCTCTTCCCCACGTCTCATTATCTTCTCACACCCACACATACCAACACAAACACCACACACACAGAAAATTTCTCCTG
Source organism: Triticum aestivum (assembly GCF_018294505.1). Classification (NCBI taxonomy): domain Eukaryota; kingdom Viridiplantae; phylum Streptophyta; class Magnoliopsida; order Poales; family Poaceae; genus Triticum; species Triticum aestivum. The sequence continues at coordinate 106,316,414 of NC_057804.1, forward strand.
GTGCCTCTATTCCCCCCTTGCATATACACACTCAAGGGAATGGAATCTCTTGTCGTGACGTCATATTTGTCTCTATCTCTCTCTCTCTAGACCACTCTCATTTCTCGTGCTATCTCTCCCACCCCCCCCGTCGGCCCCTCTATCTATGCCTCTCTCAAATACGCAATACACACACATACCTTTCTAGGCCCCGCCAAATGCATCAACTACACATTCACACATGTTACATCACGTACCCCATTGATTTAAAAAGCCCTCTCTTCACGTTTATTTCGCATACAACATTCCTTTTGAATAAAGTGTGGCCAAAAAATTATTTTACAGTTTCTACATATATACAACATTACAAAGTTATATGGAGGAGTACGAACGCTAATTTGCATTGCATGGTGCCCACAATGATATTTATTCCGCACTCTGAATTTGTATATTTTTATACTATATACAAAGTTAGTCATAATAAAGAGAAACAAAGAGCATCTCTCTCTCCATCGCATACCCCCTGTACGCCCCTTCCACGTATGCACACAAAACTATCTCCAGGTCCTCTAAAAGTAAGCCCCCAGAAAATTCACACATGTTTCATCTTTCTCTCGCGATATATGCAATGACGATCATTGTATTTGAAGCGAAAGCACGATACGTACATTGGACTTCAGAATCCACTCATTACGGTCACCATTTATGTTTAGTGGTTATTATACAGTCACGAGCTCACCGTACAACTCTGTATTTGCTCATGACATGACTAGTTGACCAATTAAACGCTCCATGTGGCACCTCTAGTGTTGCATCACATTATCTCACTACCATCGTGCCCACCTGTCGACTTGTATCTACTCTACATCTACACTCTTATAAAATACATAAAATACACTCTTATAAAAAACAGAGTTGGTGATGATGGTGTGCCTGCCATCCTGCAATATAGGCCGTCTGATTTATATCTGAAGGATAGGAAAGAAATGGCAATTTTGCAAAAAGGTACCCACACACCTCTCCAAATTTGCAAATAAGGCCTTCCCTCGTTCATCCTTTTCTGTCACAAGATAAACAAGTCATACAAATACATCTTGATGTTACATGCAACGCACGGGCATCTTGCTAGTAAGAATGAAAACAAACGACAAAAATATATTTGGACGGTGGTTCGAAGTCATGACCGCGGGCACAACGGACAAGGTGGCCTTGTATTGGTCTGTTGAGCCGTCTGTTTTAACACACAGGAGCTGGTGTGGTGATTATACACACACGCACGCATGCACACGAACTGCATCCCCACAACACTCACACAAACACATGCACCCACGCACGCCGCAACTCTCATACGTACACACGCAGCCACGCACGCATGCAACACTCACACGCACACACACACGCATGCATGCACACACCAGTACACCACACGACCAACACACACTCTCACGCTCAAGTGCTCAACCTACACGTGCATGCGCACACATCAGGCCCTGACAGACACACACACACACAACCACGTGATTCCCGCGCACGGGTTGGAGCCTTGTCGCCCCTGCATAAATTTGTGTTTATCTGACCTTTTCCCTATGCGAACTGACAGGTGGGACCCACAAGGAACATGGTCGATTTAACTAGTCAACATGGCGCCACGCAGACTATTTGGCCAGTCAACAGAGTGCAATCCGATGCTGAACTGTGAGCAAGTGACCGTATAATCACCGCAAAACGTATATAGTGACTGCAATCAGCTTATTCAGAAGTTCGGTGACCGTATTACGCTTTTCTCTCTGTAGGCCCTCCAAAACTACATCTCTACACGTTCTTGCATGTTACATCTAACAACTATGCAATACAGCACTACTACTACACTCTAACACAATAAATCATATGTGTTTTTAGTTTTACTAGATATCATGTTGTTACTTATAATTATTCAGTTTGCATACATTAAGGGGCTGTTTGGTTCTAGGCCTAGCATTGCCACACTTTGCCACACATTTTTGCCAAGCTTGCCTAAGGTTAGTTCATCAAAATGAGAACCACAAGTTGGCAAGCCTAAGGGAATCTTGTCACATTTTTTATGTGTATGCCATGTGGGGCCCAAGTGTGGCTTGCCTAAGATGTGGCTTGAACCAAACACTCACCTAAGTTGATCAAACTTGCCTAACTTTAGGTGTGGCAATCTTTGGCAAAGTTAGTCACAAACCAAACAGGCCCTAAAATTGCCTTTGAAATGTATGGCCAGTATCATCTACCACGCCGGAAAAATCCTGCCCTTTCCTGTTTAATTGGGTTTGTATCGATGGATCGTGCGAAACAGCAAAACTATAGTACTATACAGTACAAGTGATAGCTCACTGGGCCATCGTGTCGTCTACTCCTCCGTCGTAAGAGTGGAGCGCTCGCTTTCATAAATCTTCTAGTCCCTTTCGCCGACATGTGGGACATCAAGCTACCGGGTCCACATGCCATACTGGAATATAGTGCAGAGCAGCTGGGGTGAAGCACCCCAGTCATGGCGCCGGTGTAGTAATGAGCAATGAGGTGTCAAATCACAAAGTTGCACATTTCCCGCAGTTAAGTTGGAGGGACGAAGCAACCATCATTTCACTCGTTGTTGAATCCGCTTCTCCCTCATCTTCTTCAACTTAACAACATGTTGCTTCTGCCGTTGTTCTGCCTCATGTGGGACGCGGATCGGCTTGGTAAAGCAATGACACGTGGGACCACATGTTAGCAAACCGCCAGGACAACGTCCTCCGAAAATAAGAAGCCTAATCCTAGACTTACAAAGGGCTACATAGCTGCTACGTATACTTTCCATCTAATCTATATATGCCCCCCTGATTTCCAGGTGGGGTGGGCCTAATCCTCTCCTTTAATCCAATCAAATAGCCCCACATCACATCAGTTCTTAACTTTACGTAAACCATTACGTGAATGTAGCATTGCTCAAATAAGAAACCTCCCCCGCCATCCGAGCGGCAAAATCATCTCCTTTTTACTAATCTTGATTCTATAATTTTTTAGATCAATATAATTGAGATTTGTATAGATAGCACACAGGAGCAAAACCAAGTGGTACGGTTAAGGGCATCCACAATGTGTAGCCAAATGTGAAAATAGCTTTTGGCATCGTGGGAACCATTGTGGACGGTGTTGCCAAAGCCAAAAAGATAGAACCGAAGCTCCCTGATTGATTGATTGAAGGAATAGAAAAATGCAACATCTCCCCTCTTTCTCCCATGCTTGGACGCATGTAGTACAGTACAGAGCACATAGTCTACTCCCCTGTCCCTTCTATCACAAATCACAAAGCAGTGAGGCGTCAAATCACAAAAGCACGGACGAAGCAACCATCATTTCACTCTTCGCTGACTCCGCTTCTCCATCGTCTTCTTCGAGAAACCATCTCACCGCACTAGTACTCCTAGTAGTACTAGTAAAGGACTTCCTGGATGCAAATAAGGCGGTTGTCTCGGCTTGCAGGCGGCACTTGCAAACGACTTACCGTGGTCTCCCTCAATGGTGTTCTCCGTTGAACGCACTTTGCCAAACCACAAAAAAAAGATATCGTCGACATCACCGCAATGGGGAAGGAAGTCAAATATAGTTACTACCTCCTTTTTTTTGTACATAAGGCCAGTATATCAAAATTACAATTTGCAAAGGGCCACTAACACTAATCGAGGCAAAATTGATGGGGTTAGCAACCAAGGACATTAAAATCCCCTGCATGCATGCGGAAGTGAGACGGTTGGTTTGCATGGCGCTGCATTAATCAAGCGATGAGGAGTGAGATGGTTAGCTCTTTGGTCTTTGGAGAAAAAAATACGCATTAATTGACACGTGAAACTAAGATTTGTATCAATTAAATCCCGCGAAGGAAAACTCCTCCTTTCTTTTTTAACACTAGTACTCCTAGTACGTACATACTTATCCTGTTTGGGTCTAGGCCTTGCATTGCCAAACTTCGCCACACATTTTTGCCAAGCTTGCCTAAAGTTTTCAAAATAAGAAGGAGGTACACTAGCGCACAGCTGTCGCGGTCGCACCGCACCCTCACACAGTCGCTCCTGCACGCCGTGGTCGCACCGCACCCTCACACAGTCGCTCCTGCACGCCGCAAACCCATCCAAGGGAACGCACCCTCACTGACACGTGCTGTCGCATGTGAAAAAACGAAACTCAGCCATCCTATCACTGACACATAATTTTCGTTCATAGAGTTTGTTTATCCAACCGCATGTTGGGCAGTATCCGTACAGCCCGTGCGGTGGTCTGTTGGGGAAGAAGAAGAGGTGAGGAAGAAGGAAAGAAGGGTTAGGAGATGTAGGATATTCATCCAACTGCCTAAAATGGTAGACTGACCCAAGTCAGGCGACTTGCATAAGAAATATATGTTTATACACAGCAAAAGATCCATAAAAACAACAACCTAAAGAAAAACTTGCTTGCGGAAAGAGACGACCTCGTCGTCTTTGGCTGCCGACGTGTGTCTCCGCACCGTGGTTATCCTCGGCCTCCAGCTACTCGTGCAAGCGGAGCGTGCGGGTGCTATGCACGGACGAGAGCACAGCCCGGTTCAAGTCGAGGACGTCCGGTTCCGCCTGCAGGAGGGCCTCGATGGCAACGACATCCGCGCGCTCTGCGTCGAGTCGAGCCTCCGCTGCCCGGTTCAAGTCCAGGACATCCGGTTCCGCCTGCAGGAGGGCGTCAATGAGAGCGGCATCCGTGCGCTCTGTGTCGAGTCGAGCCTCTGCCGCCTGGTTCATGTCCAGGACGTCCGGTTCCGCCTAGAGGAGGGCCTCGATGGCAGCGGCATCCGCGCGCTCCGCCTCAAGTTGAGCCTCCGCCGCCCGGTTCACATCCACGACATCCGGTTCTGCCTGCAGGAGAGCCTCGATGGCAGCGGCATGCGCGCGCTCCTCGTCGAGTTGAGCCTCTGCCTCCCGGTCCTCCTTTAGTATCGCCATGTTGAACCACTGGTCTGCCTGCATCATGGGGGACTTGGACGCCCGCACGAAGTCGACGTCCATCGTCTCATACCCATTGGGGGCCTTCTGTGCCGCGACCTTCGCCATGAACATTGGATCAGCTTCCTCCTCCTCGTAGCTTGGCTCCAGAGAACTCGGGGATTGGTCCGCCACAAAGCGAGCTTGGGAACGAAGGTCTGTGGCACCGACCGCCGCCGCGATTTCTGCGCGGCGCTCTGGCGTCAGCATCTTGTAGTAAGTGATCTCGCGGTGCACCATGGATTTCCGGCGAACTAGGGGACGCTTGATGTGGGCTAGGGGATTGAAAGGTGGGGGAATGGGCTGGAGATTTGGTGTGGTTTTAGGGCAGTGGCTGGCGTAGGCCGAGCAGCGAAGGTTCTGGTGTGAATAGTGGTTCCGGTGACGACCAGTCAATCAGTTTTGACTGTACATCGCTCTTGTCGCGTTCGCGTTGCAGCCCGGCACGCTGGACCCTCCACATCGCTCACTGAATGGAACGTGCTTCGTCTTGCATCTTCGCTCACTTGTGGGACCGCAGTTGAGAGCAAACCGACGTCCCTCCCCTCCCCCGCCCGCGTCATTTATTATACCACCACTCCCTCTGCTTCATGCGGAGTAAATAAAAACAGAGGGAGTATACTATGGATGAGGATCCCCTGACGTGGCCGAACCCATTGAGTAACTGACATGTGGGGCCTAGCAAGCATGCGGTCCGCCAGTAAGTGACCGAAAGGGAGGGTAAGGCAGGGATACCTATGTCAGAGGATCCACTTCCACTATACTACTTTGACCAAATGTTAGAGTAATAATATATGACAAGCAACTTACACAAATGATAGAGTAATAATATATGGCGTGCAACTTACACAAAGCATACAGGGTCTAATGCGTTTTTTGAGGCTAACTTTGACCAAATATTAGAGTAATAATATATGACATGCAACTTACACAAAGCATACAGTCAAATTCGTATGTGAAAGGAGTTTCCAATGATATAATTTTCACATTATACATCTCATGTACTATTAATCTTGTCAATAGTCAAATGGGAAACCATCTCGAGTACAAATCTAGGAGTACGTACGAATCTAACAATATTGATTGGGAGTTGTTGAATGTTGATACCTTTTTGATCAAACTAGAGATACTTTGACTGCACATAAAACTTATATGTAAACTAGAAAGGATAGGAGGGAGTATATTATACGTTCAAAAACGAAACGAACATTGAATACCCTTTATATATGATTTGCGGATCCTATGATCACCAGTTCGAAATTTTGAATCCGCCTTAGGTATCACGTGCCCCCACTCGTTCCCTCTCGATTTCATCTCGGGGTCCGGAGATCTATTGAAAGAGGACTAGGGTGGGTACATGCGAATGATACTCGGCGAATGTTCAAATGAGGCATGCGGGAGGATGGACTCGACTGGAGGGCGACATGATCGATGGAGAAGAGGGTTGGAGAGGAATGAGAAATAAGCAAACGCCACATGATTATACTTGAACGGCTCAAATAAACAATAAGTTGTCTCGCTTGGCCTACATAGTGAAAGGCCTAATGCGCAACACGGAGCACTGATGCTCGAATATGGCCGGGAAAACAGGGAAACTGACATGTGGGGCACACCCGTCGGGACGACGTAGCGCAGACTAGTCCAATGGAGGAGCTGGCCCACGACCTCCTCGCCACCGAGAACCATTCATGTGGGTCGTTGGGGCCAACAACGGGGCGCACCTCCAGCACCGCCTCTGGACACGACGACCGTGGTGAGCGACATGCTCATATCATTGCTAGGCACGGCCGGTTTCAGTGTGCCGAGGGTGTTGTTAGTGCTGTGGCACGACCAACGGTATGTTTGGTTTGTGCCCAAGGTTTCCCCATCAAAGCATTGGGTAGCCAAAAATTTGGTTGAGGTATTGGTTGCCCATGATTTGGCCGACATTGGCAAGAAAAATGAACTAGAGTTGGCTAGAGTTCATTGGCATGCCAAAGAAATGGCAACCATCCAAACAAAGATCAATCTTTGGGTCATGACCAAAATTTTGGTTGAGGTATTGGTTGCCCATGATTTGGCCGACATTGGCAAGAAAATGAACTAGAGTTGGCTAGAGTTCATTGGCATGCCAAAAAAATGGCAACCATCCAAACAAAGACCAATCTTTGGGTCATGACCAAAATTTTGGTAAGGTGCACTTTGGCCACAATCCAAACACACCCCAACACCCGGCTCGTCGAGGATGCATGGGGCGCCGCGATGCATCCGTGGAGTGGTGTAGCGCGGCCAACTGCATCCTCTAGACCTGAGACCATGCCGGGTCGTCTTGCTTTTTCAATGACATGCGGGATCACATGTGAGCAAAGGGCATCTCCAACGTTGCCATGACCACAACTGACTACCCTGGCACACCAAAACCCTCGTCCCTCGCGTCGTCGCGCGGTGCGTTCCCAGCCGGCGCCAGCTGCCCGCATTCATGCCATCCGTTTGTATGTCGTCGTTAAGAGGCTCGGTGCCCGAGGAACCAACTCCGACGACTTAATGACGCACCCAGACGCTTGGCCTCACCGGGATGCGCTACTTAAAGCGGCAACGCCCAGCTAACCTCCACACCATAGCGCATCCTCCTCCTACCTGGAACAACATCCGCCATGACCGCAAGTGCGAACGCTCTGCGGGAGAGCTTGTCTTCGGGGATGAAGCTCGAGGTCGCCGCCCTCGCTCAAGTCGCCTCTCGCGACTCAATAGCGGCGTAGCCAGACGCAGACGCGACCGCACAAGCGGTGGCCATGCTGGTGGCCGACGATGGGAGCACCTTCAACCACGCATCCTACTTGCCGCCGTCCAACGTCCGGCACCGCCGAGGTCGGGGACTCCTCCGAGGATGAGTAGGGCAAGGGAGGCGGCAGGGCATGGTGTGCCAACTGGCCGGTCCGTATCCCGTGTTCTACTCTTCCTCGCCGGAGACCGCACCTTCACTTCACGGGTCTTGAACCCCGCCCCCATACATAGAGATCACAGATGGAGGACGTCGGTTGCCGCCGTAGAATAGGTTTAGTTTTGGGTTTCTTTTATTTTTCTGTCTTATAAAAGTTCAAAATGTAATGAAAATCTGCTGTGTTTGCATTAATCTCGGCCGGTGTATATGAACTTTCACAATAATATACATATTGTAGGAGTACTAGCAAGATGCTCGTGTGTTGCATGGAAGATCAACATCTTGTGGGAGAAAAGGATGAACGAGGGAAAGCCTTATCTGCAAATGTGGAGAGGAGTGTGATGACCCACAAGTATAGGGGATCTATCATAGTCCTTTCGATAAGTAAGAGTGTCGAACCCAACGAGGAGCAGAAGGAAATGATAAGCGGTTTTCAGCAAGGTATTCTCTGCAAGTACTGAAATAAGTGGTAATAGATAGTTTTTGATAAGACAAATTGTAACGAGCAACAAGTAACAAAAGTAAATAAAGTGCAGCAAGGTGGCCCAATCCTTTTTGTATCAAAGGACAAGCCTGGACAAACTCTTATAATAGGAAAAGCTCTCCCGAGGACACATGGGAATATCGTCAAGCTAGTTTTCATCACGCTCATATGGTTCGCGTTTGGTACTTTGATAATTTGATATGTGGGTGGACCGGTGCTTGGGTACTTCCCTTACTTGGACAAGCATCCCACTTATGATTAACCTCTATTGCAAGCATCCGCAACTACAACAAAAGTATTAAGGTAAACCTAACCATAGCATGAAACATATGGATCCAAATCAGCCCCTTACGAAGCAACTCATAAACTAGGGTTTAAGCTTCTGTCACTCTAGCAACCCATCATCTACTTATTACTTCCCAATGCCTTCCTCTAGGCCCAAATAATGGTGAAGTGTTATGTAGTCGACGTTCACATAACACCACTAGAGGCTAGACAACATACATCTCATCAAAATATTGAACGAATACCAAATCCACATGACTACTAATAGCAAGACTTCTCCCTTGTCCTCAGGAACAAACGTAATTACTCACAAAGCATATTCATGTTCATAATCAGAGGGGTAATAATATGCATAAAGGATCTAAACATATGATCTTCCACCAAATAAACCAACTAGCATCAACTACAAGGAGTAATCAACACTACTAGCAACCTACTAGCACCAATCCCGGACTTGGAGACAAGAATTGGATACAAGAGATGAACTAGGGTTTGGAGATGAGATGGTGCTGGTGAAGATGTTGATGGAGATTGCCCTATCCCGATGAGAGGAGCGTTGGTGATGACGATGGTGATGTTTTCCCCCTCCCGGAGGGAAGTGTCCCCGGCAGAACAACTCTGCCAGAGCCCTAGATTGGTTCCGCCTCGTGGCAGCGGAGTCTCGTCCCAAAAGGTTCCTTCTTTTTTTTTCTCATCGAAAGACTTCATATAGGAGAATATGGGCATCGGAGAGCCACCAGGGGGCCCACGAGGTAGGGGGGCGCACCCAGGGGGGCGCCCCCACCCTCGTGAGCAGGGTGTGGGCCACCTGGCCTTCATCTTTGGCGATGATTTTTCTTTATTTATTTCAAGGTATTCCGTGGAGTTTCAGGACTTTTGGAGTTGCCTAGAATAGGCCTCCAATATTTGCTCCTTTTTGAGCCCAGAATTCTTGTTGCCGGCATTCTCCCTCTTCATGTAAACCTTGTAAAATAAGAGAGAATAGCCATAAGTATTGTGCATAATGTGAAATAACAACCCATAATGCAATAAATATTGTCATAAAAGCATGATGCAAAATGGACGTATCAACTCCCCCAAGCTTAGACCTCGCTTGTCCTCAAGCAAAAAGCCGATAACAATAAATATGTCCTCATGTTTAGAGGTAGAGGCATCAATAAAAACAAAATACGGACATGAAGGCATCATGATTATTTCATAATAGCAACATATATAGATTTTGTCATATGATTACTCATGTTCAAGTGATGATCTTTTCACAAAGCCAAAGCATGAATCAGAATCCTTATTGGGCACTAACAATTATAATCTCAGTCATTGAAGCAATTTCAATTTATCATAACATCGGAAAGAGTCTATGTCAGAGCTTAAAAGCAAGTTCACATACTCAACTATCACTTAGTCCTTCATAATTGCTAGCACTCATGCGATACTTGTGGTTACGGAGTTTTAAATTAGACACAGAGAAAGATTGGGGCTTATAGTTTTGCCCCACAACCTTTTACCTCAAGGGTAATGTCAACAATAATAATTCATGCTCCCCCACATCCAATTAGATATATATATCATGTTCTTTCCAACATGTTGAGCTTGCCAAAGGATAAAATGAAAAAGGAAAGGTGAAAATCACCGTGACTCTTGCATAAGGTAGAGGATAATAATAAAAGATAGTCCCTTCGCAGAGGGAAGCAGAGGTTGTCATGCGCGTTTAGGGTTGATGCACAAAATCTTAATTCAAAAGAACGTCACTTTATATTGCCCCTTGCATGTGAACCTTTATTATGCAGTCTGTCGCTTTTATTGCATCCACAACAAGTTCGTACAAAGCTTATTTCTCTGCACTAATAAGTCATGCATATTTAGAGAGCAATTTTTATTGCTTGCACCGATGACAACTTACTTGAAGGATCTTACTCAATCCATAGGTAGATATGGTGGACTCTCATGGCAAAACTGGTTTAAGGGTATTTGGAAGCACAAGTAGTATTTCTACTTGGTGCTAAGAATTTGGCTAGCATGAGGGGGAAGGCAAGCTCAACACGGTAGAGGATCCATGACAACATACTTTATCTTGGATGTAAGAAAACATAACTCATTATGTTGTCTTCCTTGTCCAACCTCAACTCTTTAGCATGTCATATTTTAATGAGTGCTCCCAATCATAAACGATGTCAATGATAATATATCTATATGTGAAACCTCTCTTTCCTTATTACTTCCTATTAATTACAACGATGACCAAAGCTAAATTTGCCAACTCCCAACAACTTTTAATCATCATACTCTCTCTATGTGAAGTCATTACTTTCACTAAGATCAATATGAACTCTTTGATTCTTTTTATTCTTTTTCTTCTAGTCACCCAAGATCATGGCAAAACAATCAAGCCCTTGACTCAACACTAATCTTTATTATATAACTCACGGACTCGATTACAAAAAAAGATCATAAAGCAAAACTCAAAACTAGATCATGCCATGACTTTATTCTACTAAATCAAGATACTACTAATAGGATCGAACTAAGAAATACGGTAAAGATAGGAGTTGTGATGGTGATACGATACCAGGGCACCTCCCCCAAGCTTGGCAGTTGCCAAGGGGAGTGCCCATACCCATGTGATTATCTCCTCGGAAGTGATGGACGTGTTGTTGATGATGAGGGTGACTTCTTCCTCAATTTACGCTTGAGTATAATGTTTTGCTCTTTAGGTCTTCGATCTCCCGCTCAAGACTTAATACTCTTTTGCATAGTTCTTGCTTATTTTCCTGCAAGAGACAAAAAGGGATAAACTCGATCTTTGGCTTCTTCGCTCTATCAGGTAGACTTGACTTTTTAAACTCCACATGCATATCCCCTGGTTGAGGTAGCGGAACTTCATCTTCGTCTGAGCTTGTTTCCTCCTTCTCCTTAGGCTCATAGTCTTCTTCTTCTTCCGTGGTCCAGCCACTATGGTCCAAGTCCCCATAGACCTTAGGGTCTGCAAGGAAATCAGCCACATAGCTTTCTCCCTCCGAATCTTGAGATGACATCTTGCTTTAATCTGTAGTAGCAACAGTTCGAAACGAAAACAAGGGATATTTGCGTGATACGAGAGTCAAAACCTTCGGGAGTATACATAATGAATTTTTACCGACCAAAATACGTATCGTGCAAGGAAACAGAGTCCGGAGGGCACACAAGGTGCTCACGAGGTAGGGGGCGCGCCCTCCACCCTCGTGGAGGCCTCGTGTCCTCCCCGGACTGCTACTTATTTTTCTATTTTTCTAAATATTCCAAAACGGAGAAATATTGCCTTAAAAATTGTTTTGGAGTCGGTTTACTTACCGTAACACATACCTATTCCTTTTTGGAGTCTGGAACGTTCTGGAAAGTGTCCCTTATGTATTCCTCTGGGGTTATGGTTTCAATGATATTAGTTTCAACATTTACAAGATTACCTGAGATATAATGTTTGATTCTTTGACCATTTACCACCTTCCGATTTGTGCCTGCGAAGTTGTTGATTTTTATGGCACCGGAACGATAGACCTCTTCAATAACGTAGGGACCTTCCCATTTAGAGAGAAGTTTTCCTGCAAAAAATCTTAAACGAGAGTTGTATAGCAATACATTATCACCTACATTAAACTCACGCTTTTGTATCCTTTTGTGATGCCATCTTTTAACTTTTTCTTTAAACAACTTGGCATTTTCATAAGCTTGGGTTCTCCATTCATCAAGTGAGCTAATATCAAATAGCCTCTTCTCACCGGCAAGTTTGAAATCATAGTTGAGCTCTTTAATAGCCCAATATGCCTTATGTTCTAGTTCGAGAGGTAAGTGACAAGCTTTTCCATAGACCATTTTGTACGGAGACATACCCATAGGATTTTTATATGCAGTTCTATAGGCCCATAATGCATCATCAAGTTTCTTGGACCAATTCTTTCTAGACCTATTAACAGTCTTTTGCAAAATTAATTTGAGCTCTCTATTGCTCAATTCTACTTGACCACTAGACTGTGGGTGATAAGGAGATGCAATCCTATGATTAACGTCATATTTAGCAAGCATCTTACGGAAAGCACCATGAATAAAGTGTGAACCACCATCAGTCATTAAATATCTAGGGACTCCAAACCTTGGAAAAAATAACTTCCTTAAGCATTTTAATATAAGTATTATGATCAGCACTACTAGTTGGAATAGCTTCTACCCACTTAGTAATGTAATAAACAGCAACTAAAATATGTGTGTATCCATTAGAGGCAGGAAAAGATCCCATATAATCAAAGCCCCAAACTTCAAATGGTTCAATAACAAGTGAATAATTCATAGGCATTTCTTGACGTCTACTAATATTACCAATTCTTTGATATTCATCGCAAGACGAAACAAACTTACGGGCATCCTTGAAGAGAGTAGGCCAATAAAAACCAGATTGCAATACCTTATGTGCAGTTCTATCTCCAGCATGGTGTCCTCCATAAGCTTCGGAGTGACACTTGCGTAGGATCTGTTCCTGTTCATGCTCAGGTACACAACGTCTAATGACACCATCTGCTCCTTCTTTATAAAGATGTGGGTCATCCCAAAAATAATGTCGCAAGTCATAGAAAAACATTTTCTTTTGTTGGTATGTGAAGCTAGGTGGTATAAATTTAGCGACAATATAATTAGCATAATCAGCATACCATGGGGTGCTACGAGAAGTGCTTATGACATTTAATTGCTCATCAGGGAAGCTATCATCAATGGGTAGTGGGTCATCAAGAACATTCTCTAACCTAGATAAGTTATCTGCAACGGGGTTCTCAGCCCCTTTTCTATCAACAATATGCAAATCAAATTCTTGCAGCAAGAGAACCCATCTAATGAGTCTAGGTTTTGCATCCTTCTTTTCCATAAGATATTTAATAGCAGCATGATCAGTGTGAATAGTTACTTTAGAATCAACAATATAGGGTCTGAATTTATCACAAGCAAATACAACTGCAAAAAGTTCCTTTTCGGTAGTAGCATAGTTTCTTTGAGCATTGTCTAGAGTCTTACTAGCATAATGGATAACATTCAATTTCTTATCAACTCTTTGCCCTAGAACAGCACCTACAGCATAATCACTAGCGTCACACATAATTTCAAAGGGTAAATTCCAATCAGGTGGCTGAACAACAGGTGCAGAGACTAATGCTTTCTTAAGTATTTCAAATGCTTCTACACAATCATCATCAAAGACAAACGATACATCTTTTTGTAATAAATTAGTCAGAGGCCGAGAGATTTTTGAGAAGTCCTTAATGAACCTCCTATAAAATCCGACATGACCAAGGAAACTTCTTATACCTTTGATGTCCTTGGGACATGGCATCTTTTCAATAGCATCAACCTTGGCCTTATCAACTTCAATACCTCTTTCAGAAACTTTGTGCCCCAAGACAATACCTTCATTAACCATAAAGTGGCACTTTTCCCAATTCAAGACAAGATTAGTTTCTTCACATCTCTGCAAAACTCAAGCAAGATTGCTCAAGCAGTCATCAAAAGAGGAACCATAGACGAAAAAGTCGTCCATGAAGACCTCACAAATCTTTTCACAAAAGTCAGAGAATATAGCCATCATGCATCTTTGAAAGGTAGCAGGTGCATTACATAAACCAAAAGGCATACGTCTATAAGCAAAAGTACCAAAAGGGCATGTAAAAGTAGTCTTTGATTGATCTTTAGCTGACACAGGTATTTGAGAGAAACCAGAATAACCATCTAGAAAGCAATAATGTGTATGTTTGCATAATCTTTCTAGCATTTGATCAATAAAAGGTAAGGGGTAATGATCTTTCATAGTAGCCTTATTTAACTTACGGAAATCAATTACCATCCTATAACCTATGATAATTCTTTGCGGGATCAATTCATCTTTATCATTAGGGACAACAGTAATACCTCCCTTCTTAGGGACACAATGGACATGACTTACCCACTGACTATCAGCAATAGGATAAATTATACCTGCCTCCAGAAGCTTGAGTATTTCTTTTCTTACCACTTCTTTCATTTTAGGATTCAAACATCGTTGAGAATCACAAACTAGTTTGGCATCCGCTTCCAAATTTATTTTATGTTGACATAGAGTGGGACCGATGCCCTTAAGATCATCAACTGTATATCCAATAGCGGCACGGTGCTTCTTCAGAGTTTTCAATAATCTTTCTTCTTCATGCTCTGAGAGGTTAGCACTAATAATAACATGATATATTTTCTTTTCATCAAGATAAGCATATTTAAGATTATCAGGCAACGGTTTAAGCTCAAACACGGGATCACCCTTGGGTGGAGGAGGATCCCCTAGGATTTCAACAGGCAAATTGTGTTGCAGAATAGGTTCCTGTTTAAAGAATACTTCATCTATTTCCCTTCTTTCATTCATGAACATATCATTTTCATGGTCTAGCAAATATTGTTCTAAAGGATCACTAGGAGCTACGGAAATAGAAGCAAGACCAATAATTTCATCCTTACTAGGCAATTCTTCCTCATGATGTTGTTTACTAAATTTAGAAAAATTGAACTCATGAACCATATCATCCAAGCCAATAGTAACAACATTCTTTTTGCAGTCTATCTTAGCATTAACAGTATTCAAGAAGGGTCTACCAAATATAATGGGACAAAAGCTATCTTGTGGAGAACCAAGAACAAGAAAATCAGCGGGATATTTGGTTTTCCCACACAAGACTTCAACATCTTTAACAATTCCCACTGGAGAAATAGTATCTCTATTGGCAAGTTTAATTGTAACATCAATACCTTCTAACTCAGCAGGTGCAATATCATGCATAATTTCTTTGTATAAGTCAATGGGTATAACACTAGCACTAGCACCCATATCACACAAGCCATGATAACAACGATCTCCTATTTTAACAGAAATAACAGGCACGCCTACCACAGGTCTATGTTTATTTTTATCACAGGGTTTAGCAATTCTGGCAGTTTCACCACAGAATTGAATAACATGCCCATCAATATTGTCAGACAAGAGATCTTTAACAATAGCAATATTAGGTTCTACTTTGACTTGCTCAGGAGGTGTATAAGTTCTAATATTGCTTTTACGAACAACAGCTGAAGCTTTAGCATGATCCTTCATTCTAGCAGGGAAATGTAGTTTCTCAACATAAGAAGTGGGAACAATAGGATCATTATAAGTGACAATCTTTTCTTCAACTTTAATAGGTGCAGCTACTTTTACTTCTATGGGAGGATGATATTTAAACCACTTCTACTTGGGGAGATCAACATAAGTAGCAAAAGATTCACAGAAAGAAGCTACTATTTCAGAGTCAAGTCCATATTTAGTGCTAAACTTATGGAAAATATCTGTATCCATAAAAGATTTAACACAATCAAACTTAGGTGTCATACCTGACTCCTTACCTTCTTCGAGGTCCCAATCTTCATAGTTGCGTTTAATTCTATCCAATAAAGTCCATCTGAATTCAATAGTCTTCATCATAAAAGAGCCAACACAAGAAGTATCGAGCATGGTGCGATTGTTATCAGAAAGCCGAGCATAAAAACTTTGCATAATTACTTCTCTTGCGAGCTCATGATTGGGGCATGAATATAACATTGATTTAAGCCTCCCCCAAGCTTGAGCGATGCTTTCTCCTTCGCGAGGCCAAAAGTTATATATATAATTGCGATCACGATGAACAAGATGCATAGGGTAATACTTTTGATGAAATTCCAACTTCAATCTTTTATAGTTCCAGGATCTCATATCATCACATAGCCTATACCATGTCAATGCGTATCCCTTTAAAGATAAAGGGAAAGCCTTCTTATTAAGAACATCATCGGGTATACCTGCAAGCTTAAATAGTCCACAAACATCATCCACATAGCGTAGATGTTCATCAGGATGCTTTGTTCCATCTCCTGTAAAAGTATTAGCTAGCAGTTTTCATCA
Organism: Triticum aestivum; assembly: GCF_018294505.1. Classification (NCBI taxonomy): domain Eukaryota; kingdom Viridiplantae; phylum Streptophyta; class Magnoliopsida; order Poales; family Poaceae; genus Triticum; species Triticum aestivum. Next base: position 106,333,048 of record NC_057804.1, read on the forward strand.
AACCCGAAGGAATGTCAAAAGGAGTTTCATTTTCAATAGGTTCAGTAGGTTGAGGAGCAAATCTTTGCTCTACTAGATGGGGTGAAGATACCCTGAACAAGCCCCTCAGACAATTACTTTCCATAGTAACAAGTGGCAGAAAATTTCAGCACACTAAATAAATTTTTCCTTACCAAATTCCACCTACCAAAGGCGCTTCACTCCCCGGCAACGCGCGAGAAAAGAGTCTTGATGACCCACAAGTATAGGGGATCTATCGTAGTCCTTTTGATAAGTAAGAGTGTCGAACCCAACGAGGAGCAGAAGGAAATGATAAGCGGTTTTCAGCAAGGTATTCTCTGCAAGTACTGAAATAAGTGGTAACAGATAGTTTTGTGATAATACAAATTGTAACGAGCAACAAGTAACAGAAGTAAATAAAGTGCAGCAAGGTGGCCCAATCCTTTTTCTAGCAAAGGACAAGCCTGGACAAACTCCTATAATAGGAAAAGCGCTCCCGAGGACACATGGGAATATCGTCAAGCTAGTTTTCATCACGCTCATATGATTCGCGTTCGGTACTTTGATAATTTGATATGTGGGTGGACCGGTGCTTGGGTACTGCCCTTACTTGGACAAGCATCCCACTTATGATTAACCTCTATTGCAAGCATCCGCAACTACAACAAAAGTATTAAGGTAAACCTAACATAGCATGAAACATATGGATCCAAATCACCCCCTTACGAAGCAACGCATAAACTAGGGTTTAAGCTTCTGTCACTCTAGCAACCCATCATCTACTTATTACTTCCCAATGCCTTCCTCTAGGCCCAAATAATGGTGAAGTGTTATGTAGTCGACGTTCACATAACACCACTAGAGGCTAGACAACATACATCTCATCAAAATATCGAACGAATACCAAATTCACATGACTACTAATAGCAAGACTTCTCCGTTATCCTCAGGAACAAACGTAATTACTCACAAAGCATATTCATGTTCATAATCAGAGGGGTAATAATATGCATAAAGGATCTGAACATATGATCTTCCACCAAATAAACCAACTAGCATCAACTACAAGGAGTAATCAACACTACTAGCAACCTACTAGCACCAATCCCGGACTTGGAGACAAGAATTGGATACAAGAGATGAACTAGGGTTTGGAGATGAGATGGTGCTGGTGAAGTTGTTGATGGAGATTGCCCTCTCCCGATGAGAGGAGCGTTGGTGATGACGATGGTGATGATTTCCCCCTCCCGGAGGGAAGTGTCCCCGACAGAACAGCTCTGCCAGAGCCCTAGATTGGTTCCGCCAAGGTTCCGCCTCGTGGCGGCGGAGTCTCATCCCGAAAGGTTCCTTCTTATTTTTTTCTCATCGAAAGACTTCATATAGGAGAATATGGGCGTCGGAGAGCCACCAGGGGGCCCACGAGGTAGGGGGCGCGCCCAGGGGGGCGCCCCCCACCCTCGCGAGCAGGGTGTGGGCCCCCTGGCCTTCATCTTTGGCGATGATTTTTCTTTCTTTATCTCAAGGTATTCCGTGGAGTTTCAGGACTTTTGGAGTTGCGTAGAATAAGCCTCCAATATTTGCTTTTCCAGCCCAGAATTCCAGCTGCCGGCATTCTCCCTCTTCATATAAACCTTGTAAAATAAGAGAGAATAGCCATAAGTATTGTGACATAACATGAAATAATAGCCCATAATGCAATAAATATTGTCATAAAAGCATGATGCAAAATGGACGTATCATAGTGCGGGTAAATTGTCGTAGTTTCCTTCCTATCCGTTAGATATAGGTCAGACGGCCTATATTGTAGGATGACAGGCACACCATCATCACCAACTCTGCTTTTTATTGAACCGAGACAAATCTAACATGCGAAGTAAAATAAACACATAGGGTCTATACATACACGAATTATCTTAGGCACTCCAATAGTACGTCCACTACACATTCACGCATTTCACATCTTTCTACATCTACGGGAACCTACGAAAGGGTTAACGTAAATTGCCTCTCTCTCTCCTCCCCTGATTTTCATGGTGGTGGGCCCTTCCCTCCCCCCAATCTACAATCAACAGCTCACACGTTTTACATTATGTTAATTACGAAACTAGGATTACGTAGGTGTAGCATTACTCGTCCTAAAAAACCCAACTAAGCCAACCTGCCACCATATCGTGCGGGAAAAGACCCGGCCGCGCCATTTTAGTCAGGATTACCGGATTACTAGTAGTAGTATCGATGGGTTGCACGAAGCAACAACTTTTTTTGAGGGGGCGAAGCACCTAGTTTAAAAGGAAAAAAGGCGGTACACTCACAACACTCCTATCGCGGTCGCATTGCACCCCACACACGTTCGGTCCTGCACACGACTCACGCAAATGGAACGTGCTTCGGCTTGCCTCTTCACTGACATGTGGGACTGCACTTGGAGAAACCGACCATGCGCTAAACTCCCCCTGCCCACCGCGTGAAAATCCTCCCCCCATCCCACACACAAAAATTCCCCCCAAATCCGATTCAACCGCCCTTCGGCCAACTAGCTAATAATATTCCCCAAACCCCCCTCCCCCCGCCCCCCTCCACTCCATTCGCTCCGCCGAATCCGCCCTCCCCGCCGCATCGATACGTCGGCGCCACAGTTCGTCGAGGGGACGCACGACGATCTTCTCGCTCCCACAGTACGCTCTCGTAGACTGCCGTCCTCTAGCCGCGCCGCCACCTCTGGCTACGTTCTTGTGGAGGCGCACGGCGGTCAGCGCCGCCACCGCTGGTGACGTTCGTGTGGAGACGCACGGCGGTCAGCTTCTCCGACGGTACGCGCATTCTAGACTGAGGCCCCATTCATGTCGGTGTAGCGTTGAATGTTAGCTAATAGACGCTGTTAATCTCACTGTTTGCCGAAGTAGTTTACTGTCAATATGCTCTGCTTAAGAAGCTTCCTTTCCCTATTTTGCACTCAATCTGCTTAGCTGAGATGGCATGCCAAGGCTGATTAGTTGCTAAAATAGCCTGCCATATATTTATTGTGACGTAGATTGCCATGGTCTAGTAGCCAATCTGTTAGGTGAAATAGCTCTACACCGTTTTATACTCGATCTTTGTTGCTGCGATGGCCTTCGATAGTTCGATGGTTGTGTGCTCGGACTCATTGACTGCTGAAACAACCTGCCATAATTTAGCACTCAAATATGTTTGCTGAATTAGCTTTACATATATTTCGTTACTTAGATCTGCTCGTCCAAATATCTTGCCATAGCTTTAGACATCGACCTAGGTATTTTTTTCTGGACTTCATAAAAAAGCATATATGTTTTTCCTGTAATATCTAGTAGAAGAACTAATTTGTATGTCTAACAGATGAACATGACTTGGATAACTTCTGCTCGAAGATTCTCCGCTGCATATGTCGAGGGGGTTGAAAACTTCATGAACTTTATCAGAGCTGAGTACGATGGTCTGAAATCAGATGTGCTCTGCCGTGTAGCAGTTGTATGAATTTAATTACAAGACCCCAGTCAACTGTGCAAAATCATCTACACTTGTATGGGATGTCGATCACATATTCATCATGGTGAAGTTGTGAACGTCAATGTTATTGACTACGTGGAAGTAGCAGATCACCATCTTGATCTGCCTGATGCTCAGGTGGAAGAGGAGGAGGAGGTGGTGGTGGCGGAGCCAGTGAGTTCGACCAACATTGAAACAATGCTACGAAATGCTCGTGCATTCTGTGAACTTTCACCCGCAGAAGAAAAACGGCGGGCCCGCTTGTTGGAACAATGCAACGTTGCTGTCACCCCAGGAAATAAGCTGTCAGTATTCTCAGCTATGGTCACCTTTCTTCAGGTGAAGACATCTGAGTGGCTGACCAACAAATCATTCGATGCGATGTTGGCTGCTTTCCGCAAATCTTTCCCAGATGCGTCTGAGCTGCCACACACCTAAAGTAAAATGAAGATTTTCCTTCGTGCAGTTGGAATTGGATATGATATGATCCATGTTTGTACGAATAATTGTGTTCTGTTCCGGAAGGATTATGCCAACTTCAGTGAATGCCCGAAATGCAAATCATCAAGATGGAAAGATGGCGATGTTGTGAAGAGGATTCCTCATAATGTTCTGAGACATTTTCCAATTACACCAAGATTGCAGAGGTTGTTTCATGATGCTGAAACAAGAGAGGATGTACTGTGGCATTCTAGGAACCAGGAGTACAGAGATCAGAATGTAATGAGCCATCCATCTCATAGTAGTGAGTGGAAAAGCTTCAATGATAAACACCAAGAGTTTGTTGCTGACCCGAGAAACATTAAACTTGGCTTAGCTTCGGATGGATTTAACCCATTTGGCCACTAGAGCGCCACATATAGCATGTGGCCAGTGCTTGTTATCCCTTATAACATGCCTCCAAATGTCTGCACCAAAGAGTCAAACTACATGATGGCCTTGCTCATCCCAGGTCCAAAAAGTCCTGGAAAGGATTTTGATTTGTTCATGGAGCCTCTTGTGGAGGAACTTCAACAGCTATGGAAGGGTGTTCTCACTCGAGACCTATATAGCAGCCCACCAGCTGATTTCTTTCTGCGTGTTGTTATAATTTGGTGCATCCATGATTATCCGTCTTTGGGCACTATGTCAGGGCGAACGACACATGGTTACAATGCATGTGTTCGCTGTGACAAGAATCCGCTGCCATACGCAATACTTAGCAAGATCTGTTACATTGGACACCGTCGTTTCCTTGCCAAGGACAAGCCGCATCCTAGAAAATACCGAAGACATGTGTTCAATGCAAAGCATGAAAACCGTGATGTGCCAAAGAGGCTCACCGCCGATGAGTTGCAAGTGGAATTAGAGAAGGTCAGGCATATTACACCAGGAAACCATCCTGGTAATGGTAGCGGGAAAAGGAAGCATGGCAGGGTAGAAGAGAGATTATTGTTTACCCGCAGGTCCACTTTGTGGGACTTGGAGTATCGGAAAGATTTGGATCTGCGGCATAATCTTGATGTGATGCACATCGAGAGAAAAATATGTGACAACATTATCGGCACACTTCTTAACATTGAAGGCAAGACGAAAGATACCTTAAAATCTAGGATTGATTTGACACACCTGGGTATCAGAAAGGATTTGTAGGTGCAAGATGAAGGTAAACCACAAGATATGGCACCAGCTGTGTATGTCTTGGACAAGGTAAAAAGAAAATAATTCTGTGAGGTCCTGTCACGTGTGAGATTCGCACATGGATTTGCTTCCAACCCTGAAAGGAGAGTCAGTGTAGATGGAAACAAGGTACAAGGGTTGAAAACTCATGACTGCCACGTCCTACTTCAAAGGGTTTTACCTGTTATCCTTAGAGGATTGGGCCGCCCTGACTTATACAGAGCAGTTGCAGAGTTGGGACAATTCTTCAGGGAACTCTATAGTAGAAATATTAGGATAGATGCTTTGGAGCATCCTAGAGACAAGATACCAACTATCCTATGCGACCTTGAGAAGATATATCCTCCAGCCTTCTTTGATGTGATGGTGCATTCGGCTATTCATCTACCTGATGAGGCACTACTTAGAGGTCCAGTACAGTATGGCTGGATGTACCCTATTGAAAGGCGGCTAGGCAATTTCAAGGGCTATGTTAGGAACAGAGCTAGACCCGAGGGTTCCATTGCAGAGGCCTACATTGCTACAGAAGCGTTGACATTCTGCTCAAAATACATTGAAACAGCTGATCAGCTTAGCAAAGAGGTGGGTGAAGACAATCCCGGCCTCAATGTTTTCGATTATTCTGTTCGAGTTACAGGGAAGAGTCGACAAGAGGACAAACCTAAAGATTTGGACAAAATGGTTTGATATGTGTTGAATAACTATCCTGAGATACTACCTTATATCAAGTAAGTGCAGTACTGCAGCTTATACATCGTAATCTACTAAATTTGCAGCACATTCTTATATATTTAGATGTTTGACACGATCACTATGTTGTGCAGCATCTACAAAGAGGAGTTACTGCCGCAAAATCCAAGAAACATTGACAAACTTGTTATGGCAGGATTTGCAAAATGGTTCAAGAACCATGTAAGATTTTGAAGTGCACTGTCAGTTTTCTTAATATATTGAGTACATAAGATGATCAGCTTGTCTATTTTCTAACCATAGGTTAAGAAGATGCGGGAGGATGGGCAGGCAGTTGATGATTCCCTTTACTCACTAGCAATGGGTCCTGATACTCGGGTAAGACATTATGAATCTTGCGTTGTTGGATATGTACGCTACAACACCCTTGCATGAGACGAAGGCAGGAAGACACAAAACAGTGCCATCATGAGCATGGATACGTATGAGAAAGAGACAACTGAAATGTATGCTAACATAACAGACATTGTTCAGTTGCAGTATATCTCCAGTTTCGAGGATCATCAATGTGTGGTTCTGTTGTGTTGTCGTTGGTATAACCTGTTTTCCAGGATCGCAAAACCCAGAGCTGATGATTATTTCAAATCCATCAATGTCAAGGCGGCATATTAGACCAATGAGCCTTTTATTTTGGCAAATCAAGCAACACGGATATTTTTCTTGGAAGACACATTTGCACGTAGCGATGACTGGAGAGTATTGCAAAGGTTTGAGCAGAGGAATTCGTTTAATGAAGTTGCATAACAAGATGATGCTTACACTGCTCCTGATGTACAAGATAACACAGATGTTCCTAATATCTTTGAGAACCATCACGTCAATGACGCCGGTGAAAAGATTGCCTGTCGTGCTGTGGACATACAAGAGTTGATCAAGAAGAAGCCAACATTCGAGGACGTTGAGGACAAAGAAGAAGATGACACCGTGGGGAATTACGGTTCAGACTGATACACATGGCGAAGATGTTGACGATGCTGCTGCGGATGATGATTACATTGCTTTTATCGTATTTGCCTGTCAGAAGATGGTTTTTTATCTACTATGTGAAATTGTGTGTGCTATGACAACTGAAACCTGATGAACATGTTGTTTAGTATTTTGCTGTGAGAACATCACTTGTTATGTATGCTAATTTGTGTTTGGTGATTGTATGACAACTAAGCATGATGACATTGTTGTTTCGTTGTACTCATATTTAGCTGTGAAACTTGAATTTGATGACATAGTTTGCTGTTGGACTGCAATTTGCTCGACGTCTTAGAATGAGAACAAAGCTGACCCGACAGGGCCTCTGCTATTTATTTATTTATATGAGCAAAAGGGGATACCCCCCGATTTCCGTTAATAGAAATCGTTAGATGTTCACAACACTACGCCCAGCCTGCTACACAGGTTTCATTCATTACTAGTTTCAGCAAAGTGCTCATGTCGTAGCCACTGAATACATCACAAGTGCTACATACACTGCAAATAAAGAGACAATCATCCCACAGAGCACATCGATTTTGCCCATTATCTTCACAAGCTCATTCATCTCCTCATTGCTATCAAGGCCGTTCAGCGGCTGTTGCTTGGCCATGATCAGAGGAACTGCATCTTTAACCTTCTGCTCTGCATCTTCCTCTTCTGCCGTTCCTTCAGTTACTTGTCCAACACCCCAACCTGCTGGTATTGGGATTCCTTGGCTAACCAAATAATCAACGTAGTTGCATTCCTCCACATCAGCAACTTCCCAGAAATACAAATCACACGAATCTTCCCTTTTCTGCACGAATCAAATTGGAAGATCATCAACCAAACTATTAAAAAAATCAACAACTGAAAGCAGCAGAACAACACTTAAACATATTATTACCCCATTATTCGGGCATTTGTAGAAGACTCGACCAGGGTTGCGGAATGTGGTTGAGACGCGACGGATGACTCTGCGTGATTTGCAGCAGTGGCACCACAACAGCGGTAGCAGGTTGCGATGAGCAATCAGCTACGGTGCGCGTGCCGACGGGGATGTGATGAGACCCACAGGCGATGGTACGGGTGGTGACTTGGCGCATATCGGGTTGTTGCTTGCTGAAGAGCAGGTGGACGAGCAGCCAGCGGACATGGTTACTGACTTACTGCGGCCAGAGCTTCTGATACTAGGTAGAGTAAGTAGAGAAGAGGAGAAGCAAATGTTGGATATGTCAGTTTCATTACTTGCAGAGTAGCATAGCACCATATATAGTCATAGTCTAGGTTTGGATTCTAACCAGCTACAGGAGCACATCTTTCTTTTTTCTAAAACTCGGCAACGTCTCTTTACTGGTACACTAGCTTGTTCTGTACGCCTTCCCAAGTCTTTGATTTTCTTTCCCTTTTTTGCGAGGAAGGAAGGAGGACAAAATTGAGAGTTCCTGGGACTCGAACCCAAGACCTCTCGGTTGAAAACCAAGGGTGCTAGTCACTTATGTGGCGAATGTTCCCTGTGAGGAGGACGGCAGATGAACGCATTTTCCTTGCAGTTTTCTTCCTATATATAAAAAAGTATGCTACTTGGTGTCCGCTTAGTCAACAAACGATTGTGCCAACCTTGACCGTTGGATTGACATTCAACATCTGTCGCGTTTCTTCAGTCTCTTCTTCATCGAGCCGCCAAAGCTAAACCAGCGCCGACGGGACCGCCTGCTCCCGCCTCCCACGGCTAGCTGTGATCTTCCCTGGCTCCTATTCGTTCCCGTCCGAGGCCTCACCATCGTCCTCCGCCTTGGTTCGCTCGCCGCGGCGTCTCCCTCCGGTGTTGTCAACATGGTCAACAACCGAGAGGAATAAGGAGATGACTATACATGGTGAGGATGACAGTAGGGACCCAACAACGTGCAGTAATTTTGTTTTTTCGGGACGGAGAAGGGTATCAACTGGGTTGTGCGGGACCCGTGGCCCGTCTAGCCTAGGCTTTTACTTCATATGTTTAGCACATGACCAGCCCAGTTTGTTTTTTCCCTTTCTGAAAAATGGCTAGCCAGCTATTTTGTTTTTTGCAGAATAAACAACATAGGCCTACTTGCTTTTCTACGCCCTGCTGGGCCAGAAATCTTTCAAGACGAGGAGGGATGCATTTTGCCTAGAAAATGGGCTATAAGTAATCAGAAATGGGCTATAAATAATAAGAAACGGGCTATAAGTAATAATAAATGGGCTGTAAAATGAAAAAATGCAGCAAACAGGCAATTAGTTCCAAAATACTGTTTTCTTTCGGATTTTGATATTTTAAATTTCATTGTTTTTGTGCGGGTAAAATTTCATAGAATTTAAATTAAGGTATATTTAGATTTAAAATTAATTTGAATCTGGCTAGAAATTTCGGGCTGTATGCTGTTTGGGACAGATTTCGAGGCTGACTTGTGGGTCTACTAGGTTGCCGTGTACTTTGGCTTTGTCAACTTAGTACACAAACGATTCTAGCAGCAGTGATCGTTGGAGGTTAATCCAACGGCTGTGCTGCTTCTTCAATATCTAATCTTCTTGCTCCAGACGCCCAAACCAGCTCCGGTGGGACTGCCTGCTCCCGCCTCCCGTGGCTGGCTGTGCTGCCGCATAGGCCGCACCGCCCCACCCTACTTCATTGCTGGCCAGGCCATTCCTCTACTCACCCACACCTCCTGTTATTTTCCGGCGACGGCAGCCAGACCAGTAAACCCTCGTACTCCCAACCGCGTGGGCAACCATTGCCGAGTCTTCCCCGGCTCCGTGTCGTTCCCTTCCTAGGCCTCACCGTCGTCCACCGCCATGGTGCTCTCGGCACGGCCTGGTCAACATGGTCAACGAACGACATCCATCGGTCGTGGACTGTACGCACAAAATAATGATTCCTTCACCAGACAGCTGGGACCTACCGGAAGGGCCTCTATATTTCACAAAAAAAACGTTCCCCCGCTGACATGTCGGACCCACCAGCTATATCTTCGCATGCAAGGAAGTGCCTCCTTGTTACGCACAAAAAAATTAATACCCCCCTACTAGCTGGGACCCACGTTGGTGGGAGGCTGACTTGTGGGCCTACTAAGTTGACAGGGACGGAGGGCTTTGTCAACTTAGTCAATATAAACGATTCTAGCTCCAGTGACCGTACGATGTCCATCCAACGGCCGTAGTGCTTCTTCAACCTCTGGTCTTCTTGCTCCAGCCGCCCAAAGCAGCGCCGGTCGTGTTGCATGATCCCGCCTCCCGTGGTCGGATGTGCTGCCGCGGAGGCCTCACCGCCCCCTACTATTCCCATCACTGGCCAGGCCCTGCGGCGACGGCAGCCTCACACCGCAGCCGAACCAGTGAACCCTCGTACTTCTCTCCGCGCGGGCTTCCACTTCCGCTTCTTCCCCGGCTCCCCGTCGTCCACCACACTGGTGCTCTTGGTGTGGCGTGGTCAACGTGGTCAAGGAACGACTTCCATCGGACGTAGATTGTACGTGGAGTGGCTGATAGCTGGGTCCACGGCCGCAGAAAGGAAGTGCCTCCTTATTACGCGGAAAATAATTATTCCTCCACCTGACAGCAAGGACCCACCGGACGGGCCACCGTATTTTGCAAAAAAACTTTCCCCCCAATTGCTGGGACCCACCAGGTACATCTTCGCACACAAGGAAGTGCGTCCGGACAAAAAAAACGATTCGCCCCCCTGACTGCTGGGACCCACCAGCTACATCTTTCCACGCAAGGAAGTGCCTGACTAGTCGGGACCCACCTGGTCGAAGCGTACGTAGCGTTGTCATTCTGGTCGTGAACGTGTACGTACATATATACTGGTCGATGTAGAGGCGCGCACGTGTCGTAGTAGAGGTGTGTAGCATGTACACGTACGTACAGCGGCCAGGGTGCAAGAAAGAAAATACGGCCACGTACGTACAGACGGGAAGGGTCTCGAACGCCTACTCGCGCATACGTACATGGTTGGGTCGGAACAGAGAAACAGCATCATCGTCGTGTTCATGGGGAGCCAACCGGCTGGGTCGGAACGGAATGCATGGTCATGTTCATCGGGAGGGCTTTGATGGAACATGCGATGGAATCGAGGCCTGGCGTACCACAGAACAGAGGAAATGGACCTTCTATGTTCGGAACGGGGTCCTGTTGATCGGGAGGGGTGTGGCGTACTGCAAAACGGAGGAAACGGACCTCCTACGGTCGAAACGGAGGTCCTGTTGATCGGGAGGGGTGTGGCGTACCGCAAAACGGAGGAAACGGACCTCCTACGGTCGAAACGGTGGTCATGTTGATTGGGAGGGGTGTGGCGTACCGTAAAACGGACGAAACGGACCTCCTACGGTCGAAATGGGGGTCCTGTTGATCGGGAGGGGTGTGGCATACCGCAAAACGGATCAAACGGACTTGTGTTGGAGCGCTACGATCGAAACGGGGGTCCTATTCATCGGGAGGGGTATGGCGTACTGCAAAACGGGACTCCACAGGATATTGTTCATCTCCACCGTCGACCTCCTCCAGCCTCCACGGGCTACTGTTCATCCACCGTCTACCTCCTCCAGCCTCCACTTGCGACTGTTCATCCACGAGCTCCTGTTCGTCCAGCCTCCACCACGCGCTACTCCACCAGCTACTGTTCAACCACCCCTCCACGGGCACCCCTCCACCGTCTACTATTCATCCAGCCCTCCACCACACCATGGGGTCCTATTCAACCACCCCTCCATGGGCACCCCTCCACCGTCTACTGTTCATCCAGCCCTCCACACCATGGCGTCCTGTTCATCCAGAGGCAATGCCACCATTCATTGTTCATCCACCCCCCCAGCAACACTCACTGTTCATCCAATCGATCGGCTTCAGTTAGCAGTAGTAGCGAAGGAATCGCTCGATCGGGTTTAGTTAACAGCCATTGATCGATCGCTCGGGTTCAGTAACGCGTAGCCTGCAGTGCAATCGCTCGGGTTCAGTTAGAACCCAACGCCTCGCTCGGGTTCAGTTAGAACCAACGCCTCGCACACACGCGCGTACGTGTACGAGAGAAACGCGCATCGCTCGGCCCCCGACCTCCCACCGTAACCGGGAACTCCCCAAAATTTTCCTCGCCCTCGCTTCTACCACGTTTTTTTCCGTCATGGACGGCCCAAAGAATGTCATGCAGCTGCGTCTCCGGCCCGTCCAGGACGAAAAGCCTATTTTCTGTCATGATTTTTTGTCATAGAAGTAGGAGCCCACCACATCTATGATGATACCGGGTTTTGTCACAATTATCATCATAGAAGTGTCATATGTATGACAGGAAAAAAATTCGTTCGGCCCAAAATGTCACAGATGTATCTTTTTGTAGTAGTGGCAGCTTATTTCTTATGAGCGGGGAAATATTTAGCAGAGAAGTAAGAAATCATATTCTGGGGACTACGCACACAACCAGGATCAAGAGAATTAAACCAAGTTTTAGCATCACCCTCTAATGAGAACGGAAATATCTTAAGGATATAATAATAGCGAGACTTCTCATCAATATTAAACAGGGTGGCTATATCATTCAACTTGGTAAGATGTGCCACAACAGTTTCAGATTCATAGCCATAAAAAGGATCAGATTCAACTAAAGTAATTATCTCAGGATCAACACAGAATTCATAATCCTTATCAGTAACACAGATAGGTGAAGTAGCAAAAGCGGGGTCATGTTTCATTCTAGCATTAAGGGGTTGCTGCTTCCATTTAGCTAATAACTTCTTAAGATCATATCTATCATTGCAAGCAAAAATAGCTCTAGCAGCTTCTTCATCCATAACATAACCCTCAAGAACAACAGGCGATTCATAATTAGGGGGAAAACCTTCATCATCACTATCATCAATAATTTCATTTTCAATAATTTCATTCTCTCTAGCCCTAGCAAGTTGTTCATCAAGATATTCACCTAATGGCACAGTAGTATCAAGCATATAAGTAGTTTCATCATAAGTATCATGCATAGCAGAAGTGGCATCATCAATAACATGCGACATATTAGAATTCATAGCAGTAGCAGGTTTAGGTGTCGCAAGCTTACTCATAACAGAAGGAGAATCTAGTGCAGAGCTAGATGGCAGTTCCTTACCTCCCCTCGTAGTTGAGGGAAAAATCTTAGTTCTTGTGTCTTTCAAGTTCTTCATAATGATCAGCAGATATAAATACCAAGTGACTCAAAGAATAGAGCTATGCTCCCTGGCAACAACGCCAGAAATTAGTCTTGATAACCCACAAGTATAGGGGATAGCAACAACTTTTGAGGTTTGAGTATTCAACCCAAATTTATTGATTCGACACAAGGGGAGCCAAAGAATATTCTCAAGTCTTAGCAGTTGAGTTGTCAATTCAACCACACCTGGATAACTTAGTATCTGCAGCAAAGTATTTAGTAGCAAAGTAGTATGATAGTAATGGTAACAGTGGCAAAGGTAAAGATAGCAGTATTGTAGTGATTGCAACAGTAGCAACGGAAAGTAAATAAGAAAAGCACAATATGTGAAAAACTCGTAGGCATTGGATCAGTGATGGATAATTATGTCAGATGTGATTCCTCATGTAATAGTTATAATATAGGGTGACACAGAACTAGCTCCAGTTCATCAATGTAATTTAGGCCTGTATTCCGAATATAGTCATACGTGCTTATGGAAAAGAACTTGCATGACATCTTTTGTCCTACCCTCCCGTTTGCAGCGGGGTCCTAGTGGAAACTAAGGGATATTAAGGCCTCCTTTTAATAGAGTAGCGGACCAAAGCATTAACACATAGTGAATACATGAACTCCTCGAACTACGGTCATCACCGAGAAGTATCCCGATTATTGTCACTTCGGGGTTGTTAGATCATAACACATAATAGGTGACTATAGACTTGCAAGATAGGATCAAGAACTCACATATATTCACAAAAACATAAATAGGTTCAGATCTGAAATCATGTCACTCGGGCCCTAGTGACAAGCATTAAGCATAGCAAAGTCATAGCAACATCAATCTTAGAACATAGTGGATACTAGGGATCAAACCCTAACAAAACTAACTTGATTACATGGTAAATCTCATCCAACCCATCACCGTCCAGCAAGCCTACGATGGACTTACTCACGCACGGCGGTGAACATCATGAAATTGGTGATGGAGGATGGTTGATGATGACGACGGCGACGAATCCCCCTCTCCAGAGCTCCGAACGGACTCCAGATCAGCCCTCCCGAGAGAGATTAGGGCTTGGCGGCGGCTCCGTGTCGTAAAACACGATGAAACTTCCTCTCTGATTTTTCTCTCCGCGAAACGGAATATATGGAGTTGGAGTTGAGGTCGGTGGAGCATCAGGGGGCCCACGAGACAGGGGGCGCGCCCAGGGGGAGGGGGCACGGCCCCCACCCTCATGGACAGGGTGTGGCCCCCTGGCCTTGATTCTTTGCCAGTATTTTTTATATTTTCCAAAAGTTATCTCCGTGGATTTTCAGGTCATTCTGAGAACTTTTGTTTTCTGCACAATAAACAACATCATGGCAGTTCTGCTGAAAACATCATTAGTCCGGGTTAGTTTCATTCAAATCATGCAAGTTAGAGTCCAAAACAAGGGCAAAAGTGTTTGGAAAAGTAGATACATTGGAGACGTATCAGAGGGCGCGCCCTAGGGGGTAGGCACGCCCCCCACCCTTGTGGGCCCCTCGTGGCTCCCCTGGCCTACCTCCTTCACCTATATATATCCACGTACCGCGAAAACATCCAGGAGGACCACGAAAAACTATTTCCACCGCCTTAACCTTTTGTATCCGTGAGATCCCATCTTGGAGCCTTTGCCAGCGCTCCGCCGGGGGGGGGGGAATCGACCACAGAGGGCCTCTACATCATCTCCAAGGCCTCTCCGATGAGTTGTGAGTAGTTTACCACAGACCTTCGGGTCCATAATTATTAGCTAGATGGCTTCTTCTCTCTCTTTGAATCTCAATACAAAGTTCTCCTCGATCTTCTTGGAGATCTATTCGATGTAATTCTTTTTGTGGTGTGTTTGTCGAGATCCGATGAATTGTGGGTTTATGATCAAGTTTATCTATGAGAAATAATTGAATCTTCTCTGAATTCTTTTATGTATGATTGGTTATCTTTGCAAGTCTCTTCTAATTATCAGTTTGGTTTGGCCTACTAGATTGATGTTTCTTGCAATGGGAGAAGTGCTTAGCTTTGGGTTCAATCTTGCGGTGTCCTTTCCTAGTGACAGCAGGGGCAGCAAGACACGTATTCTATTGTTGCCATCGAGGATAAAAAGATGGGGTTTATATCATATTGCTTGAGTTTATCCTTCTACATTGTGACGCCCCCGATTCAATCGTACACTAATCATGCACACAAATGTGTACGATCAAGATCAGGGACTCACGGGAAGATATCACAACACAACTCTAAAAGTAAAAAAATAAGTCATACAAGCATCATATTACAAGCCAAGGGCCTCGAGGGCTCGAATACAAGTGCTCGACATAAACGAGTTAGCGGAAGCAACAATGTCTGAGTATAGACATAAGTTAAACAAGTTGCCATAAGATGGCTAGCACAAACTGGGATACAGATCGAAAGAGGCGTAGGCCTCCTGCCTGGGATCCTCCTAACTACTCCTAGTCGTCGTCAGTGGCCTGTACGTAGTAGTAGGCTCCCCCAGTGTAGTAGTCGTCATCGACGGTGGCGTCTAGATCCTAGGCTCCAACGTCTGGTTGCGGCATCCGAGAAGAAATGGAAAGAGGGGGGAAAAGAGGGAGCAAAGCAACCGTGAGTACTCATCCAAAGTACTCGCAAGCAAGGATCTACACTACATATGCATGGGTATATGTGTAAAGAGGCAATATCGGTGGACTGAACTGTAGAATGCCAGAATAAGAGGGGGATAGCTAGTCCTATCAAAGACTACGCTTCTGGCAGCCTCCGTCTTGCAGCATATAGAAGAGAGTAGATTGAAGTCCTCCAAGTAGCATCGCATAGCATAATCCTACCCGACAATCCTCCCCTCGTCGCCCTATGGAAAAGCGATCACCGGGTTCTCTCTAGAACTTGTCTGGGTGTGTTTTATTAAGTATACGGTTGTAGTTGTCATAAGGTCAAGGTACAACTTCGGTTCGTCCTTTTACCGAGGGACACGACTATTCGAATAGATCAACTTCCCTGCAGGGGTGCAGCACATTACCCAACACGCTCGATCCCTCTGGACGGACACACTTTCCTGGGTCATGCGCGGCCTCGGAAGATCAACACATCGCAGCCCCACCTAGGCACAACAGAGAGGTCAGCACGCCGGTCTAAATCCTATGCGCGCAGGGGTCTGGGCCCATCGCCCATTGCACACCTGCATGTTGCGAACGTAGCCGGAAGCAGACCTAGCCCCCTTAATACAAGTGCAGGCTTACGGTCCAATCCGGCGCGCGCCGCTCAGTCGCTGACATCAAGAAGGCTCCGGCTGATACCACGGCGTCGAGTGCTCATAACTGTTCCCGCATAGTTGGTTAGTTCATATAGTCCAGTGGCCAGACTCAGATCAAATACCAAGATCTCGTTAGGCGTGTTATTTTGAAGTAACCGCGAACGCTGACCAGGGCTAGGCTCACCTCTCGCCTAAGTGGTCTCAACCTGCCCTGTCGCTCTGCCACAAAGATCCACACAGAGGGCCGTCGGGACAATTTTCCTTTTAGCCCCCAATCCGTGAATCACTCGCGGGTACTCTATGAGCCTACCCGACTTTAGTCACCATCTGTATAGTATATGTACATATGTATTGTATATACCCGTGATAACGTCCCGAGTGATCACAGCCCAATAGTATAGCAAGGCAGACTGACAAGAATGTAGGGCCAATGATAATAAACTAACATCCTATACTAGGCATTTAGGATTGCGGGTAAGGTATCAACGACTGTAGCAACAATGACTGGCTATGCAACAAAATAAGACTAACCAAACAGTAACATGCTACACTACTCTAATAGAAGCAGTACAGAGAAGAAGAGGTGATATCTGGTGATCAGGGGGGGCTTGCCTGGTTGCTCTGGCAAGAAGGAGGGGTCTTCAACTCTGTAGTCGAACTGGGCAGCAGCAACGTCGGTCTCATAGTCTACCGAGAGAAGAGGGGGAAGAAACAGTAAATACAATGCAAACATAAGCATGACGATGCATGACATGACAATGAGCGGTGTTAGGTGTGCCCTAACGCGGTAGTAGGTGATACTTGCGAAAGGGGGAAACATCCGGGAAAGTATCCCCAGTGTTTCGTGTTTTCGGACACATGAACCGGAGGTGAAATATTGCAGGTTCACTATGCTAGGGATGCGTGGCGGACGAACAGGTTGCGTATCTGGATTCGCATCGTCATTCTGAGCAACTTTCATGTACAAAGTTTTCCATCCGAGCTACGGTTTATTTTATATTAATTTTAAAAGATTTAATCATTTTTAGAATTTATTTAATTATTTTTACATCAACATTATCCAGAATAGTGTGTGATGACGTCAGCATGATGTCAGCAGTCAACAGGGCGTTGACTGGGTCAAACTGACGTGTGGGTCCTAGCTGTCATTGACTGTTAACTAACCTAACAGATTAATTAACTAACCTAAGTGATTAGGTTAATCTAATCAGGATTAATTAAGTTAATTAATTAATTAATTAATTTTATTTAATTCTTTCTCCTTTTTTAACATTCTCTGGGCGTGGGCCCCATCTGTCATAGGCCCCAGGGGCCTTAACGGGCACGGGCACGCGGGCACGCGTTAACGGGTGCCGGGGCGTGTGCGTGCGGGCGCCCGAACTGGGCCACGGTGGGGCAAAAGGGGATGAGTAGGGCAGGCGCCGAAGCGCCGGAGATGGCCGCGGGCGTGGCGTCATGCGTCAGGCGACACGGGCACGGGGAGGGGTTGCGATGCACGGTCGAGTGGGCATGGCCGGGGCCGTGGTGGCCGCGTGCATAGAGCGGGCGGTGCGCCAGCGTGGAGCTGTCAGACGCGGCCGGGCGCGGTGAGTGCGGCCCGGACGCGATGACGGTCGCGCCGGACAGAGAGGAGAAGGGAGGGAGCTCACGGACGATGTATGGCACGGGGCAGTGGGGATCATGGTGGGGGACGGGGACGACACGACGTGGAGGAGGCAGACCGGCGGGGAGGAGGAGGCAGGCCGGCGAGGTTGCTCCGGGCGGCGATGGACGGCGACGGGCCATCGGGGGCGATGCGGCAGGCACGGCAAGGGGCGCCGCTGAGGGAGAGGGGACGGGGGCGCGAGGATGAGGGCGGGGGCCGGCGAAGCGGCTTCGGGCGATGGCCACGGGGTCAGCCCCGATCTGATCTGGATCGAGGGGGAATAGGAAGAGACGAGGAAGTGTGTGGGGGGAGTGCGGGGTGGTTAGGGTTTCTGGAGGGAGTGGGGTGGATAAGGGAGCGGGGGTGGGCTGGCCGGTTGGCCTTTGCCCAGTTGGGTCGGTGGCCTTCTGGGCCAGAGCCTAGTGAGGGGGGTTCCTTTTTCTTTTGTTTGTTTTGTTTTCTTTTACCTTTTCTTTTTTTTTCTTTTTTTGTTTTCTCACATTTCCTAAACATTTTAGTTTTGGAAAATACATAGGTTGCACCTAATTTAGTGAACTTAATTATGTCACATTCCGAACATTTTTGTTTGACATTTGAAAACTTTTATTGTTTGTCAAATTTTCAAATTTGATTTTGAAACAATTTGAGCTAACGTGAGGTTAGCAACTATAAAGAGGTGACATGGCATCATTAGCGTAGGTTGACTGTAGTATAATTATCCCGGCGTCACAATTCTCCTCCACTATAAGAAATCTCGTCCTGAGATTTAAGAGGTAGAGAAGGGGGAAAGGTCTAGTTACGAAATTCTAATGGATCTTCTCGGTCTTGGATGCTCTTGCCAAAGTAGTTGATCCTTTTCGTTGATGTCTTTATTTCTCTGCTCCAGGTCATCATGATGAAGTCGGCATCCTTTCTTCGGGATCTATGTCGTACTTACGAAAGAATAAGGGGGTATACTGGAAGAATGGAACTCTGCACGGTTGCTTATCTGGTAGATAATCATTAGGGAAGGTGGCGAAAAGTAACTCTCAAATTGAAACTTAAGAAATTATCGAGAGCAAAGTAAGAAGGTGCAAAGTAGAAGTTTCAAGCACATAGGCAATCCTTTGTTGCCTAATACGAAATGAGAAAGGGGTTCAGAGCAATGGGAATAAGTATTGCGTCTGATACCAGAATTGATGATCTCTTGGAAGGTGGCTCGTGAATTACATACGAGGCCACGCGCGAGGAATAGCTTTGTAAATTGGGGGTGTACAGGAGAGTCAGGTTTTGATCCTGCGTAACTGTGGGTTATGGGCCCACCATGTGGTTTAAAGTAGAAAGGGTTCTGACATCTTGCACGGTCACGATAACAAGGCATGTCAGAGAGTAATCTGTCAGTTATGTCGGCAACAACAGCGATACCAAGGGCGAGGGACGAAGAGAACCATTTTCCTGCTCGTTGAAACGAGGTGGACCAATAGGCAAAGTTCTCGTCCATCGGTGGTTACCGAAATGTCATCAACAATAGTAACACGGTCTTACTGACAAGGTTGTACACCAGGGTGTTTACATAAGCACCGAATTATTACTGCTTAGATCATATAACCCATGAGAAAGGTTAAACAAGTCAAGGGAAAGGAAAAAGTGATTATCAGATTAAACAGAACAATGAAAGGGAAAATGTGTTTAAACACATATTTTAGGGGTATATCCTTCCCAAGGACAAGCAGAGCAGGATACCCATGACAGGATATAATGTACAAAACCCTTTAGGTAAGGGGAGAGAAATTTCATGACATTACCCATACAACAGTGTTTGGATAATGGATAAGGGAAAACTTAGCATATGCCTTAAATGTTTTTTTATTGAGAATTGGAGTAGCACGGACATGCTTCAAGATGGCATTCAAAAGGTCTTGAAGCAAAGGTCAGGCCTTGGATACACGAAGGATTTATCAGGAACCACTTATAGAATAAGTCTTAACATTTCCTCATGGAAGAAAGGATAACCTTGGGGAAAGGAAACTATAACAATAGGGCCTCTGGAGGGGTGTGCTAGGAATGACATCATCTTACCGGGCCATATAAAGGCCAA
Source organism: Triticum aestivum (assembly GCF_018294505.1). Classification (NCBI taxonomy): domain Eukaryota; kingdom Viridiplantae; phylum Streptophyta; class Magnoliopsida; order Poales; family Poaceae; genus Triticum; species Triticum aestivum. The sequence continues at coordinate 106,353,075 of NC_057804.1, forward strand.
CATCATAACTCTGGAAATATGTTCCAACCATCGTATCTGACCGAGATTCAGATCTGATTGGTGTCAGGATACCTCAGACTTAGGATGCTAGAAAATAAAAGGTGCAACACAAATTGACGAGATGACAATGTAAGATCCTCGCGAAATGAACTATGGAAGCGAGTTCCGAAACAAGAGTTTAACATTAAATCAAGGATAGGGTGAGGAGGTGACTTATGGACTCAGCGCCAATTCATTGAGATTCCCAAAAGATGGATTTCCACAATTATACAAACAAGGAGATAACATTTGTCGGATCAAATGATATAATGAGGTATGCTCGAGGAAAACATACACAATTTATCATTAGTTGAAAGGTGCACCCGAAATATGGGCCTAGGTAGGATGATCGATGTTGGAATGGAGATTCAATAACCATTTGTCTAAGCATGAACGGTCGACCATTAACTTCAAAGCAATAGGGTTGCTAGAAGGACTGAATCCAAGAAGCACCATTCACTTGTTGGTATCCCAGTTAGAATCAACAGGGGACCAAGAAAGAATTGTGATGGTGAGAAATATCACTATACTAAGATTTTTTTTAAGAGGTGGCGAAATTCTCATGACATTCTTGACATAAAAGATGGTAATACTCCCAGGTAAAGAAGAGAGGAAGCTGGATAGCAAGGAACTCAAGATTCAATCCAAAACATGAACATGTTGGTGTTGAGGGAAGACAAGGATGTTGTCGATGATAACACAAATCATCGAGGGGTCAAGGATGATATTTCTCAACATAAATTTTATCGATATCCTTAAAGAGCTCAGAATGTTGACGATGATCATGACTCATTTGTCGAGAGGTTTCATGAAGGTATAATCGCTCATCGACGACATCAAGCAAAAGGAAGGATGGAGCGAAAAATTATTGGAACCATGGGTACAACACAAACTCAAAATCAAGCTTGCTGTTCAAGGTGAAATGATATGACGAGGAAGACCGACGTAAGCTTAGCTCACCGTCGAAGTTCTGTTCCGGGAAGAAGGATCAGGTGGCAAAGTAAAAAATTAGCACGATAATGATATAGCCGATCAGGCTAGGAATGACTTGAAGGATTATTAAACTAGTAAGCAACGAAATTCACTTAGAGTTATTGAATCAGCGTGTGAAATCGGTTTACTTATTGGTGTTCTCGGTTGACAAACAACCCAGAACCCATGAAGTGACAATGACAGGGAAAGGTAGTACTTCATCAAAAGTTCATAAGATGTAGTTCAGTGGCATGATATCCTCGAGATACCAGGGGTAATACTCGAAGGTAGATCATAATAGAGGTTGGGAAGGCACATTGATCTATAGAAGACAAGTGCTTTAACTTGTCCGAGAAATGGATCAAAGAAGAACAATCATGGTCGGAACCACGGTTTCAAAGGATCAGTTCACATATACCAGAGGATATTTATCAAGGAAATAATTATTATTACAAGAAGCTTCCATGATAGGATCTACATCGTGTCCATGCGCATGAACACAAAGTTCAAGGTCGACTCCCACTTCTCTAATGCATAACCTTTCACTCACTTCTCGCCTTCGATGAAGTTGTAGTGTTGAAATTTTATCTGACATAACATCAGTAGAGTAAGACCCGTAGTAGTTTCCAAGTTCACACAGATTAGAGAAGGAATAGGTTCAAACCATCAGGGCCTCTTAGGAACATATACCACAAACTTCAGAAGTAAATAACACAAGCTCGAAAGCAAAGCATATTCGACAAGGCATAGGATACAATTTACCAAAGGCATTATGTATCCGAGCAAAGACTCACAAAGTTATTGAATATGAAGGACATTGTCAGATAAAATCCAATAAAGAATCTAGTGGTCCACAAGGTATCTGATGTGAGCATCGGTACTCAACCAGAAGAAGAAAGAATGCAAGGGGGTCAGATTATAGAAACAACTGACTAACTCAAAGCTCAATTGCTCAAGAATTATGAATTCCTAGTCAAGGGATCAGAAGCAACGCTCTGATTAGGGATGTATAAGTTGAATAGTCTTAGGGGTACAATCAACGACAATTTGATTGGTCGAGAACCAGCTCGAGTTAAAAATGACGGCCAAGCCGGAAAGATAATTCATAAGCATCATCTGATGATTGCGGGCATTCGCAACATATTGAATCAACAGACCCAAAATGATAATGACAAAGGATGCCAACAAAGATTACTAGATATATGGACTTAACCATAATGCATGAAAGCAAGAACTTCAGTAGCAATAAGGTGCTGAGGATTTTTAGAAGGTCGAATAGCATTTAAACAAATCTGTGAATTACACGGATCAACTAAGGATGATTGGATACTCAGCAAGTGCGAGAAATTATTCGTAGGGTGTATTCATGTGGTAAGAACTGCAAGGCAGTAAGTTCAAAGGATTCTCGGAGCAACGGAGAGCAGTTCGGGGCATCTTGTAATATCAAGATCAACGGGATTGAATGTGGGAATGACACGTGTATATAGTTATCCATAAGGATATAACAATGGTAGGGAGTTTGTAAGGGCGGTGGGCACAAGTGTCTCGGGAGAACATCGTAGACTATTTTCGAAATCTTCTGGTGCACTAAGCAATCATCTAGAGTGACGGCTCTCCGGGAGGAAGTAGTTATGAGAACCTAGAGTCGGTGTTAGTAAAATCATTTAACCCAAATAGAGGAGAGATCAGAGTCCCAGCATAAAGGTCGAGGAGTAAAAGTGTCACGCCCAAGATGCGACCCTATCCTAAAGGAACTCGAAGGTCCCACCAAGGATAGAAGCGCATCTTGAAGACGCTTTTGCAAGGTGGATATCATTACATCAACATTACATAATAGATGGGAATACATACAAAAGGGCATACAATGCCACACGAATACAACGTCATCTTACATAAGAGCACCATCCGACTACGGATGAAACACAAACAGAAACTCAAATGACATCCACCCTGCTAGCCCAGGCTGCCGACCTGGAACCTATCCCCTGATCGAAGAAGAAGCAGAAGAAGAACTCCAAAACAAGCAAACATCGCTCTCGCGTCATGATCATCACAAAACCTGTACCTGCAACTGTTGTTGTAGTAATCTGTGAGACACGAGGACTCGGCAATCCCATTACCATGGGTATCAAGACTAGCAAAGCTTAATGGGAAAGGAAGGGGTAAAGTGGTGAGGTTGCAGCAGCGACTAAGCATATATGGTGGCTAACATACGCAAATAAGAGCGAGAAGAGAAACAACGGAACGGTCGTGAAGCTAGCAATGGTCAAGAGGTGATCCTGAACTCCTACTTACGTTAAACATAACCCAAAACCGTGTTCGCTTCTCGGACTCCGCCGAGAAGAGACCATCATGGCTACACACACGGTTGATGCGTTTTAATTTGTATCTGGTGTCAAGTTATTTACAACCGGACATTAACAAATTCCCATCTGCCACATAACCGTGGGCACGGCTTTCAAAAGTTTATACCCTGCAGGGGTGTCCCAACTTAGCCCATCACAAGCTCTCACGGTCAACGAAGGATATTCCTTCTCCCAGGAAGACCCGATCAGTCTCGGAATCCCGGTTTACAACACATTTCGACAATGCTAAAACAAGACCAGCAAAGCCGCCCGATGTGCCGACAAATCTCGATAGGAGTCGCACGTATCTCGTTCTCAGGGCACACCGGATGAGCAAGACGTCAGGTTGGCATAGACCCTAGTTGCCCAGGGGGCACCGGACATCGCTCGGTTTGGACCAGCACTTAGAGAAGCACTGGACCGGGGGGGCTAAAATAAAGATAACCCTCGGGTTGGCCGACCAAAGGGAAAGGTGTAGGTGGTGGTGAGGCAAATGGTAAAACCAAGGTTGGGCCTTGCTGGAGGAGTTTTATTCAAAGCGAACTGTCAGGGGGGTCCCATAAATCACCCAACCGCGTAAGGAACGCAAAATCCGGGAACATAACACCGGTATGACGGAAACTAGGGCGGCAAGAGTGGAACAAAACACCAGGCATAAGGCCGAGTCTTCCACCCTTTACCAAGTATATAGATGCATTAATTAAATAAGAGATATTGTGATATCCCAACATAATCCTGTCCACCATGGAGCAATCTTCAACTTCACCTGCAACTAACAATGCTATAAGAGGGGCTGAGCAAAGCTGTAACATAGTCAAGCAACGGTTTGCTAGGAAGGTTGTAAAAGGTTAGAGGCTGACATGGCAGTTTGGGAGGCTTGAAGAACAAGTGATAGGTAGCGCAGCATAGCGATAGAATGAAGCAACTAGCATAGCAATAATAGTAGTGAGATCCAGGGTGACGGTCATCTTGCCTGAAATCCCGCAAGGAAGAAGAACGAGTCCATGAAGAAGATGAAGCCACGAAGACGAACCGAGCGTAGACGAACGAATCCTCACGATCGCAACGAAAACGAGAACTATCAAGAAGAAGCACACAACATGGTAAACACGCCACACATATACATCACATGATGCACAACCAATCATGATGCATGACAAAGCTACATGAAGCTACTCATGGAAAGAGATGATGCATACAAGAACAACACATCAAAGCAAGTTTAAATGAGGCCGGAAACAACATATAACAAATCCGGTAAGTCCTCATATGCAAATTTCAAAATAGGTACAGATCTGAATAAACCTTATGTTCAAGTTGTTAAACAACAAGTTGAGATGTACCAAGACGATCTACAAGAAATTCTAGTCAAGTTACATATAAAGTTCATTTAGTTCGGAGCTACGGCCTAGAAGATATGAGCAAAGCAAGTTAAACATGGCATTGATGCAAAATGCATTCAAACATCAAGCAAACACACCCAAAACAAGGATGCAACATGATAATATGAAACTACATGCAATTCTAAGCAAGTTTCATATAGAACACACTCAAAACGGAGCAACATTCAACACATACACATGAAACAAGTTTAAAGGACAAGCTGTCCAAAACAGCAACTAGGCATCTAGAAAGCATCAAAACAATATGCTACAGCATCTCATCATGAAAAAAAAGGCATGGACATGATTTAAAGGTAAAGCATGACAAAACATGAACACTGAGCTATCTCCAGAAATCACTAGAACATGCTCAAAAACACATGGCAAGATTGCAAATAATAACAGTTTACAGGCTTAGCAGAAATAACATCAGGTTGCAATGTTTAGAGCTATCAAACAGCATGCTACAGGAACTTAACATGGCAAAAAAAGGCATGGCATGCTACTACTAAAGACACAGAACAAATCACCCTTACTGAACTAATTCCAAAGATCAACAGAAAACAAGGTAGCATCCATGCAAACATGGCAAACGATATGACAGATTCAAACATGGCAGGAACAACGATAAGTAGGCATTTTTGGTGAGCTCGTACAACTCACCACAGAGCAATACATGGCATGACAAGGTGACCAACAGTAAGAATACATGTTTATGAAGCTAAGCATGGCAAGAGCAAGTTCATAGGGTGCATGGATCACTAGCAAAGCTCATGGCATAACTGACCTTAAAGTTAACAGGCTGACAGCAACATTATTTAGAAATTTGAGATCAAGATATGAACAATCTACATCTAGCTATAAATGTAACCAGGGGCATGGATGTATAGAGCATGATATGTATAACAAAACATCCTTAGTGAACATCTCCAGATTATGCATAGAATGACTTGTAGCAGCAGGTTTACATCGCATCATGATATAGCAGATTCAGACTAGCAAAATAGCAACAACAAGTACCCTACTTCACGAGCTGAATGCACTCACTACAAAAATTGAAAAAATACATGGATGGCACCACTGTAAAGATGGAATGATGTAGTACAAAACACATGTAGAGCTCATGCTCATAGGATGCACACACAAAATGCAACGAAAAAGACAAAACATCAAGTTATGATAACAGACAGCAGTTAACATCATATATCACTCTTGCAACGATGATAAGGGCACCAAGATGAACTCAAACAAACATGGCACAATGTAACAAAATGAATAGCATCTCACAACGAACATTTTGATATATTATATGCATGAAACAGAGCAGCACACATGAAGTTATGGCATGTTGAACACAACACCAGAATGCAAGAAAGTGAGGACTGAGAAAATTTATACCCCACGAAATCTGGACGAGGAAATCCCAGGACAGGGGTATCCGAGCATGGGGATCCATTTGGTTGGATGGATGGGGACGTCCAGGGTCATGGTGGTGCAGATCGGGGAGGTCGGCAACGGGGTGGCCGGAGCGGCAGCTCCGGCGAGCCAGGAGGGCCGAAGTCGGCCTCGGGACGGCGGATCCGGGGCGCGCCTGCCCGGATCTGGCCGGGGCGAGGCCAGACGGCGACGAGGAGGCGGCGGCGCGCCACGTGGCACGACGGGGTTGGACGCGGGGCGGTTGGAGCTGACGTGTCGGCATGCGATTGGTTGGAGTGAGGTGGCCGGCGGACTTGTCCGGCGGCGGGATGGACATGTCCGGCGCGCGGAGGGGGAGGTTGGCTAGGGTTTAGACCGCGAATTTCGGGGGAAGAGGCATATTTATAGGTAGAGGGAGCTAGGAGAGTCCAAATGAGGTGCGGTTTTCTCCCACACGATAATGATCCAACGACCAAGAGCATGGAGGGGTTTGGATGGGATATTGGGCCACTTTGGAAGGGTGTTGGGATGCAACAAAAGAGGCATTTGCGGTTGCCCGATTAACCGTTGGAGTATCAAACGACCTCCAAATGGAACGAAACTTGACAGGCGGTCTACCGGTGGTGTACCAAGGCCGCTTGGCAAACCTCGGTCAATTCCGAGAATGTTTAACACTCGCTCACAACAAGAGACAAAAGGGGGACACCGGAGGACATAGGAGTGCCGGATTGCAAAACTGACAACGGGGAAAATGCTCGGATGCATGAGACAAACATGTATGCAAAATGAGATGCACATGATGACATGGCAAAATGCAACACGCAAGAAAATGACATGGCAACGACGGCGAATAACTGGCAAAAACCTGGCGCATCGAATCCGGGGCGTTACAACTCTCCTCCACTAACAAGAGATCTCGTACCGAGATCTTAGAAACGAGATGGAAGAGAAAGAGGAAGAGGTGAAGTAAGAACGCAAGAGAAAAATAAGAACCAAGTCGAGAGCACTTGGGTAGAAAATAGGAATGACGAGAATAAATGCTCATGGAAACAAGATAGAGTATGAAACCACTCTGGTTAGAACAAGATGGAAAAAGGAACAATAACGAAGGAATTTAGGCAGCACTCCGGTTGAACATGGATGGAATAGAACGGGAACTTGAGAGGATGGAATGATACTTGATGAAGACGTGACACAAAACCTTCGGAAAGAATTGAAAGAGTTGAATGAAAAGAACGGAGAAGAAAATGACAACTTGTGCGACGAATGAAATTGAAAGCATCTTTAGAAGGAAGGTTTAACCGGAGTTGTTGAGATAAACAACAACGAAAGAATAACTTGGTGTGGTCTTATGGTAACATCTCAAGATCATAAGGTGATAACCGGCCACAAACGGAAAAGATTGAATAGCTGAGAAGAACGAAGAAAGGCAAAACTCCACTTCAAAACAATACTGAGAATTAATTGCACTTCGAGATGCAAGAAGAAAAGGTACTTGAGCTCCTCCAACAAGAACCTTGATGAACTCTTGAAGAATGAATTAAATCCTTAACGAACTGATACGTCTCCAACGTATCTATAATTTTTGATTGCTCCATGCTACTTTATCTACTGTTTTGGACTATATTGGGCTTTATTTTCCACTTTTATATTATTTTTGGGACTAACCTATTAACCAGAGGCCCAGCCCAGAATTGCTGTTTTTTGCCTATTTCAGTATTGCAAAGAATTGGGACTAACCTATTAACCAGAGGCCCAGCCCAGAATTGCTGTTTTTTTGCCTATTTCAGTATTTCGAAGAAACAGAATATCAAATGGAGTCCAAACGGAATGAAACCTTCGGGAACGTGATTTTCTCACCGAACGTGATCCAAGAGACTTGGACCCTACTCCAAGAAGTGCCAGAGGAGGTCATGAGGGTGGAAGGCGCCCCCCTTGGGCGCGCCCCCCTGCCTCGTGGGCCCCCTGTTGCTCCACCGATGTACTCCTTCCTCCTATATATACCTAAGTACCCCCGTCAGATCAAACACGGAGCCAAAAACCTAATTCCACCGCCGCAACATTCTGTATCCGCGAGTTCCCATCTTAGGGCCTGTTTCGGAGCTCCGCCGGAGGGGGCATCTACCACAGAGGTGTTCTACATCAACACCATAGCCTCTCCAATGAACTGTGAGTAGTTTACTTCAGACCTTCGTGTCCATAGCTAGTAGCTAGATGGCTTCTTCTCTCTTTTTGGATCTCAATACAATATTCTCCCCCTCTCTTGTGGAGATCTATTCGATGTTATCTTCTTTTTGTGGTGTGTTTGTTGAGACCGATGAATTGTGGGTTTATGATCCAGCTTATCTATGAATAATATTTGAATCTTCTCTGGATTCTTTTATGTATGATTGAGTTATCTTTGCAAGTCTCTTCGAATTATCCGTTTGGTTTGGCCAACTAGATTGGTAGTTCTTGCAATGGGAGAAGTGTTTAGCTTTGGGTTCAATCTTGCGGTGTCCTTACCCAGTGATAGAAAGGGTTGCAAGGCACGTATTATATTGTTGCCATCGAGGATAACAAGACGGGGTTTTTATCATATTGCATAAATTTATCCCTCTACATCATCATCTTGCTTAAGGCGTTACTCTGTTTTTAACTTAATACTCTAGATGCATGTCGGATAGCGGTCGATGAGTGGAGTAATAGTAGTAGATGCAGAATCGTTTCGATCTACTTGTCTCGGACGTGATGCCTATATACATGATCATAGCTAGATAACATCATAATTATTCGCTTTTCTATCAATTGCTCAACAGTAATTTGTTCACCCACCGTAGAATACTTATGCTCTTGAGAGAAGCCACTAGTGAAACCTATGGCCCCCGAGTCTATTCTCATCATATCAATCTCTATTACTTTATTTACTTGCTTTGTTTTTACTTTGCCTTTTACTTTTCATTTTGCATCTATCTATCAAAAATACCAAAAAAATATTATTTATCATCTCTATCAGATCTCACCCTCGTAAGTGACCGTGAAGGGATTGACAACCCCTAATCGCGTTCGTTGTGAGTAGCTATCGTTTTTGTAGGTACGAGGGACTCGTGCGTGATCTCCTACTGGATTGATACCTTGGTTCTCAAAAACTGAGGGAAATACTTATGCTACTTTACTGCATCATCCTCTCCTCTTCGGGGAAATCCAACGCAGTGCTCAAGAAGTAGCAAGAAGAATTTCTAGCGCCGTTGCCGGGGAGTTTGCGCAAAAGTCAACTATACCAAGTACCCATCACAATCCCTATATCTCGCATTACATTATTTGCCTCTCGTTTTCCTCTCCCCCACTTCATCCTTGCCATTTTATTCGCCCTCTCTTTCCCAATCTCCTCCTCTCTTTCCCTTTCGTCTTTTTCTCGTTTGCCTTTTTGTTTGCTTGTGTGTTGGATTACTTGTTGCCATGGCGCAAGATAATACCAAATTGTGTGATTTCTCGAATACCAATAATAATGATTTCCTTAGTACTCCGATTGCTCCTCTTAATAATGATGAGTCTTGTGAAATCAATACCGCTTTGCTGAATCTTGTTATGAAAGATCAATTCGCCGGCCTTCCTAGTGAAGATGCCGCTACTCATCTAAACAATTTTGTTGATTTGTGTGATATGCAAAATAAAAAAGATACAGATAATAATATTGTCAAATTGAAGTTATTTCCATTTTCACTTAGAGATCATGCTAAAGTTTGGTTTTCATCTTTGCCTAAAAATAGTATTGATTCTTGGAATAAGTGCAAAGATGCTTTTATCTCTAAGTATTTTCCTCCTGCTAAGATCATCACTCTTAGGAACGATATTATGAATTTTAAACAACTTGATCATGAGCATGTTGCCCAATCTTGGGAAATAATGAAATTGATGCTTCGCAATTACCCTACTCATGGTTTGAATTTATGGATGATCATACAAAAATTTTATGCCGGATTGAATTTTTCTTCTAGAAATCTTTTAGATTCGGCCGCGGGAGGCACGTTTATGGAAATTACATTAGGAGATGCTACAAAATTTCTTGATAATATTATGGCTAATTATTCTCAATGGCACACCGAAAGATCTTCTAGTAAAAAAGTGCATGCTATAGAAGAAATCAATGTTTTGAGTGAAAAGATGGATGAACTTATGAAGATGTTTGCTACTAAAAATACTCCTCTTGATCCCAATGATATGCCTTTATCTACTTTGATTGAGAATAATAATGAATCTATGGATGTGAATTTTGTTGGTAGGAATAGTTTTGGAAATAACGCGTATAGAGGGAATTTTAATCCTAGGCCTTATCCTAGTAATCCTTCTAATAATTATGGAAATTCCTACAACAACTCTTATGGAAATTTTAATAAGATGCCCTCTGAATTTTAGAGTAGTGTTAAAGAGTTTATGAATTCACAAAAAAAATTTAATGCTTTTCTTGAAGAAAAATTGCTTAAAGTTGATGATTTGGCTAGGAACGTTGATAGAATTTCTCTTGAAATTGATTCTTTAAAGCTTAGATCTATTCCTCCTAAGCATGATATCAATGAGTCTCTCAAAGCCATGATAATTTCCATTGATGAGTGCAAAGAAAGAACCGCTAGGATGCGTGCTTCCAAAGATGCCTTTATTAAAGCGTGTTCTTCCAATTCCTATGAAAATCAAGATGAAGATTTAAAAGTTATTGATGTGTCCCCTATTAAATCTTTGTTTTGCAATATGAATCTTGATGAAACTGAATATAATATTCCTTTACCTAGAAGGCATTCTAAGAATTCAGAGTTTCTAGATCTTGATGATGAAATTGATGAAAGTGGGATTGAAAGAAATAAAAACCTAGATGTTGCTAAACCCACTATTTTGGATCTCAAGGAATTTAATTATGAAAATTGCTCTTTGATTGGTTATATTTCCTTGTTGCAATCCGTGCTAGATCCTCCTCATGCTTATAGTCAAAATAAGGCCTTTACCGAACACATTGTTGATGCCTTGATGCAATCTTATGAAGAAAAACTTGAGTTGAAAGTTTATATCCCTAGAAAACTCTATGATGAGTGGGAACCTACTATCAAAATTAAAATTAAAGATTATGAGTTTCATGCTTTGTGTGATTTGGGTGCTAGTGTCTCCACTATTCCCAAAACTTTGTGTGATTTGCTAGATTTCCGTGACTTTGAAGATTGCTCTCTAAACTTGCATCTTGCGGATTCCACTATTAAAAAGCCTATGGGAAGAATTAATGATGTTCTTATTGTTGCAAATAGGAATTATGTGCCCGTAGATTTTATCGTTCTTGATATTGATTGCAATCCTTCATGTCCTATTATTCTTGGTAGACTTTTCCTTAGAATGATTGGTGCGATTATTGATATGAAGGAAGGGAATATTAGATTCCAATTTCCCTTGAGAAAGGGCATGGAACACTTCCCTAGAAAGAAAATAAAATTACCATATGAATCTATCACTAGAGCCACTTATGGATTGCCTACCAAAGATGGCAAAACCTAGATCTATCCTTGCTTTTATGCCTAGCTAGGGGCGTTAAACGATAGCGCTTGTTGGGAGGCAACCCAATTTTATTTTTTGTTTTTTGTTCTTGTTCTTGTTTAGTGTTAATTTTTGTTTCTACTTTCTGTTTAGATGTGGTTTTATGTTTTAATTAGTGTTTGTGCCAAGTAGAACCTATAGGATAAGCTATGATGATAGTTGATTTGATTCTGCTGAAAAACAAAAACTTTGCGCTCACGAGAACAAATTAAATAAATCACAGAAACGTTCTTTTGCATTGATTATTTTTTCTGCGGATCAATAAAGAAATTGTCCAGTACGTTCTATTTTGGTCGAATTTTTAGAGTTCCAGAAGTTTGCGTTACTTACAGATTCCTACAGACTGTTCTATTTTTGATAGATTCTGTTTTTCCTGTGTTGTTTGCTTATTTCAATGCATCTATGGCTAATAAATTAGTTTATAAACCATAAGGAAGTTGGAATACAATAGGTTTAACACCAAATAAAAAAAGAATGAGTTCATTACAGTACCTTAAAGTAGTCTTTTATTTTCTTTCACTAACGGAGCTCACGAGATTTCTATTGAGTTTTGTGTTGTGAAGTTTTCAAGTTTTGGGCGAATTCTTTTGATGGATTATGGAACAAAGAGTGGCAAGAGCCTAAGCTTGGGGATGCCCATGGCACCCCCAATATAATCCAAGGACACCAAAAAGTCAAAGCTTGGGGATGCCCCGGAAGGCATCCCCTCTTTCGTCTACTTCCATCGGTAATTTACTTGGAGCTATATTTTTATTCACCACATGTTATGTGTTTTGCTTGGAGCGTCTTGTATTATTTGCATCTTTGTTTGTTAGTTTACCACAATCATCCTTGCTGTACACACCTTTTGAGAGAGCCATACATGATTTGGAATTTGCTTCACTTATATCTTTTGAGCTTGATAGTTTTGCTCATAGTGCTTTACTTATATCTTTTGAGCTTGATGGTTTTGCTCATAGTGCTTCACTTATATCTTTTGAGCATAATAATTTTTGCTCTAGTACTTCACTTAGATCTTTTAGAGCACGGTGGTGGATTTGTTTTAAAGAAACTATTGATCTCTCATGCTTCACTTAGATTATTTTGAGAGTTGTTAATAGCATGGTAATTTGCTTAAAGATAATATACTTGGTATTCAAGATATGTGAAACTTTCTTTTGAGTGCGTTGAATACTAAGATAAGTTTGATGCTTGATAATTGTTTTGAGATATGGAGGTGATAATATCAAAGCAATGCTAGTTGGGGTGATTATGAATTTAAAGAATGCTTGTGTTGAAGTTTGTGATTCCTGTAGCATGCACGTATGGTGAACCGCTTTGTGATGAAGTCGGAGCACAATTTTATTTATTGATTGTCTTCCTTATGAGTGGCAGTCAGGGACGAGCGATGGTCTTTTCCTACCAATATACCCCCTAGGAGTATGCGTTTAGTGCTTTGGTTTTTTATGACTTCTAAATTTTTGCAACAAGTGCATGAGTTCTTTTGATTAATGTTGAGTCCATGGATTATACGCACTCTCACCCTTCCACCATTGCTAGCCTCTCTAATACCGCACACTTTTCGCCGGTATCATACACCCACCATATACCTTCCTCAAAACAGCCACCATACCTACCTATCATGGCATTTCCATAGCCATTCCGAGATATATTGCCATGCAACTTTCCACTGTTCCGTTCATATGACATACATTACTTTTGTCATATTGCTTTTTGCATGAACATGTAGTTGATATTGTATTTGTGGCAAAGCCACTGTTCATAATTCTTTCATACATGTCACTCTTGATTCGTTGCATAACCCGGTACACCACCAGAGGCATTCATATAGAGTCATATTTTGTTCTAAGTATTGAGTTGTAATTGTTGAGTTGTAAGAAAAATAAAAGTGTGATGATCATCATTATTAGAGCATTATCCCAGTGAGGAAAGGATGATGGAGACTATGATTCCCCCATAAGTCGGGATGAGACTCCGGACGAAAAAAAAAGTGGCCATAAAAAAAGGCCCAAATAAAAAAATGAGAGAAAAAGAGAGAAGGGACAATGCTACTATCCTTTTACCACACTTGTCCTTCAAAGTAGCACCATGATCTTCATGATAGAGAGTCTCATATGTTGTCACTTCCATATACTAGTGGGAATTTTTTATTATAGAACTTGGCTTGTATATTCCAATGATGGGCTTCCTCAAAAGTGCCCTAGGTCTTCATGAGCAAGCAAGTTGGATGCACACCCACTTAGTTTCTTTTCTTGCGCTTTCATATACCTATAGCTCTAGTGCATCCGTTGCATGGCAATCCTTACTCACTCACATCGATATCTATTGATGGGCATCTCCATAGCCCATTGATACACCTAGTTGATGTGAGACTATCTTCTCCTTTTTTGTCTTCTCCACAACCACCATTCTATTCCACCTATAGTGCTATGTCCACGGCTCACGCTCATGTATTGTGTGAAAGTTGAAAAAGTTTGAGATTACTAAAGTATGAAACAATTGCTTGGCTCGTCATCGGGGTTGTGCATGATTAAATACTTTGTGTGATGAAGATAGAGCATAGCCAGACTATATGATTTTGTAGGGATAACTTTCTTTAACCATGCTATTTTGAGAAGACATGATTGCTTTGATTAGTACGCTTGAAGTATCATTACTTTTATGTCAATATAAACTTTTGTCTTGAATCTTTCGGATCTGAATATTCATACCACAACTAAGAAGATTTACATTAAAATTATGCCAAAGTATCATCCCGCATCAAATATTCTTTTTTATCATTTACCTACTCGAGGACGAGCAGGAATTAAGCTTGGGGATGCTTGATACGTCTCCAATGTATCTATAATTTTTGATTGCTCCATGCTACTTTATCTACTGTTTTGGACTATATTGGGCTTTATTTTCCACTTTTATATTATTTTGGGGGCTAACCTATTAACCGGAGGCCCAGCCCAGAATTGTTATTTTTTGCCTATTTCACTATTTCGAAGAAACAAAATATCAAACGGAGTCCAAACGGAATGAAACCTTCGGGAACGTGATTTTCTCACCGAACATGATCCAGGAGACTTGGACCCTACTCCAAGAAGTGCTAGAGGCGGTCACGAGGGTGGAGGGCCCCCCTGGGCGTGCCCCCCTACCTCGTGGGCCCCCTGTTGCTCCATCGACGTACTCCTTCCTCCTATATATACCTACGTACCCCCGTCAGATCAAACACGAAGCCAAAAACTTAATTCCACCGCTACAACTTTCTGTATCCACGAGATCCCATCTTGGGGCCTGTTCCGGAGCTCCGCCGGAGGGGGCATCTACCACGGAGGGCTTCTACATCAACACCATAGCCTCTCCGATGAAGTGTGAGAAGTTTACTTCAGACCTTCGGGTCCATAGCTAGTAGCTAGATGGCTTCTTCTCTCTTTTTGGATCTCAATACAATGTTCTCCCCCTCTCTTGTGGAGATCTATTCGATGTAATCTTCTTTTTGCGGTGTGTTTGTTGAGACCGATGAATTGTGGGTTTATGATCCAGCTTATTTATGAATAATATTTGAATCTTCTCTGAATTCTTTTATGTATGATTGAGTTATCTTTGCAAGTCTCTTCGAATTATCCATTTGGTTTGGCCAACTAGATTGGTAGTTCTTGCAATGGGAGAAGTGTTTAGCTTTGGGTTCAATCTTGCGGTGTCCTTACCCAGTGACAGAAAGGGTTGCAAGGCACGTATTGTATTGTTGCCATCGAGGATAACAAGATGGGTTTTTTATCATATTGCATGAATTTATCCCTCTACATCATGTCATCTTGCTTAAGGCTTTACTCTATTTTTAACTTAATACTCTAGATGCATGCTGGATAGGATCGATGAGTGGAGTAATAGTAGTAGATCAGAATCGTTTTGATCTACTTGTCTCAAACGTGATGCCTATATACATGATCATACCTAGATAACATCATAATTATTCGCTTTTCTATCAATTGCTCAACAGTAATTTGTTCACCCACTGTAGAATACTTATGCTCTTAAGAGAAGCCACTAGTGAAACCTATGGTCCCCGGGTCTATTCTCATCATATCAATCTCTATTACTTTATTTACTTTGCCTTTTACTTTTCACTTTGCATCTACCTATCAAAAATACCAAAAAATATTATTTATCATCTCTATCAGATCTCACCCTCGTAAGTGACCGTGAAGGGATTGACAACCCCTAATCGCGTTGGTTGCGAGTAGCTATCGTTTTGTGTAGGTACAAGGGACTCGTGCGTGATATCCTACTGGATTGATACCTTGGTTCTCAAAAACTGAGGGAAATACTTACGCTACTTTACTGCATCAGCCTTTCCTCTTTGGGGAAATCCAACGCAGTGCTCAAGAGCTAGCACGAACCACCGTGAGGAACTTTTGTAACAAAAGGATGATGAGATAGAATTGAAGGATGAAAAGAATAAGATTAAAGCTTGCGGTGATTTAGATGGAGGTTCGGATGAAATGTCCGAGAAAATTTGAACTCCGGTAAAGAAAAGATGAAAACACTTGGAACTAGAATTTATTCATCATGAATAAACTCCGAAGGAAGGGATTTATCACTTGGAGGAAATAAGAATAAGATTTATTGTATGCTTATCCTTCATCAAATTAAATTGATGACAAGCAATGGATTTTGCATACTACTTATTCTTCTTGAAAAGGATTGAGAAGTGACATATCGCAAACTTGAGAAGGTCTTCATGAACCACCGGTAGGATTGAAAAGAACGAATGGATTAAAATGATAACCAAGGAAAAGGAATTTGAAGGAACCATCATAAGAATTAGAAAATGACTGATGAAAGAAAATGAATCACCGGGAAGAATTAGAAGAACAAATATGCTAAGGGGATTTAGATACAAGGGAACGGGAAGAACTCGAGCTGATTAAAGAACATTTGAACGAAGCGGCGGGATAAATAGAGAACGGTAACTGGAATGATGGCCTCCGATGAAAATAAATGGAAAAACAACTCCTGACATACTCCGGATGGTTAAGAAAAGAATATCTAACAAATGGAATAATTTGAGAGGATAATATGAAGCTAGAACCACGAATCTTCGAGAGAACGAGCAAGATTTAGAGGAAAAACTCTTCTTCAATCTTGAACTGACGACGAGAAACACCACCAAAATTACTGAGATACTCCGGGAGAATGAAAAGCGAAGAGGTTGAGCCAACAATGAAAAGAATTTGAAAACGATCTTGGAGATGGCATCTGACTGATGAAATTCATTCTTATGTCAAACTTCGAAAAGAATTCGGGAATGGCTCCGGGAAAATTAGAAGAGTCAGGTAAGATCCTGGGAAAAGACCTGTGGGTTAGGGCCCACTAGAGAGAAAAACACCGTTGGAAAGGGTTGTTGAAGAGGTAGATGATGCACCGGAACGATTGAAATGTTTGAATGAGGTGACAACCTCGAATTAATTGGAACACAGACGAATCTCCTGAGATGTCTTGAGCACTCCGGAAGGACAAACTGGCGAGAGGCAAACAAACAGGAAAAACACTTGAGCCGAGGGAAAGAATATAATCACTACCGAAAATTAGAATTGAATCCACCGGAGAAGAAAAAGAGATGAAGAATGCCTAACAAAACAAGAATTCATCGGTTGAAACAATTGATGAAAGACTGAAGAGGCTCCACATGAATGAAATTGATGTTCCAAAGAGACTCAGACTCCGGGAAGAAAAATGGGTGGGAGGGAGGGAAAAACAAAGGCACTTGGAGGGGAGAATCGACGAATAACTTGAAGAGAAAACACCGGTTGAAAGAAAGCAAAGGCTTCACACGAGTAGGATGGATACTCGATTACGGACTCCGACTCCAAGAAGAAAAGGGGTGGGCGGGTGGGAAAAGAAAACAACTGTGGATTGAACTTGGCAAAGATGAAGAGGCTCGAGTCAACTTGACGAGAAATGCATCGGATGAAAAGAGATGAGAGCCAACGACCGAAAAACCAACTGCGTGATCCTAAAGAAAATTTGAAGGGGAAGAGAAGTAATTCAAAACACCTACGTCAAGATTCCTCACCAGGGCGACGAAGGGGGCTAAGGAGTAAAAAGAATTCCTACTCTCCGATATAACTAGACTCAAAAAAAGTTTTCTTCTAGACTCAACATCGGCCAGACTACATGTTCAATCAAGGAGGGCTCCTATGATCGGTCGAGGCTCTGATACCAACTTGCCATGCCCAAGATGCGACCCTATCCTAAAGGAACTCGAAGGTCCCACCAAGGATAGAAGCGCATCTTGAAGACGCTTTTGCAAGGTGGATATCATTACATCAACATTACATAATAGATGGGAATACATACAAAAGGGCATACAATGCCACACGAATACAACATCATCTTACATAAGAGCAGCATCCGACTACAGATGAAACACAAACAGAAACTCAAATGACATCCACCCTGCTAGCCCAGGCTGCCGACCTAGAACCTATCCCCTGATCGAAGAAGAAGCAGAAGAAGAACTCCAAAACAAGCAAACATCCCTCTTGCGTCATGATCATCACAAAACCTGTACCTGCAACTATTGTTGTAGTAATCTGTGAGCCACGAGGACTCAGCAAACCCATTACCATGGGTATCAAGACTAGCAAAGCTTAATGGCAAAGGAAGGGGTAAAGTGGTGAGGTTGCAGCAGCGACTAAGCATATATGGTGGCTAACATACACAAATAAGAGCGAGAAGAGAAACAACGGAATGGTCGTGAAGCTAGGAATGATCAAGAGGTGATCCTGAACTCCTTACGTCAAACATAATCCAAAACCGTGTTCGCTTCCCGAACTCCGCCGAGAAGAGACCATCACGGCTACACACGCGGTTGATGCATTTTAATTCGTATCTGGTGTCAAGTTATCTACAACCGGACATTAACAAATTCCCATCTGCCACATAACCGCGGGCATGGCTTTCGAAAGTTTATACCCTGCAGGGGTGTCCCAACTTAGCCCATCACAAGCTCGCATGGTCAACGAAGGATATTGCTTCTCCCAGGAAGACCCGATCAGTCTTGGAATCCCGGTTTACAAGACATTTCGACAATGGTAAAACAAGACCAGCAAAGCCGCCCGATGTGCCGACAAATCCCGATAGAAGTCGCACGTATATTGTTCTCAGGGCACACCGGATGAGCAAGACGTCGGGTTGGCATAGACCCTGGTTGCCTAGGGGGCGCCGGACACCGCTCGATTTGGACCAGCACTTAGAGAAGCACTGGCCCGGGGGGGCTAAAATAAAGATGACCCTTGGGTTGGCCGACCCAAGGGAAAGGTGTAGGAGGTGGTGAGGCAAATGGTAAAACCAAGGTTGGGCCTTGCTGGGGGAGTTTTATTCAAAGCAAACTGTCAAGGGGGTCCCATAAATCACCCAACCGCGTAAGGAACGCAAAATCCGGGAACATAACACCGGTATGACGGAAACTAGGGCGGCAAGAGTGGAACAAAACACCAGGCATAAGGCCGAGTCTTCCACCCTTTACCGAGTATATAGATGCATTAATTAAATAAGAGATATTGTGATATCCCAACATAATCATGTCCACCATGGAGCAATCTTCAACTTCACCTGCAACTAACAATGCTATAAGAGGGGCTGAGCAAAGCGGTAACATAGCCAAGCAACGGTTTGCTAGGAAGGTTGTAAAAGGTTAGAGGTTGACATGGCAGTTTGGGAGGCTTGAAGAACAAGTGATAGCACTAGTAGAACAGAGGGCTTTGGTCCAGGCCGGGTTAGCCCATTAGTCTTGGTTCAGTCTAGAACCGGGACTAATGGGGGCATTAGTCCCGGTTCGTGAGCCCAGGGGCCACATGGGCCATTTGTCCCGGTTCGTCTGGACCTTTAAGTCCCGGTTGGTGCCACGAACCGGGACTAAAGGGTGCGATGCCCATTAGTACCGGTTCGTGGCACCAACCGGTACTAAAGGTTAGACCTTCAGTCCCGGTTCGAGCCACCAACCGGTACTAATGGGGTTTGAGGCATTAGTACCGGTTCATGGCACGAACCGGTACTAAAGGTCCCATTTTCAAACTCTACCCCCCTGTGGATCGCCTTTTCAGTTTAAAAATAAATAAAAGAAAATGATGAAAATGCCAAAAAAAATAAAATAAAATAAGTTTCCCATGTGATATGTGGTCTAGTTGTTGGGAAAATTAGCAAATGTGAATTTCGACTTTATTTGCAAAATCTCTCTAGAATTTAGTAAAATGGGCATAACTTTTGCATACTAACTCGGATGAAAAAGTTTTTTATATGAAAAATCATCTACTCGAAAAGTTACATCCGAATTTAACCGAGGAAACCCCGTTAAACATTTTCAAAATCCTCAAAAACCTAATAGAAAAAAGTTACGGGGCTTTTAAGATCTGGAGGCAAAAAATCATCAAATTTCAGTTTTTTTTTGAATTTTTGTTAAATCTGGTCAAACTATGGTCAAACTACTTATTCAAGAAGTATTAGTGTTACTAAATAATTATTCAAGAATATTAGTGTTACTAAATAATTATTTCAGTTTTTCTGAATTTTGGTCAAATCTAGTCAAACAGTGGTCAAACTGTAGTCAAACAATGGTCAAACTAATTATTCAAGAAATATTAGTGTTACTAAATAATTATTCAAGAATATTAGTGTTACTAAATAATTATTTCAGTTTTTTTGAATTTTGGTCAAATCTGGTCAAACTATGGTCAAACTGTGGTCAAACTATGGTCAAGCTAATTATTCAAGAAATATTAGTGTTACTAAATATTAGTGTTATTTTTTAGAACAATAGTTTCAAACTCAAACAGTAAAATGTGTGACTTCATGCTCAAGCTAAATTCCTGAGGTTAATAGTATTGACTTCTTACTATTATCAGGAAAACAACAAGTGCAGACTTGGAAACGAGGGAGAATAGAACCCGGAAGTTAAGCGTGCTCAGGCTGGAGTAGTGAGAGGATGGGTGACCATCTGGGAAGTTAGATGATTTGGAATGATGAGGGGTGATTAGAGGTTAGAGGTTAAATTGAGCAGTGATGAGGGGTGATTAGAGATGAGAGGTTAAAATAATTCAGAAATTTGAAAATAAAAAAAATATTCCAAAAAAAATCATAAAAATTCCTTTAGTACCGGTTGGTGTTACCAACCGGGACTAAAGGTGGACCTCCAGGAAGCGGCTACACGGAGAGCCTTTAGTCCCGGTTCGTGTCAGAACCGTGACTAAAGGGGGAGGCTTTAGTAACGACCCTTTAGTCTCGGTTCCATAACGGGGACTAAAGGTCCTTATGAACCGGGACTGAAAGCCCCTTTTCTACTAGTGTAGGTAGCGCAGCATAGCGACAGAACGAAGCAACTAGCATAGCAATGATAGTAGTGAGATCCAGGGTGACGATCATCTTGCCTAAAATCCCGCAAGGAAGAAGAACGAGTCCATGAAGAAGATGAAGCCACGAAGACGAACCGAGCGTAGACGAACGAGTCCTCACGATCGCAACGAAAACGGGAACTATCGAGAAGAAGCACACAACATGGTAAACACGCCACACATATACATGACATGATGCACAACCAAGCATGATGCATGACAAAGCTACATGAAGCTACTCATGGCAAGAGATGATGCATACAAGAACAACACATCAAAGCAAGTTTAAATGAGGCTGGAAACAAATAACAAATCCGGTAAGTCCTCATATGCAAATTTTGAAATGGGTCCAGATCTGAATAAACTTATGTTCAAGTTGTTAAACAACAAGTTAAGATGTACCAAGATGATCTACACGAAATTCTAGTCAAGTTACATATAAAGTTCATTTAGTTCGGAGCTACGGCCTAGAAGATACTCCCTCCGTTCGTTTATATAAGGTGTATTTGTTTTTTCAAAAGTCAAACGAGTGCAAGTTTGACCAAGTTTTGAGAAAGATATATGAATATCCACAATATGAAATTTATATCATTCGATCGATCATGAAATGTAGTTTCATATTTTATCTATTAGGTATTGTAGATGTTTCTAGTTTGTTCTATAATCTTGGTCAAACTTTCAAATGGTGACTTGCACGGAAACCAATACACCTTATATTCTGGAATGGAGGGAATATGAGCAAAGCAAGTTAAACATGGAATTGATGCAAACACACCCAAAACAAGGATGCAACATGATAATATGAAACTACATGCAATTCTAAGCAAGTTTCATATAGAACACACTCAAAACAGAGCAACGGTTCAACACATACACATGAAACAAGTTTAAAGGACAAGCTGTCCAAAATAGCAACTAGGCATCTAGAAAGCATCAAAACAATCTGCTACAGCATCTCATCATGACAACAAAAGGCATGGACATGATATACAGGTAAAGCATGACAAAACATGAACACTGAGCTATCTCCAGAAATCAATAGAACATGCTCAAAAACACATGGCAAGATTGCAAATAATAACAGTTTACAGGCTTAGCAGAAATAACATCAGGTTGCAATGTTTAGAGCTATCAAACAGCATGCTACAGGAACTTAACATGACAAACAAAGGCATGGCATGCTACTACTAAAGAAAAAGAATAAATCTCCCTTACTGAACTAATTTCATCGATCAACAGAAAACATGCTAGCATCCATGCAAACATGGCAAACGATATGACAAATTCAGACATGGCAGGAACAACGATAAGTTGGCATTTTTGGTGAGCTTGTACAACTCACCACAGAGCAATACATGGCATGAAAAGGTGATCAACAATAAGAATACATGCTATGAAGCTAAGCATGGCAAGAGCAAGTTCATAGGGTGCATGGATCACTAGCAAAGCTCATGGCAAAACTGAACTTAAAGTTAACAGGCTGACAGCAACATTATTTATCAATTTGAGAGCAAGATATGAACAATGTACAGCAAGCAATAAATGCAACCAGGGGCATGGATAGATAGAGCATGACATGTATAACAAAACATCATTAGTGAACATCTCCAGATTATGCATAGAATGACTTGTAGCAGCAGGTTTACATAGCATCATGATATAGCAGATTCAGACTAGCAAAACAGCAACAACAAGTACCCTACTTCACGAGCTCAATGCACTCACTACAAAACTTGAAAAAAATACATGGATGGCACCACTGTAAATATGGAATGATGTAGTACAAGACACATGTAGAGCTCATGCTCTTAGGATGCACACACAAAATGCAATGAAAAAGACAAAACATCAAGTTATGCTAACAGACAGCAGTTAACATCATTTAGCACTCTTGCAACGATGATAATGGCATCAAGATGAACTCAAACAAGCATGGCACAATGTAATGAAATGAAGAGCATCTCACCACGAACATTTTGATATATTATATGCATGAAACGGAGCAGCACACATGAAGTTATGGCATGTTGAATAGAGCACCAGAATGCAAGAAACTGAGGACTTAGAGAAAAATTATAACCCACGAAATCTGGACGAGGAAATCCCGGGACGGGGGTATCCGGGAACGGGGATCCATTTGGTTGGATGGATGGGGACGTCCAGGGTCATGGTGGTGTAGATCGAGGAGGTCGGCGACGGGGTGGCCGGAGCGGCAGCTCCGGCGAACCGAGAGGGCCGGAGTCGGCCGCGGGACGGCGGATTCGGGGCGCGCCTGCCCGGATCTGGCCGGGGCAAGGCCAGACGGCGACGAGGAGGCGGTGGCGCGCCATGTGGCACGACGGGGTTGGACACGGGGCGGTTGGAGCTGACGTGTCGGCGCGCGATTGGTCGGAGTGAGGTGGCCAGTGGACTTGTCCGGCGGCGGGATGGACATGTCCGGTGCGCGGAGGGGGAGGTTGGCTAGGGTTTAGACCGCGAATTTCAGGGGAAGAGGCATATTTATAGGTAGAGGGAGCTAGGAGAGTCCAAATAAGGTGCGGTTTTCGACCACACGATCATGATCCAACGACCGAGAGCATGGAGGGGGTTTGGATGGGTTATTGGGCCACTTTGGAAGGTTGTTGGGCTGTAGCAAGAGAGGCCTTTGCGGTTCCCCGGTTAACCGTTGGAGTATCAAACGACCTCCAAATGGAACGAAACTTGACACGCGGTCTACCGGTGGTATATCAAGGCTGCTTGTCAAACCTCGGTCCATTCCGAGAATGTTTAACACCCGCTCACAACAAGAGACAAAAGGGGGACGCCGGAGGACATAGGAGTGCCGGATTGCAAAACGGACAACGGGGAAAATGTTCGAATGCATGAGACGAACATGTATGCAAAATGAGATGCACATGACGACATGGCAAAATGCAACACGCAAGCAAATGACATAGCAACAATAGCAAATAACTGGCAGACACCTAGCGCATTGAATCCGGGGCATTACAAAAAGATCCTAATACCACCCAATGGCGACGTGGGCACGTAAGGCACACAACCAAGTTAGTAAAATAGTTTTCGGCTTCTAGACTCAACTTCGGCCAAGGAGTTGGAAAGGGGATTCCTACAGGCAGTTAGCTCTGATACCAACTTGTGACGCCCCCAATTCAATCATACACTAATCATGCACGCAAATGTGTACGATTAAGATCATGGACTCACGGGAAGATATCACAACACAACTCTAAAAGTAAAAAAAATAAGTCATACAAGCATCATATTACAAGTCAGGGGCCTCGAGGGCTCGAATACAAGTGCTCGACATAAACGAGTCAGCGGAACCAACAACATCTGAGTACATACAAAAGTTAAACAAGTTGCCATAAGATGGCTAGCACAAACTGGGATACAGATCGAAAGAGGCGCAGGCCTCCTGCCTGGGATCCTCCTAACTACTCCTGGTCGTCGTCAGTGGCCTGTACGTAGTAGTAGGATCCTCAAGTGTAGTCGTCGTCGTCGACGGTAGCGTCTGGATCCTGGGCTCCAATGTCTGGTTGCGGCATCCGAGAAGAAACGGAAAGAGGGGGGAGAGGGAGCAAAGCAACCGTGAGTACTCATCCAAAGTACTCGCAAGCAAGGATATACACTACATATGCATGGGTATATGTGTAAAGAGGAAATATCAGTGGACTGAACTGCAGAATCCCAGAATAAGAGGGGGATAGGTAGTCCTATCAAAGAATACGCTTCTGGCAGCCTCCGTCTTGCAGCATATAGAAGAGAGTAGATTGAAGTCCTCCAAGTAGCATCGCATAGCATAATCCTACCCGACGATCCTCCCCTCGTTGCCCTGTGGAAAAGAGATCACCGGGTTGTCTCTGGAACTTGTCTAGGTGTGTTTTATTAAGTATCCGGTTCTAGTTGTCATAAGGTCAAGGTACAACTTCGGGTCGTCCTTTTACCGAGGGACACGGCTATTCGAATAGATCAACTTCCCTGCATGGGTGCACCACATTACCCAACATGCTCGATCCCTCTGGCTGGACACACTTTCCTAGGTCATGCCCAGCCTCGGGAGATCAACATGTCGCAGCCCCACCTAGGCACAACAGAGAGGTCAGCACGCTGGTCTAAATCCTATATGTGCAGGGGTCTGGGCCCATAGCCCATTGCACACCTGCACGTTGCGAACACGGCCGGAAGCAGACCTAGCCCCCTTAACACAAGTGCAGGCTTACGGTCCAATCCGGCGTGCACCGCTCAGTCGCTGATGTCGAGAAGGCTTCGAATGATACCATGACGTCGAGTGCCCATAACTGTTCTCGCGTAGTTGGTTAGTGCGTATAGGCCAGTGGCCAGACTCAGATCAAATACCAAGATCTTGTTAGGCGTGTTATTTTGAAGTAACCGCGAACACCGACCAGGGCCAGGCCCACCTCTCGCCTAGGTGGTCTGAACCTGCCCTCTTGCTCTGCCACAAAGATCCACACAAAGGGCCGTCGGGACAATTGTCCTTTCAGCCCCCAATCCGTGAATCACTCGCGGGTACTCTATGAGCTGACCCGACTTTAGTCACCATTTGTATAGTATATGTACATATGTATAGTATATACCCGTGATCACCTCCCGAGTGATCACGGCCCGATAGTATAGCAAGACAAACTGACAAGAATGTAGGGCCAATGATAATAAACTAGCATCCTATACTAGGCATTTAGGATTGTGGGTAAGGTATCAATGACTGTAGCAACAATGACAGGCTATGCAACAGAATAGGAGTAACCGAACAGTAACATGCTACACTACTCTAATGCAAGCAGTAGAGATAAGAATAGGCGATATCTGGTGATCAAGGGGGGGGGGCTTGCCTGGTTGCTCTGGCAAGAAGGAGGGGTCGTCAACTCCGTAGTCAAACTAGGCAGCAGCAACATTGGTCTCGTAGTCTACCGGAGAGAAGAGGGGGGAAGAAACAGTAAATACAATGCAAACATAAGCATGACGATGCATGACATGACAATGAGCGGTGTTAGGTGTGCCCTAACACTATAGTAGGTGATACCGGCGAAAGGGGGAAACATCCGGGAAAGTATCTCCGGTGTTTCGCGTTTTCGGACACATGAACCAGAGGTGAAATGTTGTAGGTTCACTATGCTAGGGACGGTGGCGGACGAACGGGCTGCGTATCTGGATCCGCCTCATTGTTCTGAGCAACTTTCATGTACAAAGTTTTTCCATCCGAGCTACAGTTTATTTTATATTAATTTTAAAAGATTTAATCATTTTTAGAATTTATTTAATTATTTTTACATCAACATTATCCAGAATAGTGTATGCTGATGTCATCATGATGTCAGCAGTCAACAGGGTGTTGACTGGGTCAAACTGACGTGTGGGTCCCAGCTATCATTGACTGTTAACTAACCTAATAGATTAATTAACTAACCTAAGTGATTAGGTTAATCTAATCAGGATTAATTAAGTTAATTAATTAAGTAACTACTTAATTAATTAACTAATTAATTTTTAATTATATTATTTTAGTTCTTTCTCCTTTTTTTAACGTTCTCTGGGCGTGGGGCCCATCTGCCATAGGCCCAAGGGGCCTTAATGGGCACGGGCACGCGTGCGCGCGTTAACAGGCGTCGGGGTGTGCGGGTGCGGGCACCCGAACTGGGCCACAACGAGGGGGGAAACACCGGCGCGGCACCGGCGTGGCAGCGGCGGGGCAAAAGGGGATGAGCAGGGCAGGCACCGGAGCACCGGAGGTGGCCGCGGGCGTGGCTTCACGGGTCAGGCAACGCGAGCGTGGGGAGGGGTCGCGATGCGTGGTCGAGCGGGCGCGGCCGAGGCCGTGGTGGCCGCGAGCACGGCGTGGGCGGTGCGCCGGCGTGGAGCTGCGGGACACGGCTGGGCGCGGTGAGCGCGGCCTAGACGCGGTGACGGCTGCGCGGGACAGAGAGGGGAAGGAAGGGAGCTCACAGACTATGTAGGGCACGAGGAAGTGGGGATCATGGTGGGGGACGGGGACGACACGACGTGGAGGAGGCAGACCGGCGGGGAGGAGGTGGCAGGCCAGCGAGGTTGCTCCGGGCGGTGATGGACGGCGTGGGGCCATCGGGGCGACGCGGCAGGCGTGGCGAGGGGCGTCGCTGAGGGAGAGGGGACGGGGGCGCGAGGATGAGGGCGGGGGCCAGCGAGGTGGCTTCGGGCGATGGCCACGGGGTCAGCCCTGATCCGATCTGGATCGGGGGGGGGAAGAGGGAGAAACGAGGAAGTGGGGGGAGTGCGGGTTGGTTAGGGTTTCGGGAGGAAGTGGGGCGGATAAGGGAGCGGGGGTGGGCTGGCCGGTTGGCCTTTGCCCAGTTGGGCCGGTGGCCGGCTTGGTCGGAGCCTAGTGAGGGGGGGGGGGTTCCTTTTTCTTTTGTTTGTTTTGTTTACTTTTACCTTTTCCTTTTTTTCTTTTTTTTTGTTTTCTCACATTTCCTAAACATTTTAGCTTTGGAAAATACATAGGTTGCACCTAATTTAGTAAAATTAATTATGTCACATTTCGAACATTTTTGTTTGACATTTGAAAACTTTTATTGTTTGTCAAAATTTCAAATTTGATTTTGAAACGCTTTGATCTAACGCGATGTTAGCAACTGTAACAGAGGTGACGTGGCATCATTAGCGTAGGTTTACCGTAGTATAATTATCCGAGCGTCACATACATCATGTCATCTTGCTTAATGTGTTACTCTGTTCTTATGAACTTAATACTCTAGATGGAGGCAGGAGTTGGTCGATGTGTGGAGTAATAGTAGTAGATGCAGAATTGTTTCGATCTACTTCTTGCGGACGTGATGCCTATATACATGATCATGCCTAGATACTCTCATAACTATGCACTTTTCTATCAATTGCTCGACAGTAATTTTTTCACCCACCGTAATACTTATGCTATCTCGAGAGAAGCCACTAGTGAAACCTATGGCCCCCGGGTCTATCTTTTATCATATGTGTTTCCAATCTATTTTTATTTGCATCTTTTACTTTGCAATATATATCATAAAAATACCAAAAATATTTATCTTATCTTATTATCTCTATCAGATCTCACTTTCGCAAGTTACCGTGAAGGGATTGACAACCCCTTTATCGCGTTGGTTGCGAGGTTCTTGTTTGTTTGTGTAGGTACGAGGGACTTTTGAGGAACCTCCTACTGGATTGATACCTTGGTTCTCAAAAATTGAGGGAAATACTTACGCTACTTTGCTGCATCACCCTTCCCTCTTCAAGGGAAAAACCAACGCATGCTCAAGAGGTAGCTGGGTGCAATTTTCCAAGTTGTCAAGCATGCTTGGTTTGGTTAACTGTCTGATCTTCTATTAGGAGTATGTTATATTATGCAATGTGGTGCTCAGTTAACGTTTGGTCCATTTGTTGTGGTGTTTAGTTAACTGTTTGGTTTAATTCTGCAATGCGATGTTCAATTGTTGTGTGTGCATTCTGTTATTGTATATCATATGAGAAATAAATTGACTTTGGTTGTACTAAATACATGAGAAATAAATACAATTGCTATATTTCCAAGTTGTTAAGCATGCTTGGTTTGGTTAACTGTCTAATCTTCTATTAGGAGTATGTTATATTGTGCAATGTGGTGCTTAGTTAACGTTTGGTTCATTTGTTGTGGTGTTTAGTTAACTGTTTGGTTCAATTCTGTAATGTGATGTTCAATTGTTGTGTGTGCATTCTGTTATTGTATACCGTGTGAGAAATAAATCGAATTTGGCTGTACTAAATACATGAGAAACAAATCCCGATTGCTATATTTCCAAGTTGTTAAGCATGTTTGGTTTGGTTAACTGTCTGATCTTCTATCAGGAGTATGTTATATTGTGCAATGTGGTGCTCAGTTAATGTTCGGTTCATTTGTTGTACTGTTTAGTTAACTGCTTGGTTCAATTATGCAATGCGATGTTCAATTGTTGTGGCTGTATTCTGTTATTGTATACTATTATACTTTGCCTTTTTTATTCCTTTGCCCCATTTCCAATATAGAGAAGATATTTATGCACATCCTTGTTTTCAGGCCTTTCCAAAGCAGTTCACTGATGATCACATCTCAAACCACCTCTATGGTCAGGAGGCGAGGAAAGTTTTCATACAACACCCACGGTTAAATATTGAAGTGTTCCTGAAGAGGACGAAGGATGGACGGTCAATCATCCACAGGCACTGGCCTAAAGTTGCAAAGACCTTCAACATCAATGAAGGCTCAATATTCGCCTTCCGCTTCAACCGTTTTCCAGTTGAGATTCATCTGTCTATGTACATTCTATGAAGCTAATTTTGAAAGGTTCTAGATGTTGCATGTGCAACTTGGTGCTGATGCAGTTGTGTAATGGGGTAGCTAAGTGCTGAAGCTATATCATGTTGTACTCGGATGTATTTCAATTATGAAATCCTGCTTCCTTAATATAGAAATGAAATATATTATGTGCTATTAATGTCAATTAGATTAATAAATGAATTATTAATAATAGGGTAATTAGCCTACTAATTGGCCAATTAGCCTGCTAATTGGGTTTTCCTATTGCAAACGGTTATTCAGAAAACATCATGGGCGATGACATCAGGCAACACACACTGTTATAGGAATAAACCGTGTTGGATCAATGAACAATCACACACGACATTCTCTTGAAAACTGTTTGCGTTACGCCACCTTGCGCAAACGTTATCTTTGGAGTGACTGTGTGGGATGTATATACGAACAGAAACGTTTAGCAAAGACTGACTGTGTGGGGTGTACTTCCGACCGGAAACGATTTCGCCTGTATAATTTTATTTTTTTTAGCACTACTGTACGTATAACAGTATTTTGCCGCTCGCCGGTCGCACACGACCTCATTTTGCCGAGCGTGTGTGCCAGGAGGGCATATCCCCGACGGTTTCTGGGTAGTGTGGGAAGGACCCCCTATCGCAGTCACTCCCTAGGTGACGGTTCCGAACATTGTCATGGAAAGGGGTTAAAAACCATTTGTATAGCACCGATGCGTACCAATGCATGGCAAAGTGGTCGGTCAGTGATGTCAAGTATTGGTTTGACAGCTTAGGGCTGCACTGCTAGCAATGTAGTAAGACCACTACTAACAATGCAGACTAGCTACACAACAATATAAATCAAAACATCACACATAAATGCTTTAGTATTTCATTTTACATGCACATACGCTCACATACATTGCATTGGATAGGCACCCCCCCCAGCGACAAGGAGAAACAGACATCCCCTCTCCATCAACTACTGCGACTGCGCTCGTGGCCTCGTTGGTGGTGCCGCTGATGCAGCTTGCCTTGACCACGTCATCGCCGCCACACATCATGCCTCCGGGGACAATCCGTCTCGAGGACGGAGGGGGTCGCTTATGAGCTTCTCACTGTTCTCTGTTTGGATCCAGATGTAGTTGATTTCGAGTGAGGAAAGGGGATATGAAGTTGTTCGCTTGGCTACCCTCGCAGCGAGAACCATAGAGTACTGCTGACGTGTAGATCACCTCGGCGCCAAGATTCACTTCCGAGATCCAACGGCTCGCACTGCTTTCGTTCTCATTGGGCTAATATATCCCAACAAATACAAGAGCCTCTCGTGTCATGACTTGTCAGGAAATAAAGAGGCTGGCCCATTTTGACCCTACCTAGGTATTTTACGAGAGCAACTAACTAAAGGTTACCTCTTGTGTGGGACTTTGAGGGGACATCTTTGGTACCTTGCAAGCAGGCCAAATAGTGTGTCTAGCCGCTGCCACATGTCGCATGTTGGGCGCTCCATCTAGAATTTTTTTTCTCAAATACGCACGACTGTGCATATCGTATTGTATAGAAGGGGGGATCCCAACCACCGTTGATGTTACAGAGCGTTAAACGGTACAACAACATCAACAACGCCTACAGCCCACCGCTCCACAGCCAGAACAAAAACGGATACAGGACTACTCACTACCCGAGTACCCGTCCACCCCGACAGTAACTCAAACATGCTATCCACTTCGTCCTTCAACAAGCTCGCCTGCTGCCAAGCTCTTCCCTACGTGACGACTCACCTGACTACCACCTCCAGAGACGGAGAGGTGCCGTCGAAGACAATCGCATTCCTATGCTTCCAAAGCTTCCAAAGCCCGAGTGTGAGGAGAGCCCTCAACTCCTTCGGCTTGTGCACTCCTGTCGTTCTCGCCACACACCATCCCTTAGGGTGTCTTGAGCCGTGAGGGACCACTCCGGTTTTTCTAAGGCCGAGCACAGAGTTCTCCACACAGTTCTTGCAAAGACGCAAGTCAGTAGGATGTGATCAATGGTTTCCTCCTTTTGGTCGCTGAGGGAGTCCTGGACTAGGGGGTGTCCGGATAGCCGAACTATCATCATCGGCCGGACTCCAAGACTATGAAGATACAAGATTGAAGACTTCGTCCCGTATCCGGATGGGACTTTCCTTGGCGTGGAAGGCAAGCTTGGCGATACGGATATGTAGATCTCCTACCATTGTAACCGACTCTGTGTAACCCTAGCCCTCTCCGGTGTCTATATAAACCGGATGGCTTTAGTCCGTAGGACGAACAACAATCATACCATAGGCTAGCTTCTAGCGTTTAGTCTCCTTGATCTCGTGGTAGATCTACTCTTGTAACACACATCATCAATATTAATCAAGCAGGACGTAGGGTTTTACCTCCATCAAGAGGGCCCGAACCTGGGTAAAACATCGTGTCCCTTGTCTCCTGTTACCATCCGCCTAGACGCACAGTTCGGGACCCCCTACCCGAGATCCGCCGGTTTTGACACCGACAGTCGCATAACGGGCATGCATCCTGGTGCGGGAGACCACGTCTCGCAAGCCGGTCCGAAGTTCAACATCTGTTTCTCATAGCTAACCAGGTGAAGAAACGACACTTCAGAGGGGCCCGACATCTCTGTACATGTTTTTGGGTTTTAGATAGGTTTTTCCTCATGTTTTTTGGCTTTTCAATTTTCATCCTGGTTTCCCTATGTTTTGAAGGAGAAAATTGCGGACTTTTTTTGCATGGAAAAAAAGTGCTTTCACCAGAAGCACAGATTTGCATCTTATGGAGACGCAGATTTGTAACTGTGAGAAGAACAAAACAATGTGTTTCCACATGCGGAAGGAAAAAAAGTTCCGTGCTTGCACAAGCACAAATCGGTGGTGTTTTAGGCCTGAGCGCAGCATGCAGGCGCATGGTTGGGCAAGGTGCAAGTCAGCCCAGTCCCACACTGAGCAAACACCTCTTTTGCTCAAAAATAAAAAACCTGCCATCCCCTAAAAAAAAGCAAACACCTACCAAATCCTAGACCCACTGCTCTGGCACCTCGCCCACGCCAGTGCACGGCACGTGCGATGCGAATCTCATGGCGGAGGCGACGCCCACATGCGCGCGCTCCGGCGCAACCGCTGCCCAGCCGACCTGCCGGACGAGAAGCAGGCCCGATCACACTCACGGAGCACTACCGGTCCAGCAGCAGGACCCACGCATCTGAGTCGGCCCAAGAGAGAGCGCGCGAGGCGTACGGCACGGGGGCTTCATTTATCACCGCGATGCATCCGCAGCGGGTTTGCTCTCCGGCCGGCCTGGACAGAACGGACCAACGGTCGGAGCTTCATTCACCTGGGACTCCACTCACAGGGGCTTCATTTACTCCGTCTGGCTTTCTAGAAGCCGGCCGACACATCAACGCCGGGTGGTGCCATACAGACGAAACTGGCACGCCAACTCCAACCAAATTTTAAGTTCCCGTGTACACGTGGCGCGTTATCATCCTCTCTCTAAATTGCGATCGAGGCGAGAAGGAAATCCAGCTCGGTTTGTTAATTATAATCCGGCGACTGTACTGTTGGGCGCAACAGATGGCAGGCACTTGTTGCTTTCAACGGCACAGCGAACATATACTCCATGATTTCTGTTTGCGTGTACCCGCCGAGGCCGCATGTGTAGTGTATATTTTTGTGTACTATACTTGGTCTGCACATTCGTCTTGCCGTGCGAACGTCGGTCTTTGGCTCAAAAAATTGTATAAAAAAATAAAAACAGCTAAAGCGTCTCACGCGCGGTGGGCCATCCATGATCGAGGGAGCCGGGGCCCATGCGCACTGAGCGCGCTGTGCTGACAGATCGATCGGTCGAGAAAGGGGAATCAGACGGATCACCAAACGAAGAAGGAGATCGATCGGTCCATCCCCTGTCGCTCTGGCGATAGGCATACGTAGGCGCGCGCGCGCGCGATGCATGTGATGCGCGCCCTCCGTCACGGGGGCTGCTTCCAGACAATGACCCGATGGGCGATGCTGCAGCGATGGATACTCCATGGATTCTTCTCACCTCACGACGAAACCCCATTTATCAATTCCATCCAAAAATAGCGAATGAACAAAAGGTCTCGCGCTGGCGCAGGTGCAGGCGCCGCCGCCGCCGGCTGATCTCTTCCCTCCTGCCACCTCAGGCCCAGCCAAGCACAGATCCGGAACCCTCCTGGCGTCCTCTCTCCATCCATCCCGAAGCCCGGCGCCGTCTTCGCCGGCCCTCTCCCCGCGGAGGAGTTCGAGTCCGGCCCTCCTCCTCTTCCTGTCCCGCTCCCGTGCGGCCGCGCCGGGCCACACCGGGGCGCCCCTGCGGGCTCGAGCAGGCCCCCCCCCTGCGCCTTCCTCTCCTCTCGCCGCCGCCGGAGGCGTCGCCGGGCAAAGCCCTGGAGGCGCGGCGGTGGCGGGACCCCTCGATCGCCGTTCTCGATAGCGGGGGCGGCGCTACTCCGCTGCTCCAGGCGGCGATGCTGCGGGACGGTGGTGGCTGGCCGTGGCTGGGCGTGCTCGGCTCGGCCGGACTTGGTGCTCAGTTGGGTGCTGCTCGACGGGCTCGCTCCAGCGCAGGCTGGCGCGGCTCCGGCGGTGGGTGAGCGCGGCCAAGCGCGGACCTGGTGTGGCGATGTGCGGCGCCACGGTCCCCGCGGGATGGTGGTGCTCGGCCCGGCGGCGTCTTGGTGGTGCTCCGGCAGCTCCTGGTGCTGTGGATCAGGCGGATGGCGGGGGGCGGCAGCTTCGGGCGTGCGTGGCTGGCTCTGGCCGGCCCTGGGTTCTCCGGATCTGGCTGCTTCGTTGCGGCGAGAGGCTGTTTGGTGGTCCGGCCGAGCTTGGGCTCGGCAGACAGTGTGGCAACGGCGGGCGAAAGCTCTGCCTCGGGCTTCTGGCCGGGGCCGGCGACGGCGACACACTCGGGTGCCGCGCTCTTCTTGAAGACGTCGTCGAGGTGTGTTGTCTGCCCTGCTCGTGTCTCCGGTCGGTGAGACCAGTGGTGTGATGGTGGCTTCTGCTTGGCCATGGCGCGATGGCTTCGTGGGAGGTGTGCGGGTCAGCGGAGGTGCAGTGCGTGAGGGTGTGGTGTTGGGCGGTGCTCCGGGAGAAGGCTTGCCGGGTTTCTACCGGCCGACGGCGTCGGCGTCGGCGTCTGTGGATGTCGTGTCACCTTCTTGGAGGCGCAGTCGTGGAGTCCACCCCCTGCACATCCTCGGTTCTAGCTCTTCGGGTGAAAGCCTAAGGCCCAGTCGGGTCGGGCGACGGCGTCGGCATCGTCGCTTCCTCCTTTGGGGCGTCGCCTTGAAGAGCATTGGATCCCGTTTGCACTTTCCTTGGGCTGGACGCTCGCGACATTGCGGTCGGCGGCTGTCTGTCCGGCAATGTGGATGTTGCGCGACTTCTAGTGTAGCAACGATGACGGCTTCGAGCGAAGTTGGGCGGCTGCTGAGCTTTGGTAGTCGGTCTCATCCGGCGTGTTCGAGGGGTTGTCGGGCCTCATTTGTCTTCCTGAAGTCGGAGCTGCAGAGGAGGTGCTTCCGCGGCAACGATGACACGAGACGGGTGGTCGGCTCCGGTGCCGGCTCGACGCAGGCCCAGCGCTTTTCCCCCTACAATGCTTATCGACAGAGTCGGAGCTGCTTGATCGTCGGCGTGTGCGGTGGACTGTTTGGCATCGACCGACGCAGGCCTCGACGCTTGTTCGTGGTTTTCTCTTCGACGGCGTGTGTGCGTTCTTGTGTGGGTTGCCAGGTCGCCCTGTGTGCCTTGTTTTTGCGGGCATGTTGACGGTTTTCGCCCGGTTTTCCGCTAACTGGGCACCTCTCTTCAACCTTTTTTAATGAATCGGGCCCTAAGGGACCGCATTTCAAAAAAAATATAGCGAATTCTACTTGTCTCTGAAACCCCAGTTTGGGGGAGATTTGTTAAAAGACCACTCTACGTCATTAAGAGCAACTCCAAGGCGGTGACCCAAACAGACGTCGCTTTTGTTCGTTTGTTTGGCGTCCCCCCGTTTTTTAATTTGGGTCAGCAGTGCGTCCAACGCGCTGACCCATATTTTCAGCGTGTTCGACTGGCTGCCCTATTTCAATAATATACGTCATTTTGCATTTTCATCACAAGCAAACATATAAAAAATAGCATAGTTTCACAACCAAATAAAGCATAGTTTTACAAGCCAAATAAAAATTAAATTTTCTCAAATACATGTGGAAAGAAGATACATCTATTGGTTGCCAACATGAGCCCACATATGCTCAATCAAATCATTTTGTAGCTTCATGTGAGTTTTTCAATCACGCATTTCATGATGAAATTGGATGAACTGTTCAAACGTTGCCGCTCCTCCATGCTCAGACATAATATTCTCACCCTCAAATTGAAACCCTTTATCGTAGATACGTCCCGGACGCTCATCTTCTACGATCATATTGTGCATAATCACACAATCTGTCATCACCTCCGACAACTTCTTGGTGCTTCAAATCCTAACAGGATACCGAACGATGCCCCATCTAAATTGCAAAACACCAAAGGCACGCTCGACGTCCTTCCTAGCACTCTCTTGCTCTCATCACCAAGCAAGTGAATGATCATATAAGGATATAAGAGATAATATCATCCAGCAAGCATTAAGGGTAGCATACGATCAAACACATGATCGAACAAGTAAACAAGTAGCTCACAAGCACACAAACAAGAAGTTCAACCAAAACAAGAGAGATAAAAAGCAACACTCTCTCTCGAAGCCTATGATCTATACATTTTCTCCCCCTTTGGCAACAAGTTACCAAAAAGTTCAAAAATGCATAGTGCTAAACGACTCTCAGGCTTGGTCTTCATGAGGTGGCGTAGAGATGAATCCAAGGACGAAAGCGTCTATTGATGTAGTTGGAGCTAGTGGAGTGGCTGCTGGAGCTGGTGGCACTGAGGCTGTGGCAGCTGGTGCAGATGTTGTAGCTCTAGTATGTGTGACTGGCACTGCAGCAGATCTCTGTCCTCTGGGCACTCTAGCAAAGGCATCTGTAGTAGATTTGCCCTTCTTCTCCTCTACTTCCTTCTGAAGTTGCTCAACTACTGATTGGATCTCAGTGACCTTGACATCAAGATCATAATTTTTTTGCTCAATGATCCTCTCCAAGCTCTCCTGGTTTTGAGTCAGGGTGGCCAAGCCCTTCTCAATCCTCAAGGTGGAGGCAATCAAATATCCAAGCTGGTCTTGCTTGCTTTTCAAGAACACCTGAGATGCTTCTTCAACAGTTGGCATCTTTGCAGCTTTCTCTGCCCTTGCCTTCTCTCTCTTCTCATGTGCTTGCCCAGATGATGGATCTTCTCCATTCAGAACAACAGTGTTGTCCTCAAAGTCTGTCTTGAGGGGTAAGTGCTTCCTTGTCCAACAAATATGTGCATGTGCCCATCTTGGAGTTAATGATCTCCTGAATATGTGGGGCATACCCACAAGATCTCTTCTGATCAGTTGCAGTCCTCTTGATTGTTTCCACAATCAGACTCATCACCTTGAACTTTTGAGGAACATCAAATATATGTAGCAAGTTGATGGAGTGTCCTCTGATCATCTTGTGATCACCTTACTTGGGTAGCAATGTGTGCCTTAGGATCCAGTTTATGGTAGGCAAACCAGACAACAAGAAGTGGACAGATTCAAACTTATGAGTCTCCAAAGCATCATCTGGGATCTCTCTGTACATGATGGCCATTGAGTTGTGATCCTTCTTCTTCTTGGCATAGACATCCAAGTCATCTTCATTTTCTTCTGGGGCACTGATCAACTGAGCCCATTCTTCCACAGAGGATTGGTACCTTGTACCTTCTGACATCCAGACAATTTTGCCGTCTGCATAGAAATGAGGAGTTGAATAGAGTTGCATGATCAGCTCATCATTCCACTTGGTAAGCTTCTGGGCAACAAATGTTTCAACTCCACATGCTTTGAAGCTATCATATACACATGGGAAGTGCTCTTCATTCTTCTTGATGTACTCCCAGTCCATCCATCTCATGTCACACACTATGGGCTTCTTGTCAAGCAGGATTATCTCATAAAAGTCTTGTTGTTCCTTAGTGTGAAACCTGTAGTCAACAGTAGTTCTTCTCCTGATAGCATATGGATCAGATTGTCTCCACAATCTTAGTCCTGCATCCTTTCTGATGTACATATCTTCAGCTACTGGATGAGCATCACTATGGTCTGGGATATTAGGCTTGAGCTTGCTTAGCACTTGGGCTTCATCAGCAGTCTCAGGCACTGGGGCTTTGTTCTTTTCTGCAGCTGGAATACTTCTGGTGCTTCTCTTTGGAGCAGACTTCTGAGATGGAGCTTTGGGAGCAGACGTGGGCTTTGATGGAGCAGCCCCTGACTTTATAGCATCTCCCATCAGCTTCTGAGCTTTGGGTGCCGGAGCAACATCCTCTTCATCATCATTTCCAATCATTGAGGGATTCCCAACAACTCTGGCAATGGTCTTCTTGACCCTTTCTTTCCTCTTCTTGCCTTCACCTCCTTCTTTGAGTTCAAGAGTGAACTCCATTGTTGACTTAGAAGCATCAGCAGTTGAGGCTCTGGCTTTTTACATTGGCACTCTTCTTGCTGGAGCCTTTGTTTTCATTCCAGGCTTTGTTGCAGCAGTTGTGTCATACTCCTTTTTCAGCACCTTTTTCTTTGAGGTGGCCTCATCCTCAATAGCAACATAGTCTTCATCCTCTGATTCAGATGTTCTCTTCTTCCTTGTCCTGGTGGCTGCCTTTGGCAAGTTGCTAGGTGTGCTTCTGCTGCCCTCATCAGAGCTGCTAGAGGGACTAGTGCCCTCACTTATCTGAACCTGTTCCTCTGACTTGTTCTGACTATCACTTTGATTAGACATCTTCAGGCAGACTGACTGACAGCAGACCCTGTGAACAGATGTAGATGAGGTAGAGTTGATGAGCATCACAAAGTGCAGAGTTTTTGCAAAATAGGTGACTTAAAAACTTAGTTTTAGTTCTCCACAAAAAGCATTTCGGAGCTACTGATTTGTAAACTCGGTGATACCGAAGCAGCTTTTGGAAACTAAACTAGTGAACTCGGTCAGACCGAGTCACAGTTTGGTGGCACCGAGACTGCTA
This sequence comes from Triticum aestivum, assembly GCF_018294505.1. Classification (NCBI taxonomy): domain Eukaryota; kingdom Viridiplantae; phylum Streptophyta; class Magnoliopsida; order Poales; family Poaceae; genus Triticum; species Triticum aestivum. Next base: position 106,391,611 of record NC_057804.1, read on the forward strand.
GGGTTTCATAGAGAATCGAACTCGGTCACACCGATTTGCAATTTTCAGGCAGACCTAAAACGCATGTGTAATGGCCTAAGCCAAATCGGTGAGACTGATTTCTACAACTTGGTCGGTCCGAGATGAGATCGGCAGAGACCTAACCCTAAATTTCCAAATCAAATCTAATCTACGGGACAATTTCAGTGGATAGAGTGATTTCATACGAGGTAAGAATCATGGCAAAGCAATGTGCTAAGAGTCGGAGTGAATGAATAGCACAAAGACCAAGTTCGTACCCTAGTTCGGCGGCGAACTTGCTACGGCAGGGCAGATTGCCGTTGACGGCGGCGGAGACCAGCGGCGGGAGGTCGCTAGCAGCGAGAAGATGATGCGGAGACCCGAAGAGGCAGAGCAGGTCACGCGCGGGCGAAAGGTTTTGGAAAATTTTCCAAAATTTGACCCGTCAGTATATATAACCTGACCCTGTCGGTGTGACCGAGTGGAACAACTCGGTAGCACCGAGATGCAAAACTGCGAGCAGTTAGTGCAACTCGGTGTGACCGAAAGGTTCTAATTGGTTGCACCGAGATTCAAAACCTAGATCAACTTAGTGATCTCGGTGTGACCGAAATGGATTTCTCGGTCAGACCGAAATGCACAAAGAGGTTTTGGAAGTTTAAGTCTATGATGAATCGGGGACTCCGAGTGCTCCTCACCCAGAGTGGTTCGAATCTGACTTGATCAAACTTTATGATGTAGCATGAATGGAGTTTGAGACGAGAAAAGCATAGATAGCTAGAGAAGGTTCTTAGGCATTCTTGTTCATCCATTTGGCAAAAGAGAAAAAGCCAAGCAATCAAAGCAACAAATGGATGTCCTCAACTGAGTAAAATATGCAACCAACATGCTCACACAATAAAATGGCAAATGAAATATGTGGCAAAGCATGCACAACAAATTATAGCATCTATCAAACAATTGGCGATGACTAGGTCATTTATATATGAGTATATTGACTTAGGAGTCAAATGAGAACATTTGATCATAGGTCATACTCATCGTTTAAGCACAAGTGAGGTTACCACTTTTACATAAAGCATTATTGTGTTCACACCATTACAGTTGCTTTAGCTCAATTCTTAGATTAAAGCTCCCCCTAGATGTGAGATCCCACCGAAGAGGGATGAACTAACCTTGGGTTTTGTCGATAATGACTTCATGTAGGTGTTGAAGATGTGGATGCTCATAGTTGATGTAGATCATTCGGAGCAATCCATTGAAGTGAGTTGCACTTTCAATACCTACACGGGTTAGTCCCACAAGAAACAAACAAGGATATCCATAGACATAGAGTGATGCACACACAAGATGATGTCCATGAAAGCATTAGGTTACCTTGTTCCTTGTCTTAACAACAAGAGGGTTTGTGACTCCTCGAACTAGTGCAAGATGTGGAAGTTGTTTGCACTTGTCCTCGCCAAAATGATAAGAGTGAAGTATGTTGGCGGAGTCACCCTCAAGAACTCTCTATATCTTCTTCTTTGGGATCCACATCATCTTGATGGGAATCCTTGGAGTGATAGTCGTACTTGATGAAGTAGAACTTGATGTAGTCTTGGGAACCCACTTGACCAAGGCCTTAGGAGCTTCTTCAAATGCATCAATCTCCTCTTGAAGCTTATCCTGGCCTTTTTGCTTGTGGTCTTGTGGTGGAAGATCATCTTGAGCTTGTGTTCCTTTGAAAGAAGTAGGACCGTACTTCTCTTGTTGAGGAACAAACTTCGTCTTGGGCTATTGATCTTCTTCCCACTCAAATCCATTGGCATTGAACTTTCGTTCAAAACCAACACCTTGATTCTTCCGGTGCCTTCCTTGCTTGCGTACAATCTCCTCGAATTGCTTACTTCCGGCAAGGCTCTTGTAAACACCTTTCTCTATAATTCCCTTCAATAAGCTATTTTCTTGCTCAAGTGTAACTTGGCTAAGAGAATCATTAGTGGAATCAAGAGAACTACTAGAAGCAACAACATTGGATTTAGCATGATTATTGTTACTACTAGAGGAAGAATCTTTCTTGTTCTTGTTACTAGACTTGACTTGTGGCATGTAAGTAGATAAGAGTAAACGCTTGGCAATGTAAGAAGAACTATTCTTGCGAAGATCATTGATTGCCTTTAAAGACTCATGCTCTTGCTCAAGGTTGAGCTTTTCAAAGCGTAACTTCTCATGAGTCTTTAAAAGTTCTCGATGATCTTCCAAGATAGTTTCATGAGCTAACTTAAGAGTGTTTAGTTCTTTAGTTAGGCACTCAATCTTCTCCTTATCATTGTCATTCGTTTTATCTTGATTAGCATGATTAATTGACGTTTCATCATAGTATTCATCACTAGAGTTGTCAACAAGTAAATCATCATCACCTAACAAGTCATCTTCATTGAAATCAACATACATGGGGTGTGATACCTTTGGGCCTTTAGCCATGAAGCATCTTCCAATTCCTTCATTTGGTGAGTCAAATATGTCGTAGGAGTTGGTTGACACAAGTGCTAGACCGGCAACACCTTCATCTTGAGTATATTCGGAGTCGGAGTGATAGCTTCTCTCGGAGTGATTGTCAGAGTCAGAGCCGGATACCCATTCACCAACATGAGCTTGGTGTCTTCATTTTGTGTAGCTATTTGATGACTTGTCCTTCCTTTCCGAATCCTTGCTTCTCCGGATGTTCTTCGTTCATAACGATCATCTCTACTCCATCTTTCTCTTGATGGTGATTCTTCCCTTCTACTTCTTCTTTTTGGAGAATCTTCTCTTCTTTTGTAGGGAGCCGTACGCTCATTGTAATAGTGTCCGGGTCTTCCACAATTGTAGCAGTTATGCTCATGACTAGAAGATCTTTTGTCATTGTAGGACCTTGACTTGGAACTTCTTTCCTTGCTTCTACTCTTGTAGAACTTGTTGAAGTTCTTCACCATTAGGCTCAATTCTTCATTGAAGGTTTGTTCCTCACTTGATGATGCGGGAGCTTCACATTAGGCTTTGTAAGCACCACTTGACTTTTTGTGGAGCTCTTCCTTATCCTTGAGTGACATCTCATGAGCAAGAATTCTTCCAATGACTTCCGTTGGCTTGAGATCTTTGTAATTCGGCATCATTTGGATCAATGTGCACATTGTATCATATTTTCCATCCAAGGCTCTTAGGATCTTCTTGATGATGAATTTGTTGGTCATCTCTTCACTTCCTAAGCCGACAATCTCATTTGTGATGAGAGCAAGCCTAGAGTACATCTTAGTGAAACCTTCACCATCCTTCATTTTGAACTTGTCAAGTTGACTTTCAAGCACATCCAATTTGGATTCCCTGATATCGTTAGTACCTTCGTGCATGTCAATCAAAGTATCCCAAATTTCCTTTGCATTCTCAAGACGGCTGATTTTTTTGAATTCTTCGGGGCACAAACCGTTGAAGAGAATATCACAGGCTTGAGCATTGTATTGCAGCATCTTCAACTCTTCCGTGGTAGCTTTACGGTTCGGTTCTCTCCCATCAAAGAATTCACCTTGCAAGCCAATACACACAATAGCCCAAATGGTGGGGTTATGTCCAAGAATATGCATTTTCATCTTATGCTTCCAACTAGCAAAATTAGTACCATCAAAGTAAGGACCTCTGCGGTGGTAATTTCCCTCGCTAGATGCCATACTCTCCTAGGTTGTGAAACCAAGGCTATGACCACCAAAAGATATGGAAATCAAAGCAAATGGAGACCAAAGATCTGACACCACTTGTAGGATCGAAAGTATGTCTAGAGGGGGGTGATTAGACTACTTGACCAAATAAAAATCTTGCCTTTTCTCAATTTTAGTTCTTGGCAGATTTTAGCAACTTAGCCAGAGTCAAGCAATCAACCTACAGATGCAATTCTAAGAGTATAGCAGCGGAATGTAAAACAATTGCATATGAAGGTAAAGGGGAGGAGTTTGAGGAAGCAAACGCAATAGGAGACACGGATGTTTTTGTCGTGGTTCCGATAGGTGGTGCTATCATACATCCACGTTGATGGAGACTTCAACCCACGAAGGGTAACAACTATGTGAGTCCACGAAGGGCTCCACCCACGAAGGGTCCACGAAGAAGCAACCTTGTCTATCCCACCATGGCCATTGCCCACGAAGGACTTGCCTCACTAGGGTAGATCTTCACGAAGTAGGCGATCTCCTTGCCCTTACAAACTCCTTGGTTCAACTCCACAATCTTGACAGAGGCTCCCAAGTGACACCTAGCCAATCTAGGAGACACCACTCTCCAAGAAGTAACAAATGGTGTGTTGATGATGAACTCCTTGCTCGTGTGCTTCAAATGATAGTCTCCCCAACACTCAACTTTCTCTCACAGGATTTGGATTTGGTGGAAAGAATATTTGAGTGGAAAGCAACTTGGGGAAGGCTAGAGATCAATATTTATGTGGTAGGAATGGTATATCTTGATCTCAACACAAGTGTAGGTGGTTCTCTCTCAGAAAATGTATGTTGGAAGTGTAGGCATGTTCTAATGTCTCTCTCCATGAATGAAGAGTGGGTGGAGGGGTATATATAGCCTCCACACAAAATCTAACCATTACACACAATTTACCAAACTCGGTGGGACCGAATTGTCAAACTCGGTTAGACCGATTTAGTTCATAATGTGACCGTTAGGCATTTCGGTGGGACCGACATGTCAACTCGGTGGGACCAATATGGTTAGGGTTAGGTCATAACGTAATCTCGGTGAGACCAATTTTGGTAATAGACAAACAAAGAGTTGGTCAGGCAAACTCGGTGAGACCAATTCGCTCATCTCGGTTGGACCGAAATGTTACGAAAAGGAAACAGAGAGTTTGCATTGCAATCTCGGTGGGACCGATCGCTCATCTCAGTTTGACTGAAACGTTACAAAGGGAAACAGAGAGATTACAATTCCATCTCGGTGAGACTGAGATCTCTATAGGTGAGACCGAAAAGACTAGGGTTTCTGGCAATGGCTATGTCAACTAAACTCGGTGGCGCCGGATAGAAAGTTTCGGTAGGGCCGAGTTTGACTTTTGGTTTGGGACATATGTGGATGTGAGAAAGTAGTTGAGGGTTTTTTGAGCATATCACTAAGCACTTTGAGCAAGAAACTCATTAAGCAACACCTCATCCCCTCTTGATAGTATTGGCTTTTCCTATGGACTCAATGTGATCTTGGATCACTAAAATGAAAAAATGTAGAGTCTTGTCCTTTGAGTTGGGCCAATCCTTTTGTCTTTAGAATTTTGAGGGGTCCATGTTTCTCATCCATGCCATGCCAAACATTGAGCTTTCCTGAAATATTTATCTTGAAATAGCATTAGCTCAATGAGCTATATGTTGTTAGGAATTACGAAAACCATCCAGGGATAGTTGCCCTTTCAGGGTAGGTCTTCAAGTGAGCTCCAAACTCTCAAAATGAAAACGAGGCACAAACACACAACTTGGAAGCTCCCGGGGGATACCAATCCTCCAAGGGTTCTGATATGTCTCCAACGTATCTACTTTTCCAAACACTTTTGCCCTTGTTTTGGACTCTAACTTGCATGGTTTGAATGAAACTAACCCGGAGTGACGCTGTTTTCAGCAGAACTACCATGATGTTGTTTTATGCGTAGAAAAGAAAAGTTCTCGGAATGACCTGCAAATCCACGGAGGCACTTTTCAGAATTAATAAGAATTTTTGGCGAAAGAATCAAGGCCAGGGGGCCCATGGGCTGTCCACGAGACAGGGGGCACGCCCTCCTATATCGTGGGCCCCCTGGACATCCTCCGACCTCAACTCCAACTCCATATATACCGTCTCGCGGAGAAAAAAATCAGAGAGAAAGTTTCATCGCGTTTTACGACACGGAGCCGCCGCCAAGCCCTAATCTCTCTCGGGAGGGCTAATCTGGAGTCCGTTCGGGGCTCCGGAGAGGGGGATTCATCACCGTCGTCATCATCAACCATCCTCCATCACCAATTTCATGATGCTCACCACCGTGTGTGAGTAATTACATCGTAGGCTTGTTGGACGGTGATGGGTTGGATGAGATTTACCATGTAATCAAGTTAGTTTTGTTAGGGTTTGATCCCTAGTATCCACTATGTTCTGAGATTGATGTTGCTATGACTTTGCTATGCTTAATGCTTTTCACTAGGGCCCGAGTGCCATCATTTCAGATCTGAACCTATTATATTTTCATCAATATATGTGTGTTCTTGATCCTATCTTGCAAGTCTATAGTCACCTATTATGTGTTATGATCCGACAACCCCGAAGTGACAATAATCGGGACACTTCTCGGTGATGACCGTAGTTTGAGGAGTTCATGTATTCACTATGTGTTAATGCTTTGGTCTGGTTCTCTATTAAAAGGAGGCCTTAATATCCCTTAGTTTCCACTAGGACCCCGCTGCCACGGGAGGGTAGGACAAAAGATGTCATGCAAGTTCTTTTCCATAAGCACGTATGACTATTTACGGAATACATGCCTACATTACATTGATGAACTGGAGCTAGTTCTATATTACCCTATGTTATAGCTATTGCATGAGGAATCGCATCCGGCATAATTATCTATCACTGATCCATTGACTACGAGCTTTTCATATATTGTTCTCCGCTTATTTACTTTTCTGTTGCTACTGTTACAACTACTACAAAAACCCAAAAACATTTATCTTTACTGTTGCTATTGTTACCATTACTATCATACCACTTTTGCTACTAAATACTTTGCTGCAGATACTAAGTTATCCAGGTGTGGTTGAATTGACAACTCAACTGCTAATACTCAAGAATATTCTTTGGCTCCCCTTGTGTTGAATCAATAAATTTAGGTTGAATACTCTACCCTCGAAAGCTGTTGTGATCCTCTATACTTGTGGGTTATCAAGACTAATTTCTGGCGCCGTTGCCAGGGAGCATAGCTCTATTCTCTGAGTCACTTGGGATTTATATCTGCTGATCACCATGAAGAACTTGAAAGACGCTAAGACCAAGATTTTGCCCTCAACTACGAGGGGAGGTAAGGAACTGCCATCTAGCTCTGCACTAGATTCTCCTTCCGTTATTAGTAAGCTTGCGATACCTAAACCTGCTACTGCTATAAATTCTGATATGTCGCATGTTACCGATGATGCCACTTCTTCTTTGCATGATACTTATGATGAAACTACTTCTGTGCGTGATACTACTTTGCCATTAGGTGAATTTCTAGATGAACAACTTGCTAGAGTTAGGGGGAATGAAAATATTGAAGAACCTATTATTGATGATAGTGATGATGAACATTCCCCCAATGATTATGTATTACCTGTTGTTCCTAAGGGTTATGTTATGAATAAAGAAGTTGCTGAAGCTATTCTTGCTTGCAATGATAGAAATGATCTTAAGAAATTATTAGCTAAATGGAAGCAGCAGTCTCTTAATGCTAGAATGAAACCCGATCCTACTTTTGCTACTTCACCTATCTGTGTTACTGATAAGGATTATGAATTCTCTGTGGATCCTGACATTATTACTTTAGTAGAATCTGATCCTTTTTATGGCCTTGAATCTGAAACTGTTGTGGCACATCTTACCACTTGAATGATATAGCCACCCCGTTTACTCATGATGAGAAGTCTCGCTATTTATATATCCTTAAGATTTTCCCGTTCTCATTAAAGGGTGATGCTAAGACTTGGTATAATTCTCTTGCTCCTGGTTGTGTGCGTAGTCCCCAGGATATGATTTATTACTTCTCTGCTAAATATTTCCCTGCTCATAAGAAACAAGCTGCTTTGCGGGAAATATATAATTTTGTGCAAATCAAAGAAGAGAGTCTCCCACAAGCTTGGGGGAGGCTTCTCCGGTTACTTAATGCTTTGCCTGATCATCCTCTTAAGAAAAATGAAATACTTGATATCTTTTATAATGGACTAACCGATGCTTCCAAGGACCACTTGGATAGTTGTGCTGGTTGTGTTTTCAGGGAAAGAACAGTCGACGAAGCTGAAATATTATTGAATAATATATTGACTAATGAAAATAATTGGACTCTTCCGAGCCAGTTCCTGAGGCAATTCCTGAACCAATTGAGCCAACTCCTGACCTATTCCTAAACCCACTCCGAAGAAGAGAGGTGTTTTATTTCTCAGTCCTGAAGATATGCAAGAGGCAAAGAAATCAATGAAAGAAAAAGGTATTAAAGCTGAAGAAGTTAAGAATTTACCACCTATTGAAGAAATACATGGTCTTAATTTACCGCATGAAGAACCACATTGTCTTGATAACCCGACACAGGTAGTAAAGGTAAATTCTCTCTATAGATACGATAAAGTTGAAATACCCTCTACTAAATTTCATAGCCCATGCTAATATGAGTTTGATTACTTTATGGCTAGACAAGAAAGTTTTAATGCCTATGTTGGTAGAGAGTTAAAGAATAATGCTTTCGAGATAGGACGCGTAGGTTATAATCTGGCTAGAGTTAAAGATGAACTTCACCGCATTAGCAAATATGCTTCTATGGTTGCTACTCAAGCTGAGCAAGTACTCAAAGCTCAAAATGATTTGCTGATGAATTGAATAATAAAAATGACTTTGCTGTTAGAGTGGCTACTAGAACTGGTAGAATGACTCAGGAACCTTTGTATCCTGAAGGCCACCCTAAAAGAATTGAACAAGATTCTCAGAATAATAATCTAGATGTTCCTAGTTCTTCTAAGAAGAAGAAAAAGAAGAATGATAGGACTTTGCAAACTTCTAGTGAACCTAATGTGTAAACACTTGAGAATCCCAATGATACTTCCATCTTTGATGTTGAAACACAACCAGGTGATGAACATGAACCTGATGATAATGCTAATAATGATGTTCATGTAGATTCTCAACCTAGTAATAACAATGATGTAGAGATTGAACCTGTTGTTGATCATGATAACCCACAATCAAGAAATCAACGTTATGATAAGAGAGATTTTGTTGCTAGGAAGCACGGGAAAGAAAGAGAATCATGGGTTCAGAAACCCATGCCCTTTCCTCCTAAACCATCCAAGTCAAAGGATGATGAGGATTTTGAGCGCTTTGCTGAAATGATTAGACCTATTTTCTTGCGTATGCGCTTAACTGATATGCTTAAAGTAAATCCTTATGCTAAGTATATGAAGGATATCATCACAAATAAAAGAAAGATACCAGAAGCTGGAATTTTCACCATGCTTGCCAATTACACTTTTAAGGGTGGAATACCAAAGAAACTTGGAGATTCGGGTGTTCCAACTATACCATGCTCCATTAAAAGAAATTATGTTAGAACTGCTTTATGTGATCTTGGAGCCGGTGTTAGTGTTATGGCTCTCTCTTTATATCGTAGACTTGAATTGAATAAGTTGACACCTACTGAAATATCTTTGGAAATGGCTGATAAATCAACTGCTATACTTGTCGGTATTTGTGAGGATGTGCATGTTGTGGTTGCAAATGTCACTATCTTAACGGACTTTGTTATTCTTGATATTCCCGAGGACGATAGTATGTCTATTATCCTTGGTAGACCTTTTCTTAATACTGCAGTGGCTGTTATTGATTGCAACAAAGGTAATGTCACTTTTCATGTTAATGGCAATGAGCATATGGTACACTTTCCGAGGAAACAATCTCAAGTTCATAGCATCAATTCTATTGAAAAAGTTCCAACTATCATTTTTGGAGGTTTTGAATTTCCTCTCCCTACTGTCAAGAAAAAAATATGATATTCTTATTGTTGAGTATTTTCATATCCTCGTTGAGGTAACTTAGTGTCATTCGAAATTTCTCCAGTTCCGTGTTATTCGGAATGAGTTTGTTAACAAGACTTGATCAACCTTGTTAGCGGGTTCATTTTGATGATCACGAGATGGATGAAACTAGAAGGCACAACCTTCTGTACCCTCTTTCTACTTTTTGTTATTTAGATTAAATAAAGCAAAGTTAGTATTATCCGTCTGTTTTCTGAATTATCCGTGCATTAAAAAATAGTCGGAAAATGAAAGTGCTTCGAATGCCCCGCAAATTTAGTATTATTTTTTCTGGAATATTTGAGGATTTTAGGCACTGAAAACACTGCAGGAGGGGCAAGCACCAGGCCACGAGAGAGGAGGGCGCCCCCCTGTAGGGCGCACCCCCTATCTCATGGGCCACTGGTGGCTCCCCTCCACTTATGCCAGCACCCACACACTTCATCTTCTACCCAAAAAAATCCCCATCCAGCTCAAGCACGAGTTCTAGCTCGTTCTGTTGCGATTTTCGATCTCTTAGCTCAAAGCTCCATTCACAAAACTACTTTGGGAGATTGTTGCTTGGTATGTGACTCCTCCATTGGTCCAATTAGTTTTTGTTCTAGTGCTTTATTCATTGTAAATCCTTGCTGTCTTGGTGACCCTGTTCTTGAGCTTGCATGTTAAATTTTTGAGGTCCCAAGCAATTCCAATGCATGATATGGGCTCTAGGCACTTGTAGGAGTAGTTGCTATCAATCTTGTTTAGTTTTATGCACTTTTATTTTGAAGTTACTAAAATTTCAGAAATTTTCAGAAAAGGAAACATGCTTAGGAGAATGTACCAAGGTGGTTCCTCGGCAAAGAAAGGTCCAATAATTGCTACACATGAACAAGATGTTAATTTGCCAAGGGACGCAATTGTACGGGCTTGTGAGTGGCCATCCGATGATTTTATGGTCGAAGCAGGCTTCAAGGAGGAATTTGACGCGTATGTGCGTAATGCTGATCTGGAGGACTTCTTACAAGATAAGTGTCCTCAGTACTCTCAATTGACTGATTCCTTTGTGCGGAGGTTTAAATATAACTATATGCGTAATTCTCCTAGTGTCCTATTTGATATTTATGATACATCTTATACCATGGACTTGGGGGATTTTACAACTGCTTGCAAACTCCCACAGTGGGGTAATATTAATGATCCTTCCAAATCTGAATTTAGAGATTTTCTTGCTAGTATTACTGTGGGAGAATCTAGGGACATAGCACAAGCTACCATAGGGAGCATTCATTTTCCTGCCATACATTATTTTGCTCTCTTTATTGGTAGATGCATTAACGGTAAGGACGTGGTATGTCACATGTGTGCCCCTGATCTTTGTGTCCTCAAGAGTGCTGTGTCAGGTTATAAAAGTTATAACTTGGGGGCAATAGTTGCACGTAGGTTGTAGAATAATAGTAGAAAGGGAAATTTCTCTGGAGGAATTTATGCAACCCGTGTGGCTAATTTTCTTGGTATAGCCCCATGAGAAGGAGATATGATAATGCCTCCTGTTTATTTGGATAAAGAAGCTATGTTTAGTCATCAATTTCTTGAGAGGAATGAACAATTCCTCCATTATCGACTAATCTATGACAGACGCAACATCGTCCCTGTTACTCTTCCTGCTCCCTACCTTTTTGATTATCAGGCAAAAGGAAGACATATTGTCACCAGAGAGGAAGCAGCTGAATATGAGAGGGGAGTGGAGGCAGCTCGCCAACACGCTGCAGCTCAGGAGGCGATTGCCACTGCATCTCAGTACAACCCCGATTTCACTTATGGATATCAGCCAGGCGATCCTTGGTACTAGACCAACTTAGGCCAAAAGCCTAAGCTTGGGGGAGTACATATTTCTCACCGACTTTACATTCATGTTCACACACTAGTCGTCGGTGCTCATACTCTTTCATTGTATTATTCATGCTAGTTTAAATTCCTTTTTCTAGTTTTCTTCTTGTGTGTTTGATAAACCTTGAGAAAAACCAAAAAAAATAGTTAGTTTAATTTCCATGCTTGTAGTAGAATTAAAAATGAAAACCCAAAAAGATTTCTCGTTCTTCTTTTACTTGTTGGGAGCTTTCCCGTGTAAATAGTTTTATTTTCTTTTCTTTCCTTTGGGGTCGAGAAGACCATATGAAAATGCTTAGTGGCTCTTATATGCATGATTGTTTATTTAATTTAGAGCCCATATTACTTGTCTTCTCTTTTGAGTTGAATGCTTGCAGATTCCAGCTTAGTCCAATGCACGTACACTCTTATTATTATACACATCGTTCGGTCATGCGAGTGAAAGGCAATAATGACGAGATATGATGGACTTATTGGGATGAGAAAAGCTGGTATGAACTCGACCTCTCTTGTTTTTGTAAATATGACGAGTTCAACGTTCCTGAGTCAGCTATTATGAAGTAAACTTATTTGCAATGACATTTAGAGATTATAGTTACTTGTGCCATGCTTGATTAGCTATGAGTTATAATGGTTTACCTTGTGTGCCAACATGCTATTAGAATGATTATGATGTGGTATGATGGGATGGTATCCTCCTTTGAATGAATTGAGTGACTCGACTTGGCATATCTTCACGCATGTAGTTGAATCAAATCAACATAGCCTTCACGATATTTATGTTTATGGTGGATTATATCCTACTCATGTTTGTACTTGGTGTGAATTAATTTTAATGCATGCTTACGACTGTTGTCGCTCTCTCAGTTGGTCGCTTCCCAGTCTTTTGCTAGCCTTCACCTGTACTAAGTAGGAATATTGCTTGTGCATCCAAACTCCTTAAACCCCAAAGTTGTTCCATATGAGTCCACTATATCTACCTATATGCGTATTTACCTGCCGTTCCTTAAACTCCAAACCTTCAAATGAAATTCTATTTTGTATGCTCGAGCAACTCATGTAACAACTAGGGCTGCCTATATCTTCCATGCTAGGTGGGTTATTCTCAGAGGAGTGGACTCCGCTCCTCATTCACGAGAAAGGGCCGGTAACCGGGATGCCCAGTCCCATGATCCAAAAGATCAAAGAAAATCAAAATAATTAAACAAAACTCCCCCAGGTCTGTTGTATGTTGGAGGCACTCGTTGTTTCGAGCAAGCCATGAATTGATGCTTGTTGGTGGTTGGGGGAGTATAAACCTTTACCATTCTGTTTGGGAACTGCCTATAATGCATTTAGTATGGAAGATATAGCCATCTCATAGGTGTTGCATTGACAGCGAAAGTATGCCGCTCAAAATGTTATTCAATCTCTATTTTTAAAATCGAGCTCTGGCACCTCTACAAATCCCTGCTTCCCTTTGCGAAGGGCCTATCTATTTACTTTTATGTTGAGTCATCACCCTTCTTATTAAAAGCACCCGCTGGAGAGCACACTGTCATTTGCATTCATTATTACTGGTTTATATTGGGTATGACTTGACTAGATCTCTTTTACCATGAATTACAATGTTTAGTCAGTCCTTGTTCTTTAAAGGTGCTCCGCATTTATGTTTTGCGGTCTTAGAAAGGGCTAGCGAGATACCATTTTGTTATATCATGTTATGATTGTTTTGAGAAAGTGTTGTCATCCGAGTTTGATTATTATGGCTTGCTAGCTGATTTTGCTATTGATATGAGTAATTGTGAGACCTATGTGTTATTGTGAGTATGGTTAGTTCGTAATATTTGCTGAAACTTGAATGCTGGCTTTTCATGTTTACAACAACAAGAGCAAACAGAGTTTGTAAATGTTTTTCTTTATCACTTTCAGTTTATCAACTGAATTGCTTGGGGACAACTAAATGTTTAAGCTTGGGGGAGTTGATATGTCTCCAACGTATCTACTTTTCCAAACACTTTTGCCCTTGTTTTGGACTCTAACTTGCATGGTTCGAATGAAACTAACCCGGACTGGCGCTGTTTTCAGCAGAACTACTATGATGTTGTTTTATGTGTAGAAAAGAAAAGTTCTCGGAATGACCTGCAAATCCACGGAGGCACTTTTCAGAATTAATAAGAATTTTTGGCGAAAGAATCAAGGCCAGGGGGCCCACGGGCTGTCCACGAGATAGGCCCCCCCTAGGGCACACCCTCCTATCTCATGGGCCCCCTGGACCTCCTCCGACCTCAACTCCAACTCCATATATACCGTCTCGTGGAGAAAAAAATCAGAGAGAAAGTTTCATCGCGTTTTACGACACGGAGCCACCGCCAAGCCCTAATCTCTCTCGGGAGGGCTGATCTGGAGTCCGTTCGGGGCTCCGGAGAGGGGGATTCGTCGCCGTCGTCATCATCAACCACCCTCCATCACAAATTTCATGATGCTCACCGCCGTGTGTGAGTAATTCCATCGTAGGCTTGCTGGACGGTGATGGGTTGGATGAGATTTACCATGTAATCAAGTTAGTTTTGTTAGGGTTTGATCCCTAGTATCCACTATGTTCTGAGATTGATGTTGCTATGACTTTGCTATGCTTAATGCTTGTCACTAGGGCCCGAGTGCCATGATTTCAGATTTGAACCTATTATGTTTTCATCAATATATGTGTGTTCTTGATCCTATCTTGCAAGTCTATAGTCACCTATTATGTGTTTTGATCCGACAACCCCGAAGTGCCAATAATCGGGACACTTCTCGATGATGACCGTAGTTTGAAGAGTTCATGTATTCACTATGTGTTAATGCTTTGGTCCGGTTCTCTATTAAAAGGAGGCCTTAATATCCCTTAGTTTCCACTAGGACCCCGCTGCCACGGGAGGGTAGGACAAAAGATGTCATGCAAGTTCTTTTCCATAAGCACGTATGACTATTTACGGAATACATGCCTACATTACATTGATGAACTGGAGCTAGTTCTATATCACCCTATGTTATAGCTATTGCATGAGGAATCGCATCCGGCATAATTATCCATCACTGATCCATTGCCTACGAGCTTTTCATATATTGTTATCCGCTTATTTACTTTTTCATTGCTACTGTTACAACTACTACAAAAACCCAAAAACATTTATCTTTAATGCTGCTATTGTTACCATTACTATCATACCACTTTTGCTACTAAATACTTTGCTGCAGATACTAAGTTATCCAGTGAAAGGACCACGATGTCGCCTAGAGGGGGGGTGAATAGGCGTTTTAAATCTTTTACGGATTTGGCTATATCCTAATGCGGAAATAAACTAAGCGGATACTTTTCAAGCACAAATCCTAAATATACTAGGCTCACTAAGTGCACCAACAACTTAGCACAAACAAGATGAGAACAACATGATATGAGTAAGCACAAGTAAGTCACACAAACTTACTCAGTGTATATCACGAGGTATGGAAATGAATAATACACACAACCACAAGTAAGCAATACAAGCTTACACAAATTGTATCACAATATATGGAATTTAATGATACAAGCAAACTCAAGTAAGTTACACAAACTTACTTGAGCAATATCACAATATATGGAAGTTTATAACACAAGTTAGCAATTCACACTAATCACAATGTATATCAATAGTAGTAAGTATAAATTGCGGAATATGAAGTGTAGGCCTAAATAATCTCTACAAGGAAATGGCCAACACAATATAATCAACCACCACAATATAATGAGGACAACAAGATATAGTGAATGCACGGTCAAATGACCAAAGTCAACCACAAGTAAGGAGTTAGGGTTAGGGATAACCAAAGTCACGGAGACGAGGATGTATCCCGATGTTCACTTCCTTGGAGGGAAGCTAGTCACCGTTAGAGAGGTGGATGTTACCACGAAGGCACACCAACGCCACGAAGGCTCACCCTATTCTCCTTGAGATATCACCACGAAGGCAATTCTCAACCACTAGTGGTAGACCTTGAGGCGGCCTCCAAACCTTCACAAACTTTCCGGGGGACAAATCACAAGTTGATTCCTCACCGGAGCACTCCTACCGCCTAGGAGTCTCCAACCTCCAAGAGTAACAAGATCAAGGGGGAAATGCTCAAGACTTGCTCAAATCACGAATTGCTTTGGTCACAAGAGGGAGAGGGAGAGGATCTATCTTTTGATTGGAACAACTCTCAAGAACACTCACTAATCTCTCCGGGATCTAAGATTTGGTGTAGGAGAAGTGAGAGGGAGCCACTTGTGTTCTTGGGACGATTTGGGATGAAGTGCTCAACCCTCCCCCGGAGTGGGAGAGGGATATTTATACCCCCAAAGAAAATAGAGCCGTTTCCCGCAGTTGTTGACCTGCCCGGATGATCTGGACGCATACCCGGATGATCCGGGCAATGCCCGGATGATCCGGGAAGGTCAATATACAATGTGGTGAAGTAGATACCCGGATGTCCGGGGACATAGCCGGATGATCCGGGCAATTCCCGGATGATCCGGGTGGGTAGCCGGATGATCCGGCTAGCGGAATAAGCTTCTGTGATGAATTTTACGAATAACCCGGATGATCCGGGCAGGAACCCGGATGATCCGGGCAAAGCCCGGATGATATGGGAGAGGACCCGGATGATCCGGCCAAACCAAACTGCTGCAGCCTAGAAACTGAAACAGGCACAACTTTTACATCCGGACTCCGATTTTGATGATCTTGGGCTCGTTTTGAAGCTATGAAAAAAACCCAGGTCCTCACATAGAGAACCACCCAAGATGAACCAAAATGGAGGATGCAAAATATGCAAAGGTTTTATCATGTATTTGGGTAACCTATTTGGCTTTGGATTTTCTTTGGTATATAGGATATGAGTGGAATTGTGTAGAGAAGATGTTGACTTGAGCAAATCTATCACGAACCCCTTTGATCCCCTCTTAATAGTGCGGGATCCCTATAACTCAAGAATCATAAAAGGTCTACACTACATAGCTATCAATAATCCATTCTTGAGTGTATGTGTTCCTTCGGTGTTCATCACTCCACAACACTAACGTCGAAGGAACTAATACCTTTGACTCGAGCCTTTCACTTGAGCTTGAAGTTGAAGTTTCTTCTTGGATCAAGTTGAATGGCAAGACATTGGTGAAGTCTTCAAGTAGCTCCCCCATACACAATGTGGGAAGCTTTGCTTTGTATTTATCTTCATGTGTCCATCATGTGATCATCCACAAGCTTCAAGCATGTAATCCTTCGGGATAGTTATCTTGAACTTGCCCTTGTCAACCATGATCATCAACACTTGATGTCATCCTCTCATAGACACTTGAAATATCTCTCTCGATGCGAGCCCATGAGAATCTCCTCTCAAAAACATAGGCAACACATAGTATGGGTTAGTACACAAAGCGCAATTGACAAATTCTTACCATACCACAAGATCTCACGTGGCACATGATTTGCGCTTGTGTGTTGACCATCTTTGAATTCAATCTTCGATCTTCATCTTGGTCAACCTTAATCTTTGCTCCATGATTAATCTTGATGCACAACTACATGTATATGGCATTCATTCCGAATCCATTCAATATCCTTCTTGCATCACCCATGGAACAAACCTTCCTATATAACTTGATGTCATTGTTTCTTCATAGGAATTGTCATTCATTATCAAGTCTCAATGCATATATAGATGTTGATGGATTTCATCCACCAATTCATCCAATATTCTTCATGCATTGCAAATGGAACTTTCCTTCAAATGTATATCTCAGTGCAAACATTAGTCCATTAGGATTGTCATTTAATTACCAAAACCACACATGGGGACTACATGTACTTTCAATCTCCCCCATTTTGGTAATTGATGACAATCTCAACAAGAGGGTTTATATAATGAATTTTTAAACAAGCATGAAATTTATCCAAGGATAAATTGTATACTTGGGATGGTTGTACTATCATCAATACACTACACAAGCATTTGATGATAGTACACCCATAGTATATAGAGCAAACTCCCCCATAATATATGAATTTGTGAATGAACTTTGAATGTCATTGCATATATTGGTTGACATAAACTAGGAGAAGATTTCTCTATATACAAGACTCATCCATGCAATAAGAATATATAACAAGGGTAGATATGCATGAGTGACAACAAGAACTAGAAAAGATATTTATCTTAAACCCTCTAAACTTCTCCCCCATTGGCAACAAATGCCAAAATGGAAGACAAAACATCTAGCAGACCAATATAGTATGAGTTCCTCCTTGATGTGTGCATATAACAAAATGTGAGTGAAAACAAATGCACATATTCAATGATGAACAATTAAAGGAGCTCGAAATCTATAGAATGCAACCAGATACGAAGATATGAACTTTTTCATGTATAAAAATTTCTAAGTGGCCTATAATAATCATGATATGTATCCACAAAGAAACTCGTATACACAAAAAGAAAGGTTGCAATTGATAAGAACATGATATCCACAAGTGAATCCACTATTATACAACTTGAGCCTAGTCATAATAGCAAGGCACATGGCACAAAACACATGGCACAAATTGATCTCATTTGCATAACACAAAGTGAAGCAAGCAATCAAAAGATCCGATGAGCCAAAAGAATAAAAGAATATTACGATTTGGGTAAAGGAGTGTTCTAAGGAAAATAGAGAAGCTCCCCATGATTTGTGCACAATTGAATTTTTTTATTTGGATACAAGTGCACAAAATAGGATCATCACTCCCCCAAAATCAATAGGAACACACAACAATTGCAAGCAAACATAGATAAGAAAAGAAGCCTAGCATTTGCAACAAACATATGGTTGAGCAACATGTACATGAGGCAACCTAAGAATAGGCACAACCAAAATGATGTGTGTGAGACACGTCAAAGCACTTGAGAAGACTAGTATAAGGATGAGAATTAAGCATCAACATAGCCTTGAGTAAATGAGATACAAGGTGCAAGACATGTCCTTCCCACACACATGAAGTTAAGAAGGTCACACACACATCAAGAAAATGGGTTCACAAGCTCACTAATAGCAAACTAAAAATCAAAGCTTGTGACAACCCATGATGAAGATAGGAAATAATAGGCTTGTCAAGACAAGCATGAGAACAACAATCTTCACCAAACATGAGTGCACTAAGATGGAAAGAGGTAAGACATGCACTCATTCAACAAATGCTTCCATGGAGCCACCAAAAAGATATAAAAAGTGAATGAAATGGTGGACATGAAAGAATAGGGATATCAACTAGAGATGTAACTTCTCTCACGTGTATAAGATACTAGGTAGATGATATCCACAAAGAAGGATGTACACATAAAATAGTTACAAAAGGAAGGAATAAGATATCAAAACGGGAGTCATAAAATATACCAATGAGATCTTTGCTTGAAAGCATGGCACATGGCTTAATATAATCTTATTGTATATTAATGAACTCCAAACACACAACCATCAAAGACATCACAACTAGCAACAAGAGATCATTGTTGGGATGCTTTGAGAAAGGAAACAAGTATCACAGGAACGAGTCAAGAAATTCATGCCATGATGGAACCTACACAAGGTTAACCCCATTTCTATATATATGCATGAAGTAAATACTTGTTACCGAGATAGCATTGGTATGAAGTTGTAGATCAAATAAAATGTCCAAGCTTGGCTCTAATTTCCTCATAGTGCCACCACCTTCATGAATAAGCCAAGCACCCAATGCTTCTCAAATGTACCTAAAACATTTTAAGTACAATATGGTCCCCAAACTTATTGGGTCCGACGTAGTTAGCATAACTACAACACATAGGGTAAAACCACTTAAATATGTGCCTATTGATATGAATTTGAATTTCATGCACATCATAGCTATTAAGAATTTGATGGATTTACCATATATATATTGGATCAAATAAGGCAAACAAGGCATGTGAATTTACACATAGTAAATATGCATGCATAAGCCTACCAAAATCCAGGGAGATATAAATTGGACAAATGACCACATAACTGTTAATACTTCCAATAACAACACTAGTCATTCATGTTGTCCAAAATGAATCAAAGTGACAAATCAACATATGATAGCACACAAAGTTCAACATATGAACCAAGGAAAAAAAACAATGAGCATATAAGATATGCATTGCACACATACTCATAGGAATATCCCACTCAAGTAGATATAGGACACTATAAACAATGAGATAACAAACTCTCATATAGAGCAATAATATGAATTCGAACAAAATGGTATTTCGGGTTATCATTGGGTGTAGAAACCAAATAAGTACATGATCATCTATACTAACACAAGCATAACATGAGAGTTTAGGAATAACCACAATGCTTGGATAGCATAATATTAACATTCCGACTAGATAGATAATCATGAAAAGCAATAATTGGAATAGCTTTAATCAAATGATTTTCCAAATATGGTTTTAAAGATAACCATGGGCAAAACCGCACAAGAATGCCATACGTAAACAAGACATTGCATGCCACGGAGATATAAGATAATCTCAAATATAAATTCTAGGTGGCATCCCTCAATTGTTCATATTAACAAGGATTGTGATATGCACAAAGCATATCACTCCCCCATAATATGATGATCCATGTATTATCCACAAGAAGCAAATGAAACCCAACTAAGGATAATTAATGGATGAGAATTTGAGTTTCAAATGAGCTTTACATACCACATAGTACCTTGATAATATAGCACTAACAATACTAGGTGGTATCCCACATACATACACCTTTAAGGTTTGTGATATCCGTAAAACATAGCACTCCCCCATAATGTGATGATCCAGCCAAGGAAGATTCAACTAATGAAGCAATAAAGGCTTGAAACCACACACGCACAAATATATGAAGTGCATTGTGACCTACACATGCTAGATAACACAAATCAAGCATACTAGGAAGCACAACTAAAAAAGCACATGCTAGGTACAAAACCTAAACATGCAAGGGACACAGTAACTTTCAATGTAAACAATGCAAGTACAAGTTACCGCAAAGAGGAGCATTGGATTGATAGATATGATGATAATCCACTTGACTTGGCATTAACCATAACATATGGTGAAAATAGTTTTTCTTCATGAAGTAGCCAAGTCTCCAATGCCCTCCACACACCTATTGATCAAGTTTGAGCTTGATGGTCCCCAACCAAGTTGGGTCCTAAGAAGTTAGTAACAATAGGCTTGGCAACCCAAATGGTCTTGTCCACTTTCAAACTTCTCTGGGAACCCACAAACTTGGCAAACACATTGCCAACAA
The DNA here is from genome assembly GCF_018294505.1 of Triticum aestivum. Lineage (NCBI taxonomy): Eukaryota > Viridiplantae > Streptophyta > Magnoliopsida > Poales > Poaceae > Triticum > Triticum aestivum. The sequence continues at coordinate 106,412,584 of NC_057804.1, forward strand.
TATCCTTCTTTAGCAAATAATGATTATTGACTATAGGAGGCTTAGATATGTTACCGTTGGAACAAGATGAAGCTATGTGTCCCTTCTTACGGCAAATATAGCAACATGTGCTCCCCTTTCTCTTCTTCTTTACCTTTTCAACTTGGAGAGCATTATCTTGGTTAGGCATGGGAAGAGGCCTTTCATTATCTTGATATTGAACTTGAGGCCACTTCCCTTGATGCTTCACACTTGAAGCCTTCTTCTTCAATGGACAAGATCTCACATGGTGTCCAACATTCTTGCACTTGAAGCAAATAATGTTGGCCGAATTCTTGACTTGATCTCGTCCCTTCTTCTTGTTCTTGGACTTCTTCTTGTTGGAGATGAAATCAAGTCCAATTTTGTCTTGAGGGTCCTTTTGCACACTCAAGATATTATCACAATATTTTTCCAAGTCTTTCTTCAAACTGGTGACTTGGGCCTTGAGCTCTTTATTTTCCTCTACAAGGTTAGTATTAACAAAAGAACTAGAGGAAGTAGAAACTTCATTGTTAGAGCAACAAGGCATGGTGAGCAATTCATCACAAGATGTACCAATATCATGTAGAGAGGAATTGCAAGGACTAGCACATGGCAATAAGGCACTTCGAGTAGAAGATGTGCTAATATCCACATGAGACTCACACGATTTTACCTTGGTCCACATAGCCTTATGAGCTAACTTTAGCCCATCATGAGAGATTATAAGATCCTCATGAGTGCCCGAGAGCTTTTCATAACTTTCTTCCAATTTCCCATAGTTGCTAGTTAGCAAATCAAGTTGAGTCCTTAGGTCAACATTTTCTTTTAATATCGATGCTTCACACAAGATAGAGTTAGTAGCACAAGCATCATTATCAATATGAGAGGAGCATGTAGAAGCTAGAGACTCCGCATGAGTAGCTTGAAGTTCCTCATGAGACTTAGAGAGTTTGATGAGCTCTCCTTTGACCTTCTTGTAGTCAAGGTCAAGGGGCTCAAAATCCTCTTTAAGTTTACAATGCGTAACTTCAATCTCTTCTTTTAAAGACCTCAAGTCACTAAGACATTGATGAGCCATAGCAAGTTCATGTTCAAGTTGTTCACTTTTTGCTTGCTCGTAAAGAAATAAGTCATTACGTTTTTGAAAGCAAGCAAGAACATCTTGGAACCTTTTATAAGTGTTATTTTTAGCTCTACGAAGAGTTTTCCCAATCTCATAGAGATTTTGAGTCAAGACTTCATCATCTTCCTCATTACAACTATCATCATTGTCACTAAGAGAAGATGATACCTCGTCATTACCTCTTGCCATGAGGCACATGTGAACACAAGGGGTTGATGATGATTCTTTTGGAGAAGAGGGTTCTTCATCAACCAAGCATGCCTCATTTTTCTTGATTTCCTCTACATGGTTAGTTTCACAAATAGAACTAGAGGGAATCACGATATTTCTATCATGGCAACATGGGAGATCAAGCATATCATCACAAATGAGCTTAACACCATCATTACAGGATATTTCTTCACTCACCATGTCATTACCTTGTGGTATGCCACATGTTGGTGAAGTGAAAGATGTTGGGGTATGCAAGTAATCGGAGGTGGAAGTAATAGAGAGCTCTTCATGATTTAAAAATGTGGAGAACTCCTCCATTAACTCCCCAAAAAGAATATTGTCTTCATGAAGATTGGACCCACCATATATATCTTCAATTTTGGTCCAAGCATCATGAGCCAACGAACAAGACGAGATTGACTTGAACACCTCGAAGGTTATAGCTTGGTGAATGAAACTTAAAGCTTCACAATCAAGATGCATATCATCAAGTGATGGAGATTGTCCATCCTTTAGATTTGAATTCCCTACAACCACAATCCGCAAAGCATTTGGACCCATGGCCCAAAAGTGACGAAGCATGCGTAATCTCCACATAATGTAATTTGTGCCATTAAAACAAAATGTGTCATCGTGCACTAGTTCACTAGTCGACATCGTTACTCTCTAGGCGGTTAAGCCTAATAAGGAGAGACCTAGCTCTGATACCAATTGAAAGGACCACGATGTCGCCTAGAGGGGGGGTGAATAGGTGTTTTAAAATCTTTTACGGATTTGGCTATATCCTAATGCGGAAATAAACTAAGCGGATACTTTTCAAGCACAAATCCTAAATATACTAGGCTCACTAAGTGCACCAACAACTTAGCATAAACAAGATGAGAACAACAGGATATGAGTAAGCACAAGTAAGTCACACTAACTTACTCAGTGTATATCACGAGGTATGGAAATGAATAATACACACAACCACAAGTAAGCAATACAAGCTTACACAAATTGTATCACAATATATGGAATTTAATGATACAAGCAAACTCAAGTAAGTTACACAAACTTACTTGAGCAATATCACAATATATGGAAGTTTATAACACAAGTTAGCAATTCACACTAATCACAATGTATATCAATAGTAGTAAGTATAAATTGCGGAATATGAAGTGTAGGCCTAAATAATCTCTACAAGGAAATGGCCAACACAATATAATCAACCACCACAATATAATGAGGACAACAAGATATAGTGAATGCACGGTCAAATGACCAAAGTCAACCACAAGTAAGGAGTTAGGGTTAGGGATAACCAAAGTCACGGAGAAGTGGATGTATCCCGATGTTCACTTCCCTGGAGGGAAGCTAGTCACCGTTAGAGAGGTGGATGTTACCACGAAGGCACACCAACGCCACGAAGGCTCACCCTATTCTCCTTGAGATATCACCACGAAGGCAATTCTCAACCACTAGTGGTAGACCTTGAGGCGGCCTCCAAACCTTCACAAACTTTCCGGGGGACAAATCACAAGTTGATTCCTCACAGGAGCACTCCTACTGCCTAGGAGTCTCCAACCTCCAAGAGTAACAAGATCAAGGGGGAAATGCTCAAGACTTGCTCAAATCACGAATTGCTTTGGTCACAAGAGGGAGAGGGAGAGGATCTATCTTTTGATTGGAACAACTCTCAAGAACACTCACTAATCTCTCCGGGATCTAAGATTTGGTGTAGGAGAAGTGAGAGGGAGCCACTTGTGTTTTTGGGACGATTTGGGATGAAGTGCTCAACCCTCCCCCGGAGTGGGAGAGGGATATTTATACCCCCTAAGAAAATAGAGCCGTTTCCTGCAGTTGTTGACCTGCCCGGATGATCTGGACGCATACCCGGATGATCCGGGCAATGCCCGGATGATCCGGGAAGGTCAATATACAATGTGGTGAAGTAGATACCCGGATGTCCGGGGACATAGCCGGATGATCCGGGCAATTCCCGGATGATCCGGGTGGGTAGCCGGATGATCCGGCTAGCGGAATAAGCTTCTATGATGAATTTTACGAATAACCCGGATGATCCGGGCAGGAACCCGGATGATCCGGGCAAAGCCCGGATGATATGGGAGAGGACCCGGATGATCCGGCCAAACCAAACTGCTGCAGCCTAGAAACTGAAACAGGCACAACTTTTACATTCGGACTCCGGTTTTGATGATCTTGGGCTCGTTTTGAAGCTATGAAAAAAACCCAGGTCCTCACATAGAGAACCACCCAAGATGAACCAAAATGGACGATGCAAAATATGCAAAGGTTTTATCATGTATTTGGGTAACCTATTTGGCTTTGGATTTTCTTTGGTATATAGGATATGAGTGGAATTGTGTAGAGAAGATGTTGACTTGAGAAAATCTATCACGAACCCCTTTGATCCCCTCTTAATAGTGCGGGATCCCTATAACTCAAGAATCATAAAAGGTCTACACTACATAGCTATCAATAATCCATTCTTGAGTGTATGTGTTCCTTCGGTGTTCATCACTCCACAACACTAACGTCGAAGGAACTAATACCTTTGACTCGACCCTTTCACTTGAGCTTGAAGTTGAAGTTTCTTCTTGGATCAAGTTGAATGGCAAGACATTGGTGAAGTCTTCAAGTAGCTCCCCCATACACAATGTGGGAAGCTTTGCTTTGTATTTATCTTCATGTGTCCATCATGTGATCATCCACAAGCTTCAAGCATGTAATCCTTCGGGATAGTTATCTTGAACTTGCCCTTGTCAACCATGATCATCAACACTTGATGTCATCCTCTCATAGACACTTGAAATATCTCTCTCGATGCGAGCCCATGAGAATCTCCTCTCAAAAACATAGGCAACACATAGTATGGGTTAGTACACAAAGCACAATTGACAAATTCTTACCATACCACAAGATCTCATGTGGCACATGATTTGTGCTTGTGTGTTGACAATCTTTGAATTCAATCTTCAATCTTCATCTTGGTCAACCTTAATCTTTGCTCCATGATTAATCTTGATGCACAACTACATGTATATGGCATTCATTCCGAATCCATTCAATATCCTTCTTGCATCACCCATGGAACAAACCTTCCTATATAACTTGATGTCATTGTTTCTTCATAGGAATTGTCATTCATTATCAAGTCTCAATGCATATATAGATGTTGATGGATTTCATCCACCAATTCATCCAATATTCTTCATGCATTGCAAATGGAACTTTCCTTCAAATGTATATCTCAGTGCAAACATTAGTCCATTAGGATTGTCATTTAATTACCAAAACCACACATGGGGACTACATGTACTTTCATCCAGGTGTGTCCTCCTTTATTAGTAGGTGTAGGTATAGATATGTGTCCTCCTTGCTTTGTCTAGACTTAGACTATGTGTGTTGTTGTAATTGTGATTTGTTATTATGAACATGTAGTTATGGCACATCTAGACATGCTTTAATTATTGCACATATAGGTGACTGGGTCAAACTAGAAAAAGAAGAAGAAAAAAGACTAATGAAATGCTTGAATAAAAATAAAACATCAATGGCATATGATTTAGATGTGCAATACTTAGGACACATCTAGATGTGTTTTAGCAAAACTATTAAGAAAAATGCACGCCATATCTCTATGTTCCCCATGGTATTGACGTCTTGGAAAATTCTGTAACTCCCTCGATACTAGATCAGTTTGGGTAGTCTCTTTCCCTAATGAACTGTTAGAACCTATTTAAAAGGATTGTAATGCTATAACCTCTTAAGTAATACAATCATTTTGCCCCATAAAAAATTATAACAATCGGAGGGAGTAGTAAAAGACATTGACGGTAAGGTTAGTGTTGATGTAAAAAGTCAAAGAAAGAGATTAGGTAGAAAGCCACATTAACAATAAGATAGATTCAGTTGAGTGTGAAAACTTGCTAGGATAGTTAAGTTTTCCCCTCCTTCTCTTTGGATGGATTTGGCACCGGTTGAGGTGCTTCCATTACTTGTAAATGATGCCACTGTTTTGCTAAGTGAATAAAGGAGGAGAAGTTTGTCACAAAAAAGATTCAGTTGAGTGTGTGGCATGTACAAATTCTTCACACTTCCATCTTCTATTTTTTTGCATGACTTTTTATAATTCTTGAAAACATACAAACATTTTTTTGAGTTCATGTGTGTAGTTTGCAAAATTCCGCTCAATTTCAATAACCGCGATAGACATGTTACACTTTTTGTGTATCTTTGGACGAGTTATTGTAGTTTTGTACTCCCTCTGTCGGTACCGTGACGCTTGGGTTCATGGGTTAAACTGTGCACGGGCCACAGTAGCCTCTTAGCTAGACCAACGGCTGAAAGGGCGCCCTGATATGTCTCCAACGTATCTATAATTTTTGATTGTTCCATGTTGTTATATTATCATTCTTGGATGTTTTACAATCATATTATAGCAACTTTATATCATTCTATGAGACTAACCTATTGACATAGTGCCCAGTGCCACCCAGTGCCAGTTGCTTTTTTTGATTGTGTTTAACTTTGCAGAATATCAGTACCAAACGGATTCCAAACGCAGCAAAACTTTTTGGAGATTTTTTCGGACCAGAAGACAACTTGGGAGCCAAGGACGCACCTGGGGAGGCCCATGGGGCCCACAAGACACTAGGGCGCCAGAGGCCTTTGGCGCGCCTTGATGGGTTGTGGGACCCGTGGCCGGCTTGGCCTTGTTTTTTTGTTTTTGGGCTTGTTGAGTTGTGCCCTCAGCAGAACCTTGTACTTCTCGTCTCTCTCTCTCTCTCTCTCTCTCTCTCTGTGTGTGTGTGTGTGTGTGAACCTTGTTGGACTTGGTGGTTGTGCCGATTTGCTTTATTTATAAAGAGGGGCGAAAGCCTTTTCCGGTAAATACTCGGATATTCCAGAAACCCTAAAGGGGGAGTCGAAACATAATTCCAGCGGCCGCAAGTTCCAGAACCATGAGATCCAATCTAACACGATCACGAAGGGGTTCATCATCCTCATTGGTGCCTCTCCGATGATGCGCGAGTAGTCCACCATAGACCCACGGGTCCTTAGGTAGTAGCTAGATGGCTTCCTCTCTCTCTTTTGATTCTCAATACAATGGTCTCTTGGAGATCTATTTGATGTAATGACTTTTTGCGGTGTGTTTGTTGGGATTCGATGAAGTTCGAGTTTATGATCAGATCCCATGGATATTATTTGAGTTTTCTTTGATCTCTTATATGCATGATTATTTATAGCCTCGAATTTCTTCTTCGAATCTTTGGTTTAGTTAGGACAACTAGAGCGATTTTTCTTGCTATGGGAAGAGGTGCTTTCTGATGGGTTTGATCTTACGGTATCCTCACCCAGTGACAGAAGGGTTAGCGAGGCACATATGTATCGTTGCTATTAAGGATAACAAGATGGGGTCTATTCCTACATGAATAGATCTTGTTTACATCATGTCATCATTCTTATTGCATTACTCTGTTTCTCCATGAACTTAATACACTAGATGCATTCTAGATAGCAGTCGATGTGTGGAGTAATAGTAGTAGATGCAGAATCGTTTCGGTCTACTAATCTTGGACGTGATGCCTATATATTGACCATTTCCTTGGATATCGCCATAATTATTTGTTCTTCTATCAATTATCCAGCAGTAATTTGTTTACCCACCGTGCGCTATTTTCTTGAGAGAAGTCACTAGTGAAATCTACGACCCCCAGATCTATCTTTTATCATATTGCCTTTCGATCTATTTTTTCCACATTTATTTTCAGATCTATTATTCCAAAAACCAAAAAATACCTTGCTGCACCTTTTATTTGCATCTTTCATTTTGTGTTCTTGAGCGATCTATTTATCCAATCTTACACAAACCAATCTATCTTTTTGCCGTTGAGAGATTGACGACCTCTCTTACGCGTCGGGTTGCAAGTTTTTGTTCTTTCTGTGCAAGTACCATTTACATAGTGTTGCTTGGTTCTCCTACTAGATTGATATCTTGATTTCATAACTGAGGGAAATACTTACCATAGTTGTGTTGCATCATCCCTTCCTCTTTGGGCAAACACCGATGCAGTTTCAAGCCACGTCAAAGGAATTTCTTGCGCCGTTACCGGGCAGACATCATCAATATCTATCAGGTTCCTAATCACAAATCTCGTCTCCTTGCAATTTTCATTATTTTCCATTTGCCTCTCATTTTCATCTCCCCCACTTCACAAAAAAATTGCCTTTTTATTCGCCGTCTTTTTTGTTCGCCTTTTTCTCGTCAGATCTCTCGTTTGCTTGTGATCTTGGTCGCCCTCCTAGTCACTATGGCTAATTCTTCCTCTATTGCGTGTAACCCCGAGAACGAAGTTCTCAATTTTAAGCAAAGGGGAGGGGAGAACCTAAAATATGCTTGGTATAGGATTTGCAATGCCCATAATAGATCTACTCGTAAGCAATCTACCGTTGTTCTTCTTCGCTGTTTTTATGTGTGCATAACCACTTGGTATAGATTCGTCCTTGATATGATTACCGCTGGGAATTTCTTGATGTGCCTTACTTTGGATGCTTTTAATGCTATGGGAGATTTAGTGGGTGCACCACTATCACTATCAATGAAACAGTTTTAACTCTTGAGCATGTTATGGAGAGGCTTGATGCTCTTGAAAAGAAAATGCTCATCGAGGAAAATATTGCAAACTTAGATAAAAGAATGCATACTTTTGCTAATAAAATTGGGTCAAAAGCGGGAGATGTTTTTAAATTCCTAAGAGAAGGAATCCGTAGTTAACAAAAGAATAGAAGAAAGTCCTTCTCGAATTGATAAGTTGGAAGAAATTTTTAGTACCTTGAGCTCGGCCTTTTCTTCTGTTAAAGCTACTGAAAAAACTCCCGTCTGTCAGGACCCCGATCCTATGCCACACCGATCTAGCATGTAACACCTCATATCACTTTGCGGCCTCACGCACGGTATTCCCACGGGTGTCGCCTTACTAGGCCCGGGACCGTTTGTGCCTTTTGGCTCACGTATATGATAGTGTCGCTAGCATCCATATGACAAAGAACCCGGGCTGACATGGCTAGTCGTAAACCCAAAGTGGCACTAACTTACAGGGACAGGCATACATGACCCATCAACGAACGTGTCGGCCATCAGCGAGTGAATCCGGGCTGTAGCAGCTGGGCTAGCAGGACTCTGGTAAACCGGGCTATAGCAGGCTAATAGGACTCCGGTAGACACCGCGTGACATTTCCCCGAAGGGACAGACACATGAATGAAGAAGGACACATGCCGGCCAGCCTAAGTGTTCCGGAGCAGTAGCAAGCTACCAGGGCTCAGTGGAAGCACTAGGAGACATTTCCCGGTAAGAGAGGCTACCAAGGATAAACAACTAGATAGTCAGATCCCACACATACCAAGCATTTAAATAACATACACACAATATGCTCGATATGTGCAAATACAACATGGCATCACAACATGACTCTACGACTCAAGTATTTTATTCATTACGCTCCGAGGAGCGAGATATTACAAACATGGTCTCATGATCCAACATTCAGAGCATACAAGTCAAAGCACAAGCGGAAGCTTAACATATCTGAGTATAGACATCTAGAAATGAAAAAGGCTGAGAAGCCTGACTATCTATCCTGCCGAGGGCACAAGATCGTAGCTGAGGTAACAAGCTAAATGTTGAAGTCCACGTGGAACTACTAGCAAGACTGAAGTATCTCTGCAAAAAAATAAATTAAGCAACGTGAGTACAAATGTACCCAACAAGACTTACATCAGAACTAACTACATATGCACCATTAGCAACCAAGGGGTGGTGGGGTTTAACTGCAGCAAGCCAGCTTTGACTCGGTGGCTATCCTGAACTACGACTGCAAGTAACTGTTTTGAGGTGGTGCACACGAGTCCACGTATTCACCATATCAATACTCCACTATGGATCCGCTCCCGTCTCCCTACGAGAACGCCATCCATAGCACTCACGCTTATCTTGCGCATTTTAGAGTGTCCACTTTCACTTGTCTATGAACTGTATAGGCAACCCAGAAGTCCTTTACCACGGACACGGCTATTCGAATAGATTATTTATAACCCTGCAGGGGTGTACTTCTTCATACATGTTTCCACCACTTAGCGTCTGCACACGACATGTGCTCGGCAGACTTCAAGCGAAAGCCGACGTGGGTGTAGACCACGACCTACCTAAACACTCAAGTCTCTAGTCTAGGTTTATCGCCTATTCAGGTTCCATCCGCAGGGAGTCCGGCCGAAGTTTCCACATACGGCCCCGAATGATGTGTGCAGGGTTCCCGAGACAACAAACGGGCGCCCGGTACACCGTGCCACATGCCTACCGCATCACAGCCCACCCCTCTGGTCAGCGCTACGCACGGCCTCCAGCATACTACAAACACCAGAAACTACTTGCAACTCCTGGACAGAGGACAAGGGTGATTAAGAAGTCGAGCGGGGTCATATTTCAGGGCCCAATGCATGGTAGTAGCTGTTTCATGGATCACAAACACAGAACTCAGTTCCTAAGGACGGCTTCAATGAGACAACCCACCATGTACTCCTACATGGCCTCTCACCGCTACCTTTACCAAATCGTGTTCACACACTTAGCTCACACGCAGTAGGACATGTTCACACACCTCTGATTCATCCCCGATGAATCAGACCTGACTCAACTCTAAGCAGTAGCAGGCATGACAAACAAGCATGAAGGAATAGGCACAATAGGGCTCAAACAACTCCTACTCATGCTAGTGGGTTTCATCTATTTACTGTGGCAATGACAGGTCATGCAGAGGATAAGGGGTTCAACTACCGCAGCAAGTAACAGATAAATCGTTGTTGTCCTAATGCAGTAAAAGAGAGCGTAAGCGAGAGAGTGGGATTCTATCGGAATGAACAAGGGGGTTTTGCTTGCCTGGCACTTCTGAAGATGATATAGTTCTTCATCGGTGTCATCGAACTCATCGTCGGAACCATGTCTATCGAGAGGGGACAAATACCGGCAACATAGAGAAATCACAATCAATGCAATGCACCATTATGATGCATGATCATGACATGGCAACATGCTGGTGTTTTGAGCTAATGCAGCTAGTAACAAAGTTATATGAAGTTGGTTTGAATCCTAAGTTCAAATCCAAACTCCATATGTGAAATTTAAATGCCATTTATATGATTTGTCCTAAAAAGCAGCCATAAGTTGTTCTAACATGCATGAAAATGGTACAGATGGATAGATTGGATTTTTCTGATCATTTTTCATATATAATTTGTTTCATTTGGAGTTACAGTTGATTTTATATGATTTTTAGAAGTTTTGGATATTTTCTGAAATTTCCTGAATTAAAAAAATAAATCCAGAAAAAAGTTATCTGCGTCAGCATGATGTTGGGGTGACATCAGCGGGTCAAAGGTGCCAGCCCAGGTCAAACCTAACGGCTGGGGCCCACATGTTAGTGTCTAACTAATTAACCTGAGTTAATTAGCTCTAAACTAATACTAAACTAGACCAGTTAAGGCCCTGGTCCCACACATCAGTATTAAGAGGGCTAATTATGTTTAGTTAGCACTTAACCTAAATTAGCAGGGACACGGGCCCACCTGTCAGCGACCCTGGGGAAGTCAAACAGGGTCAAATCCCGGGTCAGCGGGGTCAAACCCACCGACGACATGACGCCGGCGAGGCCAGCCACGGTGGTGAGCCTCGGGTTTGCGTCTCCGATGACCAAACGGCCGGCGGAGGGCATCTACGTGATGCGGACGCACGTCCGCATCAAGTGGTGGTGGCGGTTGGGCCTGGGGTGGCCGAAGTTGTCGCCGGTGAGCTCGGGATCAAGGCTACGGCCGACAAGTCGGCGCGTGTGAGGCATCTACGGGCCCTACGAGATGCGGTGAGGTCAGTGGATAGGACGACGGGGCCGTTGCATGGCCGGAGCCACGTCGCCGGCGAGCTCAGGCGGCGGCGCAAGCGGGTGTGCTTGGTGTGGCGACTACGATGAGTGGCAGAGAGAACGGAGAGGGGAAGGATGGTCAGTGGCTCACGACGGATGCAGGGGTGGCTTCGGCGTGCTCGGGGAAGCACCGGAGCGAGCGCAGCGGCGAAGGGGATCTCTGGTGGCCGGCGATGAAGATGACAAAGATGGCGATGATGCAGGGCCTCCGGCGCCGTGTAGCTCGGTGCAGAGGATGAGGAAGATGCGGCAGAGCTTCTGGACTGCTCGAGGGGGCGAGGGAGAGGCGATGGCCACGGTGGTGCTCGTCGGTGGCGGCGGATGCGTTCGGTGAGATGGGAATGGCGAGGGAGAGAGCAGGGGGGAGGAATGACAGGCCGGATCGATCGGGACGGCACCAAGGAGGAAAACCCGTGGCGTTGCGCTGTCCCGGGGACGCAGCCAGGCAGGCAGGTGGCGTGGCAGCACGGCCGTGCGTGCGCGTCGGGCACGCTCGGCGTCCAACTGGCGCGGTGGAGATGATGACTGGCAGTTGGGCCAGTGGGCCGCACTGCTGGGCTTGGTAAGTGGCCAGGTATTCTCTCTCACTCTCTCTTTCTAATTCTTTCTGTTTTCTATTTTTCTACAGCTTTGTGGCTTTATTAAAAATACTAAATCAATCCCGAAAATCATGCAACTGCTCATGACCACTGTTGGAAATATATCCTACAGTAAACATTTCAGTTTGGGATTATTTGAGCATTTAAATTATTTAATAGAATTTAAATGCCCAAAAGCAAATACTATATGATTTAATTCAGTGACCAAATATGTCATGGAAAAATGTGCAACACCTCTGGTTATGGTTCTAGCATTTTCCAGAAATGATGAACATTTTTGAAAGCCATTTGGACTCACTGAAATTTTTTTTAGTTGAACCTAGTGAATTCCTTTGATGCTAGGGTTTAGGCAATCCCCATTTCAGGTTTCTGTAAAAGTAAACATGATGCATCACCAAAGACTAGCACTAGTGCATTGCCAGAAGCTAGGGATGTGACACCGTCAAAATTTGTAAATCTACTCAAGTCACTAATAACAAGAGTTCCACTTCTAATAACAACAAAGAAGATCTTAAAATGATTAGTATTCATTCCAATTTTGTTGAAGTGGTAAAACTCCCGTCTCGCAAGAATGAATTCTTCAATTTTATCCCTATAAGTATTATTATTGAAAGTATGCATGCCAAATCCTTCAAGAATTCTAGTTATGCGATTGAGAAGTTGAAAACTAAAGATAACAATACTTGAATCTATGCATTATGCCTAGCAAGGGACATAAAACTATAACAGCTGTTGGGAGGCAACCCATTGAATAAAATTTATTTTTGCCTTTTTCTTTCTGTTCTTGAGTGATTACACAATTATGCTACTATTATTATTGTGTTTTTATGTTTACTTAGTGTTTGTGCCAAGTAAAAAGCCTTTGGGATCATATTGGGTGATCGTTTACTTGATCTTGTTGAAAAACATAAACATATGCATCTAGTAGCAGAATTTTGAAAAACCACAGAAGTGAAGAAAGTTTCGGAATTTTTGCACAAGATTTATATACAAATTTCCTACGTTTTCCCAATTTTTCGGAATTTTTGGAGTTACAGAAGTATGGTCAAAGTCCATATTACTATAGACTATTTTGTTTTCGACAGATTCTGTTTTCGTTGCATTGTGTGCTTATTTTGATGAATCTATGGATTGTATCGGGGGTTATAAGCCATGGTAAAGTTTTAATACAGTAGGTATAATGCAATAATAAAATATGAATGGGTTTGCAACAGTACTTAGAGTGGTGATTTGCTTTATTATACTAACGGATCTCATGAAGGTTCTGTTAAGTTTTGTGTGATTGAAGTTTTCAAGTTTTGGGTGAGATCACGATGGATGAAGGAATAAGGTGTGAAAAGAGCCTACCTAAGCTGGGGGAAAGACCAAGACACCCAAGTTAATATTCAAGGAGAAATAAGCAACTAAGCTTGGGGATGCCCCGGAAGGCATCCCTTCTTTCTTCTAAAGACCATCGGTATTTTACTTGGAGCTATATTTTTATTCGTCACATATCATGAGTTTTGCTTGGAGAGTCTTGTATTATATGAGTCTTTGCTTGTTTGATTTTTACTTTTACACTTGTATCCTTTCTGGACACACCTACTTGAGAGAGCCAAAATTATGCTATGATTTGTTAGAATTGATCTATGTGCTTCACTTCAATTTTTTGAGGTATGAAATTGCTCTAGTGCTTCACTTATATCTTTTTGAGCACGGCGTGCTTTAATACTTTTGAAGAACTACTCTCATGTTTCACTTATATTTGTTTGAGAGTTAGTATTTTTTTAAGAAATTCTCTCATGCTTCATTTATATTAATTTGAGAGATGAAAACTTTATGCTCATGTTCTTCACTTAACTTTATTTGAGATTGTCAAAAGCAATGGCAATATATGAAACTAGTCCCAAAGTGATGATAATCAAGAGGGATATAATAAAAACTTTCATGAAGATCATTGGACAAATTGAACTTGATTTCTTGTAATAATTTTGAAACATGATGATAGTAATATGTGAGTCATGTCGGTGAGTAATTATGCTTTAGTAAGAATATTGGTGTTAAGGTTTGTGATTCCCTATGCAAGCACCAAAATCAATAGTTATGCAATAAATTACATCCTACTTATGGTGCATTATTTGGTGTTAGTTATGTTTAATGCTTGTTTATGAGGATTTCTGTTTCTTGGTTGGTTGCGTCTCAATCTATTTGCTAGCCTCCACTTGTAGTAAGTAGAAATACTACTTCTGCATCCAAAACTTTTAAACCTAGTTTTGCCATATGAGTCCACCATACCTACCTATATACGGTATTTTTGTGTCGTTCCAAGTAAATTTGTATGTGCCAACTCTAATTTTCAAAATGAATTTTTTGTGTGTGCCCGTATCGCTCATGAAGTGGTAGGGGGTGGCCGATATATTTTTTCATACTAGACGTGTTATTTTCAAGATGAGTGTTTATTCACTTGTCATTGCACGAGAGTGCGGCGGTAATAGGGATGCTCAATCCCGAAATGAAAAAAAATTACTTTATGTTGTCAAATAATAAATTCCTTGGAAAGTGATGGTATGGACGGTACCCGTGGATACAGCTAGCCATGGAGTGTGAAAGTTTGGTGGAAAAGGAATAAACTTTATTTTATGTTTGGGAACTGCCTATGATGTATCTAGCGTGGAAAGTATTGGGAACTACTCGGTCATTTTCGTTGATAGGAAAAGCATGCCTCTCAAAATGTTGTTATCTCTCAATTTAAGATTTGAGCTCTAGCACCTCTACAAATCTCTACTTCCCTCTGTGAAGGGCCTATCTATTTACTTTATGCAATTTTTGTTTTATTTGAGTCTCCATCTTCTCTTGTAAAGCACCAACTAGGGGGCACTATAATCGTACTTGAGCATTGGGTGTAGCTAATATTTGAGTGTGTTTCATGAATGGATCAATGATTGAGCATGATGGGCTAGGGATAACTTTCTTTAGTGTTGATATTTTGAAAGACATGGTTGCTTGTTGATATGCTTGAGTATTGCAGTCTTCATGTCAAAACTAGACTATTGCTTTGAATCATCTAAAAGTCCAATGTCCATGCTACAAAAGAAGCATGTGAAGGGGAGACCCTATTGGGGAACACGGTAAAAAAATTCAAAAAAATTCCTACGCACACGCAAGATCATGGTGATGCATAGCAACGAGAGGGAGAGTGTATCTTCCTACCCTTGAAGATCACTAAGCGGAAGTGTTTATCAACGCGGTTGATGTAGTTGTACACCATCATGATCCTGCCCGATCAAGTACTGAACGTACGGCACCTCCGCATTAAGCACACGTTCAACTTGATAATGCCCTCGCCTTGTTGATCCAGCAAGACGGGCGAAGTAGTAGATGAGTTCCGGCAGCACGACGGTGTGGTGATGGTGTTGGTGAAGAAAAATCTCTGCAGCGCTTTGCTTAAGCACTATGGAAACTACGATGAAGAATAAACTAGAGGGGACGGGGTTGCCGGCACACGGCTTGGTGTTTCTTGATGTGTCTTTGGTGCTAGCCTTGCCTTGTTGGGGAACGTAGCAATTTCAAAACATTTCCTACGTACACACAAGATCATGGTGATGCATAGCAATGAGAGGGGAGAGTAAAGTCCACGTACCCTCGTAGACCGTAAGCGGAAGCGTTATGACAACGCGGTTAATGTAGTCATACGTCTTCACGATCCGACCGATCCAAGTACCGAACGTACGGCACCTCCGAGTTCAGCACACGTTCAGCTCGATGACGATCCCCGGACTCCGATCCAGCAAAGTGTCGGGGATGAGTTCCGTCAGCACGACGGCGTGTTGACGATGATGATGTTCTACCGGCACAGGGCTTCGCCTAAACTCCGCGACGATATGACCGAGGTGGAATATGGTGGAGGGGGGCACCGCACACGGCTAAGGAACGATCATGTAGATCAACTTGTGTGTTCTAGGGTGCCCCCTGCCCTCGTATATACAGGAGGGAGGGGGAGGTGCGGCCGACCCCCAAGGGGTGCGCCTGGAGGAGTCCTACTCCCACCGGGAGTAGGACTCCCCCCTCTTGCCTTGGTGGAGAAGGAAAGGGGGGAGGGGAAAGAGGAAAGGGGGGCGCCGCCCCCCTTCCTTGTCCTATTTGGACTAGGGGGGAGGGGGCGCGCGGCCTGCCCTGGCCGGCCCTCCTCTTCTCCCTCATGGCCCATGTAGGCCCAATAACCCCCGGGGGGGGGGGTCCGGTAACCCCCCGGTACTCCGGAAAAATCCCGGTTTCTCCCGGAACGTTTCTGATATCCAAATATAGGCTTCCAATATATCGATCTTTATGTCTCGACCATTTCGAGACTCCTCGTCATGTCCTGGATCACATCCGGGACTCCGAACAACCTTCGGTACATCAAAATATATAAACTCATAATAAAACTGTCATCGTAACATTAAGCGTGCGGACCTTACGGGTTCGAGAACTATGTAGACATGACCTAGAACTATTCTCGGTCAATAACCAATAGCGGAACCTAGATGCTCATATTGGCTCCTACATATTCTACGAAGATCTTTATCGGTCAAACCGCATAACAACATACGTTGTTCCCTTTGTCATCGGCATGTTACTTGCCCGAGATTCGATCGTCGGTATCTAATACCTAGTTCAATCTCGTTACCGGCAAGTCTCTTTACTCGTTACGTAATGCATCATTCCGTAACTAACTCATTAGCTACATTGCTTGCAAGGCTTATAGTGATGTGCATTACCGAGAGGGCCCAGAGATACCTCTCCGACAATCGGAGTGACAAAACCTAATCTCGAAATACGCCAACCCAACATGTACCTTTGGAGACACCTGTAGTACTCCTTTATAATCACCCAGTTACGTTGTGACGTTTGGTAGCACCCAAAGTGTTCCTCCGGTAAACGGGAGTTGCATAATCTCATAGTTACAGGAACATGTATAAGTCATGAAGAAAGCAATAGCAATATACTAAACGATCAAGTGCTAGGCTAACGGAATGGGTCATGTCAATCACATCATTCTCCTAATGATGTGATCCCATTAATCAAATGACAACACATGTCTATGGTTAGGAAACATAACCATCTTTGATTAATGAGCTAGTCAAGTAGAGGCATACTAGTGACTATATGTTTGTCTATGTATTCACACATGTATCATGTTTCCGGTTAATACAATTCTAGCATGAATAATAAACATTTATCATGATATGAGGAAATAAATAATAACTTTATTATTGCCTCTAGGGCATATTTCCTTCAGTCTCCCACTTGCACTAGAGTCAATAATCTAGATTACACAGTAATGATTCTAACACCCATGGAGTCTTGGTGCTGATCATGTTTTGCTCGTGGAAGAGGCTTAGTCAATGGGTCTGCAACATTCAGATCCGTATGTATCTTGCAAATCTCTATGTCTCCCACCTGGACTTGATCCCGGATGGAATTGAAGCGTCTCTTGATGTGCTTGGTCCTCTTGTGAAATCTGGATTCCTTTGCCAAGGCAATTGCACCAGTATTGTCACAGAAGATCTTCATTGGTCCCGATGCACTAGGTATGACACCTAGATCGGAAATGAACTCCTTCATCCAGACTCCTTCATTTGCTGCTTCCGAAGCAGCTATGTACTCCGCTTCACATGTAGATCCCGCCACGACGCTTTGTTTAGAACTGCACCAACTTACAGCTCCACCGTTTAATAAAAACACGTATCCGGTTTGCGATTTAGAATCGTCCGGATCAGTGTCAAAGCTTGCATCGACGTAACCATTTACGACTAGCTCTTTGTCACCTCCATATACGAGAAACATATCCTTAGTCCTTTTCAGGTATTTCAGGATGTTCTTGACCGCTGTCCAGTGATCCACTCCTGGATTACTTTGGTACCTTCCTGCCAAGCTTATTGCTAAGCACACGTCAGGTCTGGTACACAGCATTGCATACATGATAGAGCCTATGGCTGAAGCATAGGGAACATCTTTCATTTTCTCTCTATCTTCTGCTGTGGTCGGGCATTGAGTTTGACTCAACTTCACACCTTGTAGTACGGGCAAGAACCCTTTCTTTGCCTGATCCATTTTGAACTTTTTCAAAACTTTATCAAGGTATGTGCTTTGTGAAAGTCCAATTAAGCGTCTTGATCTATCTCTATAAATCTTGATGCCCAATATATAAGCAGCTTCACCGAGGTCTTTCATAGAAAAACTTTTATTCAAGTATCCCTTTATGCTATCCAGAAATTCTATATCATTTCCAATTAATAATATGTCATCTACATATAATATCAGAAATGCTACAGAGCTCCCACTCACTTTCTTGTAAATACAGGCTTCTCCAAAAGTCTGTATAAAACCATATGCTTTGATCACACTATCAAAGCGTTTATTCCAACTCCGAGATGCTTGCACCAGTCCATAAATGGATCGCTGGAGCTTGCACACTTTGTTAGCACCTTTTGGATCAACAAAACCTTCTGGCTGCATCATATACAACTCTTCTTCCAGAAATCCATTCAAGAATGCAGTTTTGACATCCATTTGCCAAATTTCATAATCATAAAATGCAGCAATTGCTAACATGATTCGGACAGACTTAAGCATCGCTACGGGTGAGAAAGTCTCATCGTAGTCAACCCCTTGAACTTGTCGAAAACCTTTTGCAACAAGTCGAGCTTTATAGACAGTTACATTACCATCAGCGTCAGTCTTCTTCTTAAAAATCCATTTATTCTCAATGGCTTGCCGATCATCGGGCAAGTCAACCAAAGTCCATACTTTGTTCTCATACATGGATCCCATCTCAGATTTCATGGCCTCTAGCCATTTTGCGGAATCTGGGCTCATCATCGCTTCCTCATAGTTCGTAGGTTCATCATGGTCAAGTAACATGACTTCCAGAATAGGATTACCGTACCACTCTGGTGCGGATCTTACTCTGGTAGACCTACGAGGTTCAGTAGAAACTTGATCTGAAGTTTCATGATCAATATCATTAGCTTCCTCACTGATTGGTGTAGTTGTCACAGGAACCGGTTCTTGTGATGAACTACTTTCCAATAAGGGAGCAGGTACAGTTACCTCATCAAGTTCTACTTTCCTCCCACTCACTTCTTTCGAGAGAAACTCCTTCTCTAGAAAGGATCCGAATTTTGCAACGAAAATCTTGCCTTCAGATCTGTGATAGAAGGTGTACCCAACAGTCTCTTTTGGGTATCCTATGAAGACACATTTCTCCGATTTGGGTTCGAGCTTATCTGGTTGAAGTTTCTTCACATAAGCATCGCAGCCCCAAACTTTAAGAAACGACAACTTTGGTTTCTTGCCAAACCACAGTTCATGAGGCGTCGTCTCAACGGATTTTGATGGTGCCCTATTTAACGTGAATGCGGCCGTCTCTAAAGCATAACCCCAAAACGATAGCGGTAAATCAGTAAGAGACATCATAGATCGCACCATATCTAGTAAAGTACGATTACGACGTTCGGACACACCATTTCGTTGTGGTGTTCCGGGTGGCGTGAGTTGCGAAACTATTCCGCATTGTTTCAAATGTAAACCAAACTCGTAACTCAAATATTCTCCTCCACGATCAGATCGTAGAAATTTTATTTTCTTGTTACGATGATTTTCCACTTCACTCTGAAATTCTTTGAACTTTTCAAATGTTTCAGACTTGTGTTTCATTAAGTAGATATACCCATATCTGCTCAAATCATCTGTGAATGTGAGAAAATAACGATACCCGCCGCGAGCCTCAACATTCATTGGACCACAAACATCAGTATGTATGATTTCCAACAAATCAGTTGCTCGCTCCATAGTTCCGGAGAACGGCGTTTTAGTCATCTTGCCCATGAGGCACGGTTCGCAAGTACCAAGTGATTCATAATCAAGTGATTCCAAAAGCCCATCAGTATGGAGTTTCTTCATGCGCTTTACACCGATATGACCTAAACGGCAGTGCCACAAATAAGTTGCACTATCATTATCAACTCTGTATCTTTTGGTTTCAACACTATGAATATGTGTATCACTACTATCGAGATTCAATAAAAATAGACCACTCTTCAAGGGTGCATGACCATAAAAGATATTACTCATATAAATAGAACAACCATTATTCTCTGACTTAAATGAATAACCGTCTCGCATCAAACAAGATCCAGATATAATGTTCATGCTCAACGCTGGCACCAAATAACAATTATTTAGGTCTAAAACTAATCCCGATGGTAGATGTAGAGGTAGCGTGCCGACCGCGATCACATCGACTTTGGAACCATTTCCCACGCGCATCGTCACCTCGTCCTTAGCCAATCTTCGCTTAATCCGTAGTCCCTGTTTCGAGTTGCAAATATTAGCAACAGAACCAGTATCAAATACCCAGGTACTACTGCGAGCATTAGTAAGGTACACATCAATAACATGTATATCACATATACCTTTGTTCACTTTGCCATCCTTCTTATCCGCCAAATACTTGGGGCAGTTCCGCTTCCAGTGTCCAGTCTGCTTGCAGTAGAAGCACTCAGTCTCAGGCTTAGGTCCAGACTTGGGTTTCTTCTCTTGAGCAGCAACTTGTTTGCTGTTCTTCTTGAAGTTCCCCTTCTTCTTCCCTTTGCCCTTTTTCTTGAAACTGGTGGTCTTGTTAACCATCAACACTTGATGCTCCTTTTTGATTTCTACCTCCGCGGCTTTTAGCATTGCGAAGAGCTCGGGAATAGTCTTGTCCATCCCTTGCATATTATAGTTCATCACGAAGCTCTTGTAGCTTGGTGGCAGTGATTGAAGAATTCTGTCAATGACACTATCATCAGGAAGATTAACTCCCAGTTGAATCAAGTGATTATTATACCCAGACATTTTGAGTATGTGTTCACTGACAGAACTATTCTCCTCCATCTTGCAGCTATAGAACTTATTGGAGACTTCATATCTCTCAATCCGGGCATTTGCTTGAAATATTAACTTCAACTCCTGGAACATCTCATATGCTCCATGACGTTCAAAACATCGTTGAAGACCCGGTTCTAAGCCGTAAAGCATGGCACACTGAACTATCGAGTAGTCATCAGCTTTGCTCTGCCAGACGTTCTTAACGTCGTCAGTTGCATCAGCAGCAGGCCTGGCACCCAGCGGTGCTTCCAGGACGTAATTCTTCTGTGCAGCAATGAGGATAATCCTCAGGTTACGGACCCAGTCCGTGTAATTGCTACCATCATCTTTCAACTTTGCTTTCTCAAGGAACGCATTAAAATTCAACGGAACAACAACACGAGCCATCTATCTACAACAAACATAGACAAGCAAAATACTATCAGGTACTAAGTTCATGATAAATTTAAGTTCAATTAATCATATTACTTAAGAACTCCCACTTAGATAGACATCCCTCTAATCTTCTAAGTGATTACGTGATCCATATCAACTACACCATGTCCGATCGTCACGTGAGATGGAGTAGTTTCAACGGTGAACATCAATATGTTGATCATATCTACTATATGATTCACGCTCGACCTTTCGGTCTCCGTGTTCCGAGGCCATATCTGTTATATGCTAGGCTCGTCAAGTTTAACCTGAGTATTCCGCGTGTGCAACTGTTTTGCACCCGTTGTATTTGAACGTAGAGCCTATCACACCCGATCATCACGTGGTGTCTCAGCACGAAGAACTTTCGCAACGGTGCATACTCAGGGAGAACACTTCTTGATAATTTAGTGAGAGATCATCTTAAAATGCTACCGTCAATCAAAGCAAGATAAGATGCATAAAGGATAAACATCACATGCAATCAATATAAGTGATATGATATGGCCATCATCATCTTGTGCTTGTGATCTCCATCTTCGAAGCACCGTCGTGATCACCATCGTCACCGGCACGACACCTTGATCTCCATCATAGCATCGTTGTCATTATGCCATCTATTGCTTCTACGACTATAGCTACCATTTAGTGATAAAGTAAAGCAATTACAGGGCGTTTGCATTTCATACAATAAAGTGACAACCATATGGCTCCTGCCAGTTGCCGATAACTTCGGTTACAAAACATGATCATCTCATACAATAAAATATAGCATCACGTCTTGACCATATCACATCACAACATGCCCTACAAAAACAAGTTAGACGTCCTCTACTTTGTTGTTGTAAATTTTACATGGCTGCTACGGGCTTTAGCAAGAACCGTTCTTACCTACGCATCAAAACCACAACGATAGTTCGTCAAGTTAATGATGTTTTAACCTTCGCAAGGACCGGGCGTAGTCACACTCGATTCAGCTAAAGTGAGAGAGACAGACACCTGCCAGTCACCTTTAAGCACGAGTGCTCGTAATGGTGAAACCAGTCTCGCGTAAGCGTACGCGTAATATCGGTCCGGGCCGCTTCATCTCACAATACCGCTGAGCCAAAGTATGACATGCTGGTAAGCAGTATGACTTGTATCGCCCACAACTCACTTGTGTTCTACTCGTGCATATGACATCTACGCATAAAACCTGGCTCGGATGCCACTGTTGGGGAATGTAGCAATTTCAAAAAAATTCCTACGTACACACAAGATCATGGTGATGCATAGCAACGAGAGGGGAGAGTAAAGTCCACGTACCCTCGTAGACCGTAAGCGGAAGCGTTATGACAACGCGGTTGATGTAGTCGTGCGTCTTCATGATCCAATCGATCCAAGTACCGAACGTACGGCACCTCCGAGTTCAGCACACATTCAGTTCGATGACGATCCCCGGACTCCGTCCCAGCAAAGTGTCGGGGATGAGTTCCGTCAGCACAATAGCATGGTGATGATGATGATGTTCTACCAGCGCAGGGCTTCGCCTAAACTCCACGACGATATGACCGACGTGGAATATGGTGGAGGGGGGCACCGCACACGGCTAAGGAACGATCACGTAGATCAACTTCTGTGTTCTAGGGTGCCCCCTGCCCCCGTATATAAAGGAGGGAGGGGGAGGTGCGGCCGGCCCCCAAGGGGTGCGCCTGGAGGAGTCCTACTCCCACCGGGAGTAGGACTCCCCCCTCTTGCCTTGGTGGAGAAGGAAAGGGGGGAGGGGAAAGAGGAAAGGGGGGCGCCGCCCCCCCTTCCTTGTCCTATTCGGACTAGGGCGGAGGGGGTGCGTGGCCTGCCCTGGCCGGCCCTCCTCTTCTCCCTCATGGCCCATGTAGGCCCAATAACCCTCGGGGGGTTTCTGGTAACCCCCCGGTACTCTGGAAAAATCCCGGTTTCTCCCGGAACGTTTCCGATATCCAAATATAGGCTTCCAATATATCAATCTTTATGTCTCGACCATTTCGAGACTCCTCGTCATGTCCTGGATCACATCCGGGACTCCGAACAACCTTCGGTACATCAAAATATATAAACTCATAATAAAACTGTCATCGTAACGTTAAGCGTGCGGACCCTGCGGGTTCGAGAACTATGTAGACATGACCTAGAACTATTCTCGGTCAATAACCAATAGCAGAACCTATGCTCATATTGGCTCCTACATATTCTGCGAAGATCTTTATCGGTCAAACCGCATAACAACATACGTTGTTCCCTTTGTCATCGGCATGTTACTTGCCCGAGATTCGATCGTCGGTATCTAATACCTAGTTCAATCTCGTTACCGGCAAGTCTCTTTACTCGTTACGTAATGCATCATTCCGTAACTAACTCATTAGCTACATTGCTTGCAAGGCTTATAGTGATGTGCATTACCGAGAGGGCCCAGAGATACCTCTCCGACAATCGAAGTGACAAAACCTAATCTCGAAATACGCCAACCCAACATGTACCTTTGGAGACACCTGTAGTACTCCTTTATAATCACCCAGTTACGTTGTGACATTTGGTAGCACCCAAAGTGTTCCTCCGGTAAACGGGAGTTGCATAATCTCATAGTTACAGGAACATGTATAAGTCATGAAGAAAGCAATAGCAATATACTAAACGATCAAGTGCTAGGCTAACGGAATGGGTCACGTCAATCACATCATTCTTCTAATGATGTGATCCCATTAATCAAATGACAACACATGTCTATGGTTAGGAAACATAACCATCTCTGATTAATGAGCTAGTCAAGTAGAGGCATACTAGTGACTATATGTTTGTCTATGTATTCACACATGTATCATGTTTCCGGTTAATACAATTCTAGCATGAATAATAAACATTTATCATGATATGAGGAAATAAATAATAACTTTATTATTGCCTCGAGGGCATATTTCCTTCATGCCCCTCTATTTATATGCTGAGCCTTGGGGTCGAAACTTGGAGTAAAAGCCTCCTCAAAGTCGGTTTCACCCGAAAGGCAAGAGTCCTTCTCGGACTCTAGGGCCAGACGCCAGGGTTCCCGGCGTCTGGACCCAGACGCCAGGGACCCTGGCGTCTGGCCCCTATACTTCGCAAAACTTCTTTTTGTGTTCTCCAAAAACCTTGTGGGCTTTCCCCTTTGGCCCAAATAAAGTGTTCTCGTACCCAAACATTTCGGGAAACATCCGGAACCCCTTCCGGTGAATTCCAGAACCCTTTCGGAGACCAAACACTATTATCCCATATATCAATCTTTATCTCCGGACCATTCTGGAGTTCCTCGTCATGTCCGTGATCATATCCGGGACTCCGAACAACATTCGATCACCAACATACATAACTCATATAATAATATATCGTCAACGAATGTTAAGCGTGCGGACCCTGCGGGTTTGAGAACTATGTAGACATGACCGAGACACCTCTCTGGTCAATAACCAATAGCGGAACCTGGATGCCCATATTGGCTCCTACATATTCTACAAAGCTCTTTATCAGTCGAACCGCATCACCACATACGTTGTTCCCTCTGTCATTGATATGTTACTTGCCCGAGATTCGATCGTCCGTATCTCAATACCTAGTTCAAACTCGTTACCGGCAAGTCTCTTTACTCGTTTTGTAATGCATCATCCCGCAACTAACTCATTAGTCACATTGCTTGAAGGCTTATAGTGATGTGCATTACCAAGAGGGCCCAGAGATACCTCTCCGAAACATGGAGTGACAAATCCTAATCTCGATCTATGCCAACTCAACAAGTACCATCGGAGACACCTGTAGAGCACATTTATAATCACCCAGTTACATTGTGAGGTTTGGTAGCACAGAAAGTTTTCCTCCGGTATTCGGGAGTTGCATAATGTCATAGTCATAGGAACATGTATAAGTCATGAAGAAAGCAATAGCAATATACTAAACGATCAAATGCTAAGCTAACGGAATGGGTCAAGTCAATCACATCATTCTCTAATGATGTGATCTCGTTAATCAAATGACAACTCATGTCTATGGCTAGGAAACTTATCCATCTTTGATTCAACGAGCTAGTCAAGTAGAGGCATACTAGTGACACTATGTTTGTCTATGTATTCACACACATACTAAGTTTCCGGTTAATAAAATTCTAGCATGAATAATAAAGTTTTATCAAGATATAAGGAAATATAAATAATAACTTTATTATTGTCTCTAGGGCATATTTCCTTCAGGACCGTGGGGCCCACAAGACACCAGGGCGTGCCAGAGGCCCCTGCCGTGCCCTGATGGGTTGTGGGGCCCATGGGGTTCTCCTCCACCACCTCTTCGCTCTATAAATACTCAGATATTTCAGAAACCCTAAAGGAGGAGTCAAAACACAATTCCAGCCGCCGCAAGTTCCAGAACCACAAGATCCAATCTAACACCATCACAGAGGGGTTCATCATCCTCATTGATGCCTCTCCGATGATGCATATGAGTAGTCCACCATAGACCCACGAGTCCGTAGGCAGTAGCTAGATGGCTTCCTCTCTCTCTATTTTGATTCTCAACACCATGGTCTCTTGGAGATCTATTTGATGTAATGACTTTTTGCAGGGTGTTTGCTGGGATCCGATGAAGTCTGAGTTTATCATCACATCTATATCCATGAATACTATTTGAATTTTCTTTGATCTCTTATATGCATGATTATTTATAGCCCCATATTTCTTCTTGAATCTTTGGTTTAGTTAGGCCAACTAGATCGATTTTTCTTGCCATGGGAAGAGGTGCTTTGTGATGGGTTCGATCTTACGGTGTCCTCACCCAGTGACAGAAGGGTTAGCGAGGCACGTATGTATCGTTGCTATTAAGGATAACAAGATGGGGTCTATTCCTACATGAATAGATCTTGTCTACACCATGTCATCATTCTTACTGCATTACTTTGTTTCTCCATGAACTTAATACACGAGATGCATGCTAGATAGCGGTCGATGTGTGGAGTAATAGTAGTAGATGCAAAATCGTTTCTATTTAATAATCTTGGACATGATGCCTATATATTTATCATTGCCTTGGATATCGTCATAATCATTTGTTCTTCTATCAATTGGCCAACAGTAATTTTTTTACCCACCATGCGCTATTTTCTTGAGAGAAGCCACTAGTGAAATCTACGGGCCCCGGGTCTATTTTTTATCATATGGCCTTCCGGTCTTTTTTTGTTGCATTTATTTTCAGATCTATTATTCCAAAACCCCAAAAATACCTTATTGCACTTTTTATTTGCATATTTTATTTTGTGTTCGTGAGCGATCTATTTATCCAATCTTACACAAACTAATCTATCTTTTTATCATGGAGAGATTGATAACCTCTCTTACGTGCGAGGTTGCAAGTTTTTGTTCTTTGTGTGCAGGTACCGTTTACATATTGTTGCTTGGTTCTCCTACTGGATTGATACGTTGGTTTCATAACTAAGGGAAATACTTACCGTAGTTGTGTTCCATCATCCCTTCCTCTTTGGGGAAATACCGATGCAGTTTCAAGCCACGTCACGCCCCAATAACAAACCCTCTACCACAACCTCGTGCTAGCATGCAGATCTTTACCAAGATTATCTACTAAAACTCTAAGAAGGAGCCCAGGCTCCATGGTGGTATGTAGAGATCTTCATCAAGACATCTGATACGTCTCCAACGTATCTATAATTTTTGATTGTTCCATGCTATTATATTGCCTGGTTTGGATGATTATGGGCTTTATTTCACAATTTTATATCATTTTTGGGACTAACCTACTAACCGGAGGCCCAGCCCGAATTGCTGTTTTTTTTTGCCTATTTCAGTGTTTCAAAGAAAAGGAATATCAAACGGAGTCCAAACGGGATGAAACCTTCGGGAACAATCTTTTTGGAACAAATGCCAACCGGGAGACTTGGAGTGGACGTCAAGCAACAAGCGAGGCGGCCACGAGGGTGCCTGGCACGCCCCCACCCTCATGGGCCCCTCGATAGTCAACCGACGTACTTCTTCCTCCTATATATACACCCGTACCCTGAAACAATCAGAGGGGACCATGAAAACCTAATTCCACCGCCGCAACCTTCTTTATCGGTGAGATCCCATCTTGGAGCCGTCGCCGGTGCTCCACCGGAGGGGGAATCCACCATGGAGGGCCTCTACATCATCTCCAAGGCCTCTCCAATGAGTTGTGAGTAGTTTACCACACACCTTCGGGTCCATAGTTATTAGCTAGATGGCTTCTTCTCTCTCTTTGAATCTCAATACAAAGTTCTCCTCGATCTTCTTGGAGATCTATTCAATGTAACTCTTTTTGCGGTGTGTTTGTCTAGATCCGATGAATTGTGGGTTTATGATCAAGTTTATCTATGAGAAATATTTGAATCCCCTCTAAATTCTTTTATGTATGATTAATTTATCTTTGCAAGTCTCTTCGAATTACCAGTTTGGTTTGGCCTACTAGATTGATCTTTCTTGCAATGGGAGAAGTGCTTATCTTTGGGTTCAATCTTGCGGTGTCCTTTCCCAGTGACAGCAGGGGTAGCAATGCACGTATTGGATTGTTGCCATCGAGGATAAAAAGATGGGGTTTATATCATATTGCATGAGTTTATCCCTCTACATCATGTCATCTTTCTTAATGCGTTACTCTGTTCTTTATGGACTTAATACTCTAGATGCAGGCAGGAGTCGGTCGATGTGTGGAGTAATAGTAGTAGATGCACAATCGTTTCGATCTACTTGTCACGAACGTGATGCCTATATACATGATCATGCCTAGATAATCTCATAATTATTCGCTTTTCTATCAATTTCTCGACAGTAATTTGTTCACCCACCGTAATACTTATGCTATCTTGAGAGAAGCCACTAGTGAAACCTATGCCCCCCGGGTCTATCTTTTATCATATAAGTTTGCCATCTACTTTTATTTGCATCTTTTACTTTCCAATCTATATCATAAAAATACCAGAAATATTTATCTTATCATATTATATCTATCAGATATCACTTTCGCAAGTGGCCGTGAAGGGATTGACAACCCCTTTATTGCGTTGGTTGTGAGGTTCTTGTTTGTTTGTGTAGGTGCGTGGGACTTTTGAGGAGCCTCCTACTGGATTGATACCTTGGTTCTCAAAAACTAAGGGAAATACTTACACTACTTTGTTGCGTCACCCTTTCCTCTTCAAGGAAAACCAATGCAATCTCAAGATGTAGCAAGAAGGATTTCTGGCGCCGTTGCCGGGGAGGTCTTCGCTCAAGTCAAGACATACCAAGTACCCATCACAAACTCATCTCCCTCGCATTACATTATTTACCATTTTCCTCTCGTTTTCCTCTCCCCCACTTCAACCTTGCCGTTTTATTCGCTCTCTTTCCCAATCTCATCTCTCATTCACTTGCCCTTTTTGTTTGCTTGTGTGTTGGATTGCTTGTCGCGATGGCGCAAGAAAATACCAAACCGTGTGATTTCTCCAATACCAATAATAATGATTTCCTTAGTACTCCGATTGCTCCTCTTAATGATGTTGAGTCTTGTGAAATCAGTGTTGCTTTGCTGAATCTTGTTATGAAAGATCAATTCTTCGGCCTTCCTAGTGAAGATGCCGCTACCCATCAAAACAACTTTGTTGATTTGTGTGATATGCAAAAGAAGAAAGATACGGATAATGATATTCTTAAATTGAAGTTATTTTCGTTTTCCCTTAGAGATCGTGCTAAAATTTGGTTCTCATCTTTGCCCCAAAATAGTACTGATTCATGGAATAAGTGCAAAGATGCTTTTATCTCTAAGTATTTTCCTCCTGCTAAGATCATCTCTCTTAGGAACGATATTATGAATTTTAATCAACTTGATCATGAGCATGTTGCCCAATCTTGGGAAAGAATGAAATTAATGATTCACAATTGCCCTACTCAAGGTTTGAACTTATGGATGATCATACAAAATTTCTATGCCGGATTGAATTTTGCTTCTAGAAATCTTTTAGATTCGTCCGCGGGAGGCACTTTTATGGAAATCACTTTAGGAGAAGCTACCAAACTCCTTGATAACATTATGGCTAATTATTCTCAATGGCACACCGAAAGATCTACTAGTAAAAAAGTGCATGCTATAGAAGAAATTAATGTTTTGAGTGGAAAGATGGATGAACTTATGAAATTGTTTGCTATTAAGAGTTCTCCTATTGATCCCAATGATATGCCTTTGTCTACTTTGATTGAGAATAATAATGAATCTATGGATGTGAATTTTGTTGGTAGGAATAATTTCGGCAACAATGCTTATAGAGGAAACTTTAATCCTAGACCGTTCCCTAGTAACTCCTCTAATAATTATGGTAACTCCTACAACAAATCTTATGGAAATTTTAATAAGATGCCCTTTGATTTTGAAGATAGTGTTAAAGAATTTATGATCTCTCAAAAGATTTTTAGTGCTTTGCTTGAAGAAAAATTGCTTAAAGTTGATGAATTGGCTAGGAACGTTGATAGACTTTCGCTTGATGTTGATTCTTTGAAACTTAGATCTATTCCTCCTAAGCATGATATCAATGAGTCTCTCAAAGCCATGAGAATTTCCATTGATGAGTGCAAAGAAAGAACCGCTAGATTGCGTGCTAAGAAAAATTGCTTTGTAAAAGCGCGTTCTTCTAGTTTCCATGAAAATAATGATGAAGATCTAAAAGTTATTGATGTATCCTCCATTTAATCCTTGTTTTACAATATGAATCTTAATAATTATGGGACTGGATATGAGTCAACTTCAGTTAAAAGGCATCCCAATGATTCGGAGTTTTTAGATCTTGATGCTAAATTTGGTAAAAGTGGGATTGGAGAGGACAAGACTTTAAATAGCATTGAACCCACTATTATGGATTTCAAGGAATTTAATTATGATAATTGTTCTTTAGTAGATTGTATTTCCTTGTTGCAATCTGTGTTGAATTCTCCTCATGCTTATAGTCAAAATAAAGCTTTTACCAAACATATTGTTGATGCCTTGATGCAATCTTATGATGAAAAACTTAATTTGGAAGTTTCTATACCTAGAAAACTTTATGATGAGTGGGTACCTACTAAAAAATTAAAATTAAAGATCATGAGTGTCATGCTTTGTGTGATTTGGGTGCTAGTGTTTCCACGATTCCGAAAACTTATGTGATATTCTAGGTTTCCATGATCTTGATGATTGCTCTTGAAAATTGCACTTTGGTGATTCCACCATTAAGAAACCTTTGGGAAGGATCAACGATGTTCTTATTGTTGCAAATAGGAATTATGTGCCCGTAGGTTTTATCGTTCTTGATATAGATTGCAATCTTTCATGTCCTATTATTCTTGGTAGACCTTTCCTTAGTACGATTGGTGCAATTATTGATATGAAGGAAGGGAACATTAGATTCCAATTTACTTTAAGGAAAGGCATGGAACACTTTCCAAGAAATAAAGTCAAATTACCTTATGAATCTATCATGCGAGCTCGTTATGAATTGAGTGCCAAAGATGGCACTACTTAGACATATCCTCGCTTTTATGCCTAGCTTGGGGCGTTAAACAATAGCGCTTGTTGGGAGGCAACCCAATTTATTTTTATTTTTTGCTTTTTGCTTCTTTTTAGTAATAAATATTTCATCTAGCTTATGTTTAAATGTGTTTTCATGTTTTAATTAGTGTTTGTGCCAAGTGAAACCTATAGGATAACCTACGGTAATAGTTAATGTGATTCTGCAGAAAAACAGAAACTTCGCGCTCACGAGAAACAATTCAATAAATCACAGAAACCAGATTTCGCGTTGATTCTTTTTTCTGTGGATCAATAGACAAATTTCCTAGAGCGTCATATTTTGGTAGGAGTTTTAGAGTTCCATAAGAATTCTAAAGTTACATATTGCTACAGACTGTTCTGTTTTCGACAGATTCTGTTTTTTGTGTGTTATTTGCTTATTTTGATGCATCTATGGCTAGTATGTAGGGGTATGAACCATAGAGAAGTTGGAATACAGTAGGTTTAACACCAATGTAAATAAAGAATGAGTTCATTACAGTACCTTATGTGGTGGTTTTTCTTTCTTGCACTAATGGAGCTTATGAGATTTCCTGTCGAGTTTTGTGTTATGAAGTTTTCAAGTTTCGGGTAAAGATTTGATGGACTATGGAATAAGGAGTGGCAAAAGCCTAAGCTTGGGGATGCCCATGGCACCCCAATATATTCAAGGATAACCAAAAGCCTAAGCTTGGGGATTCCCCGGAAGGCATCCCCTCTTTCGTCTTCGTTTATCGGTAACTTTACTTGGAGCTATATTTTTATTCGCCACATGATATGTGTTTTGCTTGGAGCGTCTTGTATGATATTAGTCTTTGCTTTTTTTATCACCACAATCATCCTTGCTGTACACACCTTTTGGGAGAAACCCACTTGATTTAGAATTTATTAGAATACTCTATGTGCTTCACTTATATCTTTTGAGCTAGATAATTTTTGCTCTAGTGCTTCACTTATATCTTTTAGAGCATGGAGGTGGTTTAATTTTGAAGAAATTTTTTATCTCTCATGCTTCACTTATATTATTTTGATAGTCTTTTAGAACAGAATGGTATTTTCTATGGTTATAAATTTGGTCCTAGAATGATGGGCATCCAAGTTGGGTATAATAAAAACTATCATAGAAAGTGAATTGGATGCTATGATCAATTTGATACTTGATAACTGTTTTGAGATGTTAGGATGGTGATATTAGAGTCATGCTAGTTGGGTGATTATGAATTTAAAGAATACATGTGTTGAAGTTTGTGATTCCCGTAGCATGCATGTATGGTGAACCGCTTTGTGATGAAGTTGGAGCACAATTTATTTATTTATTGTCTTCCTTATGAGTGACGGTCGGGGACGAGCGATGGTCTTTTCCTACCAATCTACCCCCCTAGGAGCATGCGCGTAGTACTTTGTTTTCAATGGCTTGTAGAGTTTTGCAATAAGTATATGAGTTCTTTATGACTAATGTTGAGTCCATGGATTATACGCACTCTCATCCTTCCACCATTACTAGCCTCTCTTGTGCCGCACAACTTTCGCCGGTACCATACACCCACCATATACCTTTCTCAAAACAGCCACCATACCTACCTATTATGGCATTTCAATAGCATCCCGAGATATATTGCCATGCAACTTTCCACCGTTCTGTTTATTATGACATGCTTCATCATTGTCATATTGCTCATTGCATGATCATGTAGTTGACATCGTATTTGTGGCAAGGCCACCTTCATAATTTTTCATACATGTCACTCTTGATTCATTGCATATCCCGGAACACTGTCGGAGGCATTCATATAGAGTCATACCTTGTTCTAAGTATCGAGTTGTAATCTTGAGTTGTAAGTAAATAAAAGTGTGATGATCTTCATTATTAGAGCATTGTCCCAAGTGAGGAAAGGATGATGGAGACTATGATTCCCCGACAAGTCGGGATGAGACTTCGGACTTTAAAAAAAGAGAGAGAGAAAGGCCAAAAAAAGAGAAAGGCAAAATAAAAAAATGAGAGAAAAAGAGAGAAGGGACAATGCTACTATCCTTTTTACCACACTTGTGCTTCAAAGTAGCACCATGATCTTCATGATAGAGAGTCTCCTATGTTGTCACTTTCATATACTAGTGGGAATTTTTCATTATAGAACTTGGCTTGTATATTCCAATGATGGGCTTCCTCAAAATGCCCTAGGTCTTCGTGAGCAAGCAAGTTGGATGCACACCCACTTAGTTTCTTTTGTTGAGCTTTCATATATTTATAGCTCTAGTGCATCCGTTGCATGGCAATCCCTACTCACTCACATTGATATCTATTAATGGGCATCTCCATAGCCCGTTGATACGCCTAGTTGATGTGAGACTATCTTCTCCCTTTTTGTCTTCTTCACAACCACCATTCTATTCCACATATAGTGCTATGTCCATGGCTCACGCTCATGTATTGCGTGAAAGTTGAAAAAGTTTGAGATTACTAAAGTATGAAACAATTGCTTGGCTTGTCATCGGGGTTGTGCATGATTAAATACTTTGTGTGATGAAGATAGAGCAACAACCAGACTATATGATTTTGTAGGGATAACTTTCTTTAGCCATGTTATTTTGAGAAGACATGATTGCTTTATTAGTATGCTTGAAGTATTACTATTTCTTATGTCAATATGAACTTTTATTTTGAATCATTTGGATCTGAACATTTATGCCACAATAAAGAAAATTACATTGAGAATTATGCTAGGTAGCATTCCACATCAAAAATTCTGTTTTTATCATTTACCTACTCGAGGACGAGCAGGAATTAAGCTTGGGAATGCTTGATACGTCTCCAATGTATCTATAATTTTTGGTTACTCCATGTTATTATATTACTTGTTTTGGATGTTTATGGGCTTTATTTTACACTTCAATATCATTTTTGGGACTAACCTACTAACCGGAGGCCCAGCCCGAATTGCTATTTTTTTTGCCTATTTTAGTGTTTCGAAGAAAAGGAATATCAAACGGAGTCCAAACGGCATGAAACCTTTGGGACCGATCTTTTTGGAACAAATGCCAACCGGGAGACTTGGAGTGGACGTCAAGCAACAAGTGAGGCGGCCACGAGGGTGCCCGGCGCGCCCCCTAGGGATGGGCATGCCCCCCACCCTTGTGGGCCCCTCGATCGTCAACCGACGTACTTCTTCCTCCTATATATACATCCGTACCCTGAAACGATCAGCGGTGACCACGAAAACCTAATTCCACCGCCGCAACCTTCTATATCCGCGAGATCCCATCTTGGAGCCGTCGCCGGCGCTCCGTCGGAGGGGGAATCCACCATGGAGGGCCTCTACATCATCTCCAAGGCCTCTCCGATGAGTTGTGAGTAGTTTACCACAGACCTTCGGGTCCATAGTTATTAGCTAGATGGCTTCTTCTCTCTCTTTGAATCTCAATACAAAGTTCTCCTCGATCTTCTTGGAGATCTATTCGATGTAACTCTTTTTGCGGTGTGTTTGTCGAGATCCGATGAAGTGTGGGTTTATGATCAAGTTTATCCATGAGAAATATTTGAATCTCCTCTGAATTCTTTTATGTATGATTAATTTATCTTTGCAAGTCTCTTCGAATTATCAGTTTGGTTTGGCCTACTAGATTGATCTTTCTTGCAATGGGAGAAGTGCTTAGCTTTGGGTTCAATCTTGCGGTGTCCTTTCCCAGTGACAGCAGGTGCATCAAGGCACATATTGTATTGTTGCCATCGAGGATAAAAAGATGGGGTTTATATCATATAGCATGAGTTTATCCCTATACATCATGTCATCTTTCTTAATGCGTTTCTCTGTTCTTTATGAACTTAATACTCTAGATGCAGGCAAGAGTCGGTCGATGTGTGGAGTAATAGTAGTAGATGCAGAATTGTTTCGATCTACTTGTCACGGACGTGATGCCTATATACATGATCATGCCTAGATAATCTCATAATTATTCACTTTTCTATCAATTGCTCGACAGTAATTTGTTCACCCACCGTAATACTTATGCTATCTTGAGAGAAGCCACTAGTGAAACCTATGGCCCCCGGGTCTATCTTTTATCATATAAGTTTGCCATCTACTTTTATTTGCATCTTTTACTTTCCAATCTATATCATAAAAATACCAAAAATGTTTATCTTATCATATTAACTCTATCAGATCTCACTTTCGCAAGTGGTTGTGAAGGGATTGACAACCCCTTTATTGTGTTGGTTGTGAGGTTCTTATTTGTTTGTGTAGGTGCATGGTAGTTTTGAGGAGCCTCCTACTGGATTGATACCTTGGTTCTCAAAAACTGAGGGAAATACTTACGCTACTTTGCTGCATCACCCTTTCCTCTTCAAGGAAAACCAACGCAAGCTCAAGACATTGCAACATGCCACACTCTTCTGTAGCCAGCGAGTAAGTGTTGGAGAAAGCAAGCTTAAGACATCCGACAATGAGCCGGGGCAGCCGACTTCCGGGAATGACCACATCCGCAACAACCGCTCCACCCGACCCGGACCCGACAAGCGGGAACATCCAGCCACCACATCCCACGCATGTCGTATTAGTTCTGCATGTGCAGGCTTTTTACAACATGCGGCATGGATGCAGGAGTGCTAGTGGAGTGACAAGACGAAGGGGCTGAGTCACCCCCAATATTCACCGCATGGTGTACATCCGTAAGGGTGCGTGTCGCACCCAGCCCAGTGACACACTTCAACGACAGTGACAAGGCAAGCGTTCATTCCCGGAGACTAGAAGACGATGACACTTCATTGAGCATTTATTGCAACTATGTACCTCACCGTATCTACTGCGGTACCCCCCCTTCTACAAAAGGAGGCCCTGGACTGTGGTGGTGGTGGTGGGGTGATGATTTTTCAACCTCATCTGCATTTACCTCCGAGAAGGGTTGGACACTTGGTAGATTGCAAGTAGGAGCAAGATACACAACACTTCCCTGTTCCAGGGAAGGAATTGTAGCTCATTATCCACCATATCTACAAACACAAGGCAGGCGTAGGATATTATGCAACCATGCGGCCTGAACTTGGCTAGATCATAGTACATTTTTACTCTTTCCCCTCTAATATCAAAATAGTCTCAAAAGAGTGATCATGTTTTGCTTGTTTGAGAAGTTTAGTCAACGGGTCTGCCACATTCAGAGCCGTATGTATTTTGCAAATATTCTATGTCTACAATGCTCTGCATAGAGCGACTCTAGCTTATTGCTCCCACTTTCAATATGCATCCAGATTGAGACTTTAGAGTCATCTGGATTGGTGTAAAAGCTTGCATCCATGCAACTCTTTACGACGAACCTTTTTATCACCTCCATAATGGAGAAACATTTCCTTAGTCCTCACTAAGGATATTCTTGACCGCTGTCCAGTGATCTACTCCTAGATCAAAATTGTACTCCCTTGCCAAACTCTAGCAAGGTATACAATAGGTCTGGTACACATCATAGTACACTTTATAGAACCTATGACTGAGGCATAGGGAATGACTTTTCATTCTCTTTCTATTTTCCGCCATGGTCGGGTTTTTATTTTTACTCAACTTCACACCTTGCAACACAGTCAAGAACTTCTTCTTTGACTGTTCCATTTTGAACTACTTCAAAATTTTACAAGGTATGTACTCATTGAAAAATCTTATCAAGCGTCTTGATCTATATCTATAGATCTTGATGCTCAATGTGTAAGCAGCTTCATCGAGGTCTTTCTTTGAAAAACTCCTTTCAAACACTCCTTTATGCTTTCCAGAAAACTCTACATTATTTCTGATCAACAATATGTCATTCACATATACTTATCAAAAAGGCTGTAGTGCTCCCACTCACTTTCTTGTAAATACAGGCTTCACCGCAAGTCTGTATAAAACTATATGCTTTGATCAACTCATCAAAGCATATATTCCAACTCCGAGATGCTTGCACTAGTCCATAGATGGATCACTGGAGCTTGCACACTTTGCTAGCACCTTTAGGATTGACAAAACCTTCTGGTTGCATCATATACAACTCTTCTTTAACAAATCCATTAAGGAATGCAGTTTTGACATCCATTTCCTAGATTTCATATAATGTGGCAATTGCTAACATGATTCGGATGGATTTAAGCATCGCTACAGTTGAAAAAATCTCATTGTAGTCAACACCTTGAACTTGTCAAAAACTGATGACCCACAAGTATAGGGGATCTATCGTAGTCCTTTCGATAAGTAAGAGTGTCGAACCCAACGAGGAGCAAAAGGAAATGATAAGCAGTTTTCAGCAAGGTATTCTCTGCAAGTACTGAAATAAGTGGTAACAGATAGTTTTGTGATAAGATAAATTGTAACGAGCAACAAGTAATAAAAGTAAATAAAGTGCAGCAAGGTGGCCCAATCCTTTTTGTAGCAAAGGACAAGCCTATACAAACTCTTATAATAGGAAAATCGCTCCCGAGGACACATGGGAATATCGTCAAGCTAGTTTTCATCATGCTCATATGATTCACGTTCGGTACTTTGATAATTTGATATGTGGGTGGACCAGTGCTTGGGTACTGCCCTTACTTGGACAAGCATCCCACTTATGATTAACCTCTATTGCAAGCATCCGCAACTACAACAAAAGTATTAAGGTAAACCTAACCATAGCATGAAACATGTGGATCCAAATCAACCCCTTATGAAGCAACGCATAAACTAGGGTTTAAGCTTCTGTCACTCTAGCAACCCATCATCTACTTATTACTTCCCAATGCCTTCCTCTAGGCCCAATAATGGTGAAGTGTTATGTAGTCGACGTTCACATAACACCACCAGAGGTTAGACAACATACATCTTATCAAAATATCGAACGAATACCAAATTCACATGACTACTAATAGCAAGACTTCTCCCTTGTCCTCAGGAACAAACGTAACTACTCACAAAGCATATTCATGTTCATAATCAGAGGGGTAATAATGTGCATATAGGATCTGAACATATGATCTTCTACCAAATAAACCAACTAGCATCAACTACAAAGAGTAATCAACACTACTAGCAAATTACTAGCACCAATCCCAGATTTGGAGACAGGAATTAGATACAAGAGATGAACTAGGGTTTGGAGATGAGATGGTGCTGGTGAAGATGTTGATGGAGATTTCCCTCTCCCGATGAGAGGAGCGTTGGTGATGACGATGGTGATGATTTCCCCCTCCCGGAGGGAAGTGTCCCCGGCAGAAAAGCTCCGCCAGAGCCCTAGATTGGTTCCGCCAAGGTTCCGCCTCGTGGCGGCGGAGTCTCGTCCCGAAAGGTTCTCTCTGATTTTTTTCTCATCGAAAGACTTCATATAGGAGAAGATGGGTGTCGGAGAGCCACCAGGGGGCCCACGAGGTAGGGGGCGCGCCCAGGGGGGCGCCCCCCACCCTCTTGAGCAGGGTGTGGGCCCCCTGGCCTTCATCTTTGGCGACGATTTTTCTTTATTTATTCTAAGGTATTCCGTGGAGTTTCAGGACTTTTGGAGTTGCGCAGAATAGTCCTTCAATATTTGCTCCTTTTCCAGCCCAGAATTCCAGCTGCCGGCATTCTCCCTCTTCATGTAAACCTTGTAAAATAAGAGAGAATAGCCATAAGTATTGTGACATAACGTGAAATAACAGCCCATAATGCAATAAATATTGACATAAAAGCATGATGCAAAATGGACGTATCAACTCCCCCAAGCTTAGACCTTGCTTGTCCTCAAGCAAAAAGCCGATAACAATAAATATGTCCTCATGTTTAGAGGTTGAGGCGTCGATAAAAATAAAATACGGACATGAAAGCATCATGATTATTTCATAACAACAACATAAGTAGATTTTGTCATATGATTACTCATGTTCAAGTAATGACCTATTCACAAAGCCAAAGCATGAATCAGAAATATTATTGGGCACTAACAATTATAAGGGAGAGACTAGTGTAAAAGCAGCACCTAGTGTGCAAAAATAGAAAAAAGCAGTGACATCCGTCGGATATTAAATGGATGTCTCAGATGCAATGCACGTGAGTTGGTGGAGCTTGTGTGCATTTTTATGAAAACCCACTTGACTAATAGTTATGTACAAAAAGATCCCTCCACCATGTTCCTCAAGCTAGATCTGAGACATCCATTCAAAATCTGATGGATGTTGTTGATTTTTCTATTTTTGCACACTAAGTGTTTTTTGTACACTAGTCTCTCCCCAATTATAATCTCAGTCATTGAGGCAATTGCAATTTATCATAACATCGGAAAGAGTCTATGTCAGAGCTTAAAAGCAAGTCCACATACTCAACTATCATTTAGTCCTTCATAATTGCTAGCACTCACGCGATACTTGTGGTTACGGAGTTTTAATCGGACACAGAGAAAGATAGGGGCTTATAGTTTTGCCCCACAACCTTTTACCTCAAGGGTAATGTCAACAATAACAATTCATGCTCCCCCACATCCAATTAGATATGTATATCATACTCTTTCCAACATGCTGAGCTTGCCAAAGGATAAAATGAAAAACGAATGGTGAGGATCACCGAGACTCTTGTAAGGTAGAGGATAATAATAAAAGATAGGCCCTTCGCAGAGGGAAGCAGAGGTTGTCATGCGCATTTAGGGTTGATGCACAAAATCTTAATGCAAAAGAACGTCACTTTATATTGCCCCTTGTATGTGAACCTTTATTATGCAGTCCGTCGCTTTTATTGCATCCACAACAAGTTCGTACAAAGCTTCTTTCTCTACATTAATAAATCATGCATATTTAGAGGGCAATTTTTATCGCTTGCACCAATGACAACTTACTTGAAGGATCTTACTCAATCCATAGGTAGATATGGTGGACTCTCATGGCAAAACTGGTTTAAGGGTGTTTGGAAGCACAAGTAGTATTTCTACTTGGTGCTAAGAATTTGGCTAGCATGAGGGGGAAAGGCAAGCTCAACACGGTAGAGGATCCATGACAACATACTTTATCTCGAATGTAAGAAAACATAACTCATTATGCTGTCTTCCTTGTCCAACCTCAACTCTTTAGCATGTCATATTTTAATGAATGCTCCCAGCCATAAAAGATGTCAATGATAATATATCTATATGTGAAACCTCTCTTTCCTTATTACTTCCTATTAATTGCAATGATGACCAAAGCTATATTTGCCAACTCCCAACAACTTTTAATCATCATACTCTTTCTGTGTGAAGTCATTACTTTCAATAAGATCAATATGAGCTCCTTGATTCTTTTTATTCTTTTCTTCTACTTTCCCAAGATCATGGCAAAACAATCAAGCCCTTGACTCGACACTAATCTTTATTATATAGCTCACGGACTCGATTACAAAGAAGGATCATAAAGCAAAACTCAAAACTAGATCATGTCACGGCTTTATTCTACTAAATCAAGATACTACTAATAGGATCGAACTAAGAAAAACTGTAAAGATAGGAGTTGTGATGGTGATACGATACCAGGGCACCTCCCCCAAGCTTGGCAGTCGCCAAGGGGAGTGCCCATACCCATGTGGTTATTTCTCCTTCTTGGTTGTAGGTGTAATATTCTTGGCGATGATTCCCCTCAGAATACAGTTCTCCTCCTCGAGCTTATTGACTTGCTGCTTGAGGTCCATTATTTCCTTGTGAACCTTTCCTGTAATGGCTAAAGCTCCTTGCACCCAAGGATGCTGCATAGCTGCGGGAGAACAAGAGACACTCCTCCTCATATTTTCATAGGAAAGAAATTTAACATTGGAAGGGATAACCGAGTTTGGAATAGTTGAGCTCTATAGTTCCCCCATTGTAAATCCAGCTCGGAGGCGAGAGGTGACTTCTTGATCTTCCATGGCATCTACTCTCATCAGGTCAGCCTCCATATCTTCCTCCGTTGCTGGCCCGAAGTGGTCAGTGTCGCTGTTCACCGTTGGTTCCGGTGCCGGGTTAGATACCCGGCTTTCTCCGACTGACTCTTGAGAATACATCTTGCTTTGATCTGCAGCAGCAACAGCTCGAAACGAAAACAGAAGATATTTGCGTGATACGGTGGTCAAAACCTTCAGGGGTATATATAATGAATTTTTACCGATCAAAATACGTATCGTGCAAGGAAACAGAGTCCGGAGGGCACACGAGGTGCTCACGAGGTAGGGGGCGCGCCCTCCACCTTCGTGGCGGCCTCGTGTCCTCCCTGGACTGCTATTTATTTTTCTATTTTTCTAAATATTCCAAAACGGAGAAATATTACCTTAAAAATTGTTTTGGAGTCGGTTTACTTACCGTACCACTTACCTATTCCTTTTTGGAGTCTGGAACATTCTGGTAAGTGTCCTTTATGTACTCCTCCGGGGTCACGGTTTCAATAATATTAGTTCAACATTTATAGGATTACCTGAGATATAGTGTTTGATCCTTTGACCGTTTACCACCTTCGAATTTGTGCCTGCGAAGTTGTTGATTTTTATGGCACCGGAACGGTAGACCTCCTCGATAACGTAGGGACCTTCCCATTTAGAGAGAAGTTTTCCTGCAAAAAATCTTAAACGAGAGTTGTATAGCAATACATAATCACCTACATTAAACTCGCGCTTTTGTATCCTTTTGTCAAGCCATCTTTTAACTTTTTCTTTAAACAACTTGGCATTTTCATATGCTTGGGCTCTCCATTCATCAAGTGAGCTAATATCAAATAACCTCTTCTCACCGGCAAGTTTGAAATCATAGTTGAGCTCTTTAATAGCCCAATATGCCTTATGTTCTAGTTCGAGAGGTAAGTGACAAGCTTTTCCATAGACCATTTTGTACGGAGACATACCCATAGGATTTTTATATGCAGTTCTATAGGCCCATAATGCATCATAAAGTTTCTTGGACCAATTCTTTCTAGACCTATTAACAGTCTTTTGTAAGATTAATTTGAGCTCCCTATTGCTCAATTCTACTTGACCACTAGACTGAGGGTGATAAGGAGATGCAATCCTATGATTAACGTCGTATTTAGAAAGCATCTTACGGAAAGCACCATGAATAAAGGGTGAACCACCATCAGTCATTAAGTATCTAGGGACTCCAAACCTCGGAAAAATAACTTCCTTAAGCATTTTAATAGAAGTGTTGTGATCAGCACTACTAGTTGGAATAGCTTCTACCCACTTAGTAACGTAATCAATAGCAACTAGAATATGAGTGTAACCATTAGAGGCAAGAAAAGGTCCCATATAATCAAAGCCCCAAACATCAAATGGCTCAATAACAAGTGAATAATTCATACGCATTTCTTGACGTCTACTGATATTACCAATTCTTTGACATTCATCGCAAGACAAAACAAACTTACGGGCATCCTTGAAGAGAGTAGGCCAATAAAAACCGGATTGCAATACCTTATGTGCAGTTCTATCTCCAGCGTGATGTCCTCCATAAGCTTCGGAGTGACACTTGCGTAGGATCTGTTCCTGTTCATTCTCAGGTACACAACGTCTAATGACACCATCTACTCCTTCTTTATAAAGATGTGGATCATCCCAAAAGTAATGCCGCAAGTCATAGAAAAACTTTTTCTTTTGCTGGTATGTGAAGCTAGGTGGTATAAATTTAGCAACAATATAATTAGCATAATCAGCATACCAAGGAGTGCTACGCGAAGTGTTTATGACATTTAATTGTTCATCAGGAAAGCTATCATCAATAGGTAGTGGGTCATCAAGAACATTCTCTAACCTAGTCAAGATGTCTGCAACAGGGTTCTCAGCTCCCTTTCTATCAGCAATAT
This sequence comes from Triticum aestivum, assembly GCF_018294505.1. NCBI lineage: Eukaryota > Viridiplantae > Streptophyta > Magnoliopsida > Poales > Poaceae > Triticum > Triticum aestivum. The sequence goes on from NC_057804.1 coordinate 106,455,107, forward strand.
GCAAATCAAATTCTTGAAGCAGGAGAACCCATCTAATAAGTCTAGGTTTTGCATCCTTCTTTTCCATAAGATATTTAATAGCAGCATGATCAGTGTGAATAGTAACTTTGGAATCAACAATATAAGGTCTAAACTTATCACAAGCAAACACCACTGCTAAAAATTCCTTTTTGGTAGTAGCATAATTTCTTTGAGCACTATCTAGAGTCTTACTAGCATAATGGATAACATTTAATTTCTTATCAACTCTCTGCCCTAGAACAGCACCTACAGCATAATCACTAGCATCACACATAATTTCAAAGGGTAAGTTCCAATCAGGTGGCTGAACAACAGGTGCAGAGACTAGTGCTTTCTTAAGTATTTCAAATGCTTCTACACAATCATCATCAAAGACAAATGATACATCTTTTTGTAATAAATTAGTCAGAGGCTGAGTGATTTTTGAGAAGTCCTTAATGAACCTCCTATAAAATCCGGCGTGACCAAGGAAACTTCTTATACCTTTGATGTCCTTTGGACATGGCATCTTTTCAATAGCATCAACCTTGGCTTTATCAACTTCAATACCTCTTTCAGAAACTTTGTGCCCCAAGACAATACCTTCATTAACCATAAAGTGGCACTTTTCCCAATTCAAGACAAGATTAGTTTCTTCACATCTCTGCAAAACTCGATCAAGATTGCTTACGCAATCATCAAAAGAGGAACCATAGACGGAAAAGTCATCCATGAAAACCTCACAAATCTATTCGCAAAAGTCAAAGAATATAGCCATCATGCATCTTTGAAAGGTAGCAGGTGCATTACATAAACCAAAAGGCATACGTCTATAAGCAAAAGTACCAAAAGGGCATGCAAAAGTAGTCTTTGATTGATCTTTAGCTGACACAGGTATTTGAGAGAAACCAGAATAACCATCTAGAAAGCAATAATGTGTATGTTTGCATAGTCTTTCTAGCATTTAATCAATAAAAGGTAAGGGGTAATGATCTTTCTTAGTAGCCTTATTTAATTTGCAGAAATCAGTTACCATCCTATAACCTGTGATAATTCTTTGAGGGATCAATTCATCTTTATCATTAGGGACAACAGTAATACCTCCCTTCTTAGGGACACAATGGACAGGACTTACCCACTGACTATCAGCAACGGGATAAATTATACCTGCCTCCAGAAGCTTGAGTATTTCTTTTCTTACCACTTCTTTCATTTTAGGATTCAAACGTCGTTGAGGATCACGAACTGGTTTGGCATCAGCTTCCAAATTTATTTTATGTTGACATAGAGTGGGACTAATGCCCTTAAGATCATCCAGAGTATATCCAATAGCAGCACGGTGCTTCTTCAGAGTTTTCAATAATCTTTCGTCTTCATGCTCTGAAAGGTTAGCACTAATAATAACAGGATATATTTATTTTCATCAAGATAAGCATATTTAAGATTATCCGGCAACGGTTTAAGCTCAAACACGGGATCACCCTTGGGTGGAGGAGGATCCCCTAGGATTTCAACAGGCAAATTGTGTTGCAGAATAGGTTCTTGTTTAAAGAATACTTCATCTATTTCCCATTCTTTCATTCATAAACATATCATTTTCATGATCTAGCAAATAGTGTTCTAAAGGATCACTAGGAGGTACAACAATAGAGGCAAGACCAATAATTTCATCCTTACTAGGCAATTCTTCCTCACGATGTTGTTTACTAAATTTAGAGAAATTAAACTCATGAACCATATTATCCAAGCTAATAGTAACAACATTCTTTTCGCAGTCTATCTTAGCAATAACAGTACTCAAGAAGGGTCTACCAAATATAATGGGACAAAAGCTATCTTGCGGGGAACTGGGAACAAGAAAATCAGTAGGATATTTAGTTTTCCCACTCAAGACTTCAACATCTCTAACAATTCCCACTGGTGAAATAGTATCGCTATTGGCGAGTTTAATTGTGACATCAATTTCTTCTAACTCAGCAGGTGCAATTTCATGCTTAATTTCTTTATATAATTCATAAGGTATAACACTAGCACTAGCACCCATATCACATAAGCCATGATAACAATGATCTCCTATTTTAACAGAAATAACAGGCATGCCTACCACAGGTCTATGTTTATCTCTATCACAGGGTTTAGCAATTCTAGAAGTTTCACCAGTGAATTGAATAACATGCCCATCAATATTATCCGACAAGAGATCTTTAACAATAGCAATATTTGGTTCTACTTTGACTTGCTCAGGGGGTGTATAAGTCCTAGTACTGCTTTTACAAACAACAGTTGAAGCTTTAGCATGATCCTTCATTCTAACAGGGAAAGGAGGTTTCTCAACATAAGAAGTAGGAACAATAGGATCATTATAAGTGACAATCTTTTCTTCAACTTTAATAGGTGCAGCTACTTTTACTTCTATGGGAGGATGATATTTAAACCACTTCTCCTTGGGGAGATCAACATAAGTAGCAAAAGATTCACAGAAAGAAGCTACTATGTCAGAGTCAAGTCCATATTTAGTGCTAAACTTACGGAAAACATCGGTATCCATAAAATATTTAACACAATCAAACTTGGTGTCATACCTGACTCCTTACCTTCGTCGAGGTCCCAATCTTCAGAGTTGCATTTAATTCTATCCAATAGATTCCATCCAAATTCAATAGGCTTCATCATAAAAGAGCCAGCACAAGAAGTATCGAGCATGGTGCGATTATTATCCGAAAGTCGAGCATAAAAATTCTAGAGAATTGTCAATTTTGAGAGCTCATGATTGGGGCATGAATATAACATTGATTTAAGCCTTCCCCAAGCTTGAGCGATGCTTTCTCCTTCGTGAGGCCAAAAATTATATATATAATTGCGATCACGATGAACAAGATGCATAGGGTAATACTTTTGATGAAATTCCTTTTATAGTTCCATGATCTCGTATCATCACATAGCCTATACCATGTCAATGTGTCTACCTCCAAAGATAAAGGGAAAGCCTTCTTCTTAACAACATCATTGGGTATACCTACAAGCTTAAATAGTCCACAAATATCATCCACAAAGCATAGATGTTCGTCAGGATGCTTTATTCCATCTCCTGCGAAAGTGTTAGCTAGCAGTTTTTCCATCATACCCGAAGGAATTCCAAAAGGAGTTTCATTTTCAATAGATTCAATAGGTTCAGTAGGTTAAGGAGCAACTCTTGGCTCAACCGGACGGGGTGAAGATACCCCGAACAAGCCCCTCAAACAATTACTTTCCATAGTAACAAGTGATAGAAAATTTGAGCACACTAAATAAATTTTTACTTACCAAATTCAACCTACCAAAGGCGCTTCACTCCCCGGCAACGGCGCCAAAAATGAGTCTTGATGATCCACAAGTATAGGGGATCTATCGTAGTCCTTTCGATAAGTGAGACTGTCGAACCCAATGAGGAGCAGAAGGAAATGATAAGTGGTTTTCAGCAAGGTATTCTCTGGAAGTACTGAAATAAGTGGTAAAGGATAGTTTTGTGATAAGATAAATTGTAACGAGCAACAAGTAACAAAAGTAAATAAAGTGCATCAAGGTGGCCAAATCCTTTTTGTATCAAAGGACAAGCCTGGACAAACTCTTATAATAGGAAAAGTGCCCCCGAGGACAAATGGGAATATCGTCAAGCTAGTTTTCATCATGCTCATATGATTCGCGTTCGGTACTTTGATAATTTGATATGTGGGTGGACCGGTGCTTGGGTACTGCCCTTACTTGGACAAGCATCCCACTTATGATTAACCTCTATTGCAAGCATCTGAAACTACAACAAAAGTATTAAGGTAAACCTAACCATAGCATGAAACATGTGGATCCAAATCAGCCCCTTACGAAGGAACGCATAAACTAGGGTTTAAGCTTCTGTCACTCTAGCAACCCATCATCTACTTATTACTTCCCAATGTCGTCCTCTAGGCCCAATAATGGTGAAGTGTTACGTAGTCGACGTTCACATAACACCACTAGAGGTTAGACAACATACATCTTATCAAAATATCGAACGAATACCAAATTCACATGACTACTAATAGCAAGACTTCTCCCTTGTCCTGAGGAACTAACGTAACTACTCACAACACATATTCATGTTCACAATCAGAGGGGTAATAATGTGCATATAGGATCTGAACATATGATCTTCCACCAAATAAACCAACTAGCATCAACTACAAAGAGTAATCAACACTACTAGCAAACTACTGGCACCAATCCCGGACTTGGAGACAAGAATTGGATACAAGAGATGAACTAGGGTTTGGAGATGAGATTGCGCTGGTGAAGATGTTGATGGAGATTGCCCTCTCCCGATGAGAGGAGCGTTGGTGATGACGATGGTGATGATTTCCCCCTCTCGGAGGGAAGTGTCCCCGGCAGAAAAGCTCTGCCAGAGCCCTAGATTGGTTCCGCCAAGGTTCCGCCTCGTGGCGGCGGAGTCTCATCCCGAAAGGTTCTCTCTGGTTTTTTTCTCATCGAAAGACTTCATATAGGAGAAGATGGGCGTCGGAGAGCCACCAGGGGGGCACGAGGTAGGGGGGCGCCCAGGGGGGCGTGCCCCCCACCCTCGTGAGCAGGGTGTGGGCCCCTGGCCTTCATCTTTGGCGACGATTTTTCTTTATTTATTCTAAGGTATTCCGTGGAGTTACAGGACTTTTGGAGTTATGCAGAATAGTCCTTCAATATTTGATCCTTTTCCAGCCTAGAATTCTAGCTGCCGGCATTCTCCCTCTTCATGTAAACCTTGTAAAATAAGAGATAATAGCCATAAGTATTGTGACATAACGTGAAATAACAGCCCATAATGCAATAAATGTTGACATAAAAGCATGATGCAAAATGGACGTATCAAAAACCTTTTGCGACAAGTCGAGCTTTGTAGGTAGTAACACTACTATTAGTGTCCGTCTTCCTCTTGAAGATCCATTATTTAATATGGCTTGCCGATCATCGGGCAAGTCCACCAAAGTCCACACTTTGTTCTCATACATGGATCCCATCTCAGATTTCATGCCTTCAAGCCATTTTGCGGAATCTGGGCTCATCATCGCTTCCTCATAGTTCGTAGGTTCATCATGGTCTAGTAACATGACTTCCAGAATAGTATTACCGTACCACTTTGGTGTGGATCTTAATCTGGGAGATCTACGAAGTTCGGTAGTAACTTTATCTGAAGCTTCATGATCATCATCATTAGCTTCCTCACTAATTGGTGTGGGAATCACTAGAAATGATTTCTGTGATGAATCACTTTCCAACTCGGGAGAAGGTACAATTACCTTATCAAGTTCTACTTTCCTCCCACTCACTTCTTTCGAGAGAAACTCCTTCTCTAGAAAGGATCCATTCTTAGCAACAAAGATTTTGCCTTCAAATCTTGTGATAGAAGGTGTACCCAACAATTTCCTTTGGGTATTCTATGAAGACACACTTCTCCGATTTGGGTTCGAGCTTATCAGGTTGAAGCTTTTTCACATAAGAATCGCAACCCCAAATTTTAAGAAACGACAACTTTGGTTTCTTGCCAAACCATAGTTCATAAGAAGTCGTCTCAACGGATTTTGATGGTGCCCTATTTAAAGTGAATGCAGCCGTCTCTAAAGCATAACCCCAAAACGATAGTGGTAAATCGGTAAGATACATCATAGATCGCACCATATCCAATAAAGTGTGGTTACGATGTTTGGACACACCATTATGCTGTGGTGTTCCATGTGGCGTGAGCTGTGAAACTATTCCACATTGTTTTTAAATGAAGGCCAAACTCGTAACTCAAATATTCTCCTGTACGATCAGATTGTAGAAACTTTATTTTCTTGTTACGATGATTCTCCACTTCACTCTGAAATTCTTTGAACTTTTCAAATGTTTCAGACTTGTGCTTCATTAAGTAGATATACTCATATCTGCTCAAATCATCTGTGACGGTCAGAAAATAATGATACCCGCCATGAGCATCAACACTCATTGGACCGCATACATCAGTATGTATTATTTCCAACAAGTCAGTAGCTCGTTCCATTGTTTCGGAGAATGGAGTTTTAGTCATCTTTCCAAAAAGGCACGGTTCGCAAGCATCAAATGATTCATAACCAAGTGATTCCAAAAATCCATCTTTATGGAGTTTTCTTCATGCGCTTTACACCGATATGACCCAAATGGCAGTGCCACAAATAAGTTGCACTATCATTATCAATTTTGCATCTTCTGGCATCAATATTATGAATATGTGTATCACTACGATCATGATCCAATAAACTATTTTCATTGGGTGTATGGCCATCGAAGGTTTTATTCATGGAAACAGAACAACAATTATTCTCTGACTTTAAATGAATAACCGTATTGCAATAAACATGATCAAATCATATTAATGCTCAACACAAACGCCAAATAACACTTATTTAGGTTTAACACTAATCCCTAAAGTATAGGGAGTGTGCGATGATGATCATATCAATCTTGGAACCACTTCCAACACACATCGTCACTTCACCCTCAACTAGTCTCTGTTTATTGTGTAACTCGAGTTACTAATTTTTAGCAACCTAACAAGTATCAAATACCCAGGGGCTACTATAAACCCTAGTAAGGTACACATCAATAACCTGTATATCAAATATACCCGTGTTCACTTTGCCATCCTTCTTACCCACCAAATATTCAGGGCATTTCCGCTTCCAGTGACCATTTCCTTTGCAGTAGAAGCACTCAGTTTCAAGCTTTAGTCTAGCTTTGGGCTTCTTCACGGAAGTGACAACTTGCTTGCCATTCTACATGAAGTTCCCTTTCTATCCCTTTGCCCTTTTCTTGAAACTAGTTGTCTTGTTAATCATCAACACTTGATGCTCTTTCTTGATTTCTACCTTCATTGATTTCATCATCATGAAAAACTCGGGAATCGTTTTCGTCATCCCTTGCATACTATAGTTCATCATGAAGTTCTACTAACTTGGTGATGGTGACTAGAGAACTCTGTCAATCACTATCTTATCTGGAAGATTAACTCCCACTTGATTCAAGCGATTGTAGTACCTAGAAAATCTGAGCACATGCTCACTGCTTGAGCTATTATCCTCCATCTTTTAGCTATAGAACTTGTTGGAGACTTCATATCTCTCAACTCGGGTATTTGCTTGAAATATTAACTTCAACTCTTGGAACATCTCATATGGTCCATGATGTTCAAAACATCTTTGAAGTCCCGATTCTAAGCCGTTAAGCATGGTGCACTAAACTATCAAGTAGTCATCATATTGAGCTAGTCAAACGTTCATAACGTCTGCATCTGCTCCTGCAATAGGTCTATCACCTAGCGGTGCATCAAGGACATAATTCATCTGTGCAGCAATGAGGATAAACCTCAGATCACGGACCAAGTCTGCATCATTGCTACTATCATCTTTCAACTTAGTTTTCTCTAGGAACACATATAAAAAACATAGGGAAGCAACAACGCGAGCTATTGATCTACAACATAATTTGCAAAATAATATCAGGACTAAGTTCATTATAAATTAACTTTCAATTAATCATATTACTTAAGAGCTCCCACTTAGATAGACATCCCTCTAATCATCTAAGTGATCACGTGATCCAAATCAACTAAACCATGTCCGATCATCATGTGAAATGGAGTAGTTTTCAATGGTGAACATCACTATGTTGATCATATCTACTATATGAGTCACGCTCGACCTTTCGGTCTTAGTGTTCCAGGCCATATCTGCATATGCTAGGCTCGTCAAGTTTAACCCGAGTATTTCTGCGTGTGCAAAACTGGCTTGCACCCGTTGTAGGTGAACGTTGAGCTTATCACACCCGATCATCACGTGGTGTCTCGGCACGACGAACTTTGGCAACGGTGCATACTCAGGGAGAACACTTATACCTTGAAATTTAGTGAGAGATCAGATCATCTTATAATGCTACCGTCAATCAAAGCAAAATAAGATGCATAAAAGATAAACATCACAAGCAATCAATATAAGTGATATGATATGCCCATCATCATCTTGTGCCTTCGATCTCCATCTCCAAAGCACCGTCATGATCACCATCGTCACCGGCGCGACACCTTGATCTCCATCATAGCATCGTTGTCGTCGCGTCAACTATTGATTCTACGACTATCGCTACCTCTTAGTGATAAAGTAAAAACAATTACAGGGCGATTGCATTGCATACAATAAAGTGACAACCATATGGCTCATGCCAGTTTCTGATAACTCTGTCACAAAACATGATCATCTCATACAATAAAATTTAGCATCATGTCTTGACCATATCACATCACAACATGCCCTGCAAAAAAAGTTAGACGTCCTCTACTTTGTTGTTGCAAGTTTTACGTGGCTGCTACGGGCTTAGCAAGAACCGTTCTTACCTACGCATCAAAACCACAATGATATTTCGTCAAGTTAGTGTTGTTCTAACCTCCAACAAGGACCGGGCGTAGCCACACTCGATTCAACTAAAGTTGGAGAAACTGACACCCGCAAGCCACCTATGTGCAAAGCACATCGATAGAACTACTCTTGTGTAAGCATACACATAATGTCGGTCTGGGCCGCTTCATCCAACAATACCGCCGAATCAAAGTATGACATGCTGGTAAGCAGTATGACTTGTATCGCCCACAACTCACGTGTGTTCTACTCATGCATATAACATCTACGTATGAACCTGGCTCGGATGCCACTGTTGGGGAACGCGGTAATTTCAAAAAAATTCCTACGCACACGCAAGATCATGGTGATGCATAGCAACGAGAGGGAGAGTGTATCTTCATACCCTTGAAGATCGCTAAGCGGAAGCGTTTATCAACGCGGTTGATGTCGTCGTACACCTTCACGATCCGCCCCGATCAAGTATCGAACATACGACACCTCCACGTTCAGCACACGTTCAGCTCGATGGCATCCTTGCCTTCTTGATCCAGCAAGACGGGCGAAGTAGTAGATAATTTCCAGTAGCATGAAGGCGTGGTTACGGTGTTAGTGAAGAACAATCTCCGAAGGGCTTCGCCTAAGCACTACGGAAACTATGATGGAGGATAAACTAGAGGGGACGGGGTTGCCGGCACACAACTTGGTGTTTCTTGATGTGTCTTTGGTGCTAGCCCTGTCCCTCTATTTATATGTTGATCCTTGGGGTCGAAAGTTGGAGTAAAAGCCTCCACAAAGTCGGTTTCACACGAAAGGCAAGAGTCCTCGGACTCTAGGGCCAGACGCCAGGGTTCCCGGCGTCTAGACCCAGACGCCAATGACCCTGGCGTCTGGCCCCTGGACTCTGCAATACTTCTTTTTGCGCTCTCCAAAAACCTTGTGGGCTTTCCCCTTTGGCCCAAATAAAGTGTTCTCATACCCAAACATTTCGGGAAACATCCGGAACCCCTTCCGGTGAATTACAGGACCCTTTCGGAGAAAAAACACTATTATCCCATATATCAATCTTTATCTCCGGACCATTCTAGAGTTCCTCGTCATGTCCGTGATCATATCCGGGACTCCGAACAACATTCGGTCACGAACATACATAACTCATATAATACTATATTGTCAACGGACGTTAAGCGTGCGGACCCTGCGGGTTCGAGAACTATGTAGACATGACCAAGATACCTCTCTGGTCAATAACCAATAGCGGAACCTGGATGCCCATATTGGCTCCTACATATTCTACGAAGATCTTTATCGGTCGAACCACATAACAACATACGTTGTTCCCTTTTGTCATCGATATGTTACTTGCCCGAGATTCGATCGTCGGTATCTCAATACTTAGTTTTATCTCGTTACCGGCAAGTCTCTTTACTCGTTCCATAATGCATCATCCCGCAAATAACTCATTAGTCACATTGCTTGCAAGGCTTATAGTGATGTGCATTACCGAGAGGGCCCAGAGATACCTCTCCGAAAACATGGAGTGACAAATGCTAATCTCAATCTATGCCAACTCAACAAGTACCATCGGAGACACCTGTAGAGCACCTTTATAATCACCCAGTTATGTTGTGACGTTTGGTAGCACACAAAGTGTTCATCCGGTATTCGGGAGTTGCATAATCTCATAGTCATAGGCACATGTATAAGTGATGAAGAAAGCAATAGCAATATACTAAACGATCAAATGCTAAGCTAGCAGAATGGGTCAAGTCAATCACATCATTCTCTAATGATGTGATCTCGTTAATCAAATGACAACTCATGTCTATGGCTAGGAAACTTAACCATCTTCAACGAGCTAGTCAAGTAGATGCGTACTAGTGACACTATGTTTGTCTATGTATTCACACATGTACTAAGTTTCCGGTTAATACAATTCTACCATGAATAATAAAATTTTATCATGATATAAGGCAATATAAATAACAAATTTATTATTGCCTCTAGGGCATATTTCCTTCAGGCACATGGGGCCCACAAGACACCAGGGCGTGCCAGAGGCCCCTGTCGTGTCGTGATGGGTTGTGGGGCCCACGGGGGTCTCCTCCACTACCTCTTCGTATAAATACTAAGATATTTCGGAAACCCTAAAGGAGGAGTCGAAACACAATTCCAGCCGCCGCAAGTTCTAGAACCACGAGATCCAATCTAACACCATCACAGAGGGGTTCATCATCCTCATTGATGCCTCTCCGATGATGCATGAGTAGTCCACCATAGACCTATGAGTCCATAGGCAGTAGCTAGATGGCTTCCTCTCTCTCTCTCTTTTGATTCTCAACACAATGGTCTCTTGGAGATCTATTTGATGTAATGACTTTTTGTGGCGCGTTTGCTTTTTTTTTGAAAAGGGGGGACTCCCCGGCCTCTGCATCAGAACGATGCATACGGCCACATTTATAAATAAATAAAGTAGTTCAACAATGTCTTGCAGTCTGCAACAAAATGATAAGCTGGCTCACAAAGAGCAACAAAATCAAAAAAGGCCCAAAAGCCACAACCGGCTGGCATAAGATAGATAGGTAAACTAATCTCCTATCCTATGACATGACCGCCATCCAAACCGGTTGAAGATATCCCACGCTACCATCTCCTGCCGGAGAGATCCAGTAACTAAACGCTCCCTGGCCTCCGTCGGAGTGAGTAAGGACCACATACGGATTAGCGTAGTAGCCCGAAATAAAACCTACAAAAAATGAATAGTTGTTGTTCTGTTAAAAGCCAAATCATTTCTGCAGTTCCAAATTGCCCATAACAACGCACATGCTCCTATGCGAATTTGTCTAGCTGTTTTGGACTCTATCCCAACAAGCCACGTTCCAAATAATGACCCGACCGAATTCGGAGGAGTAATGTTAAAGGCAATTTGTATCAAGCACCACAGAACCCTCGCCAACGGGCAATCAAAGAAGAGGTGCTTGATAGTTTCATCCCGATCACAGAAACTACACCTAGTAGAGCTTGTCCAGTTGCGCTTAACCAAATTATCTTTCGTTAAGATAACTTGTTTATGTACAAACCACATAAACACTTTGATTTTCAGAGGAACCTTAACTTTCCAAACATGTATGGAACTAGGAATAACGCTAGAATAGATGACATCAAGGTACATCGACTTGACTGTGAATTCCCCAGATGTAGTAAGCTTCCAAGACAACTGATCGGGCTGATGAGTAAGCTGAACCTCCATCAGTTTACTCACCAGATGAAGCCAAGCTTCTCACCGTTCTCCAACAAGCAGCCTCCTAAACTGAATATTAAGGGGAGTGGACTGCAAACTCGTTGCAACCAGAGCATCGCGTCGCTGCACATTACGATATAATGAGGGATACTGAAGTGCCAACGGTGTTTCCCCCAGCCAGGTATCCTCCCAGAAGCGAGTGTTATTACCATCACCAACAATAAACTTTGTTCTATTAAAGAAAGTAGCTTTGACTCTCATTAGCCCTTTCCAGAACGACGAATCAGTCGGCCCGACTGTCACCTGCGACAAAGTCTTTGAGTGCAGATACTTGCTACGCAGAATCTGCGCCCAAGTTGCTTCAGTCTCCGCTGCTAACTTATATAGCCACTTACTGAGAAGGCATCTATTCTTGACCTCAAGATTCTCAATACCAAGACCCCCTTGGTCTTTCGGTCGACAGATGACGTCCCATTTGGCTAAACGGTACTTTCTCTTAAGTTCATCACTCTACCAGAAGAAACGGGATCGATAGAAGTCCAGCCTTTTCCTGACGCCAACTGGTACTTCAAAAAAGGACAAAAGGAACATAGGCAGACTCGTGAGCACCGAATTAATGAGAATCAATCGGCCTCCATACGACATGAGTTTGCCCTTCCAGCAGCCCAGTTTCTTCTCAAACCGATCCTCTATACACTTTCATTCACTGTTTGTCAACTTACGATGATGTATGGGGATACCTAGGTAAGTGAACGGAAGTGCTCCCAATTCGCAACCAAACAATTGCTTATAAGCATCTTGTTCCTCTTTGGTTCTCCCAAAACAGAACAACTCACTCTTATGGAAGTTAATCTTCAGGCCGGTTAATTGCTCGAAAAGGCACAACACCAGCTTCATATTTCTCGCTTTTGCCAAGTCATGCTCCATAAAGATGATTGTATCATCAGCGTACTGGAGGATGGACACACCACCATCAACTAGATGAGGCACCAGGACACCTACTTGGCTGGCCTCCTTTGCCCTACCTATTAGGATTGCCAACATGTCAGCGACAATGTTGAACAGAATAGGAGACATTGGATCACCTTGTCTCAGGCCCTTGTGTGTCTGGAAATAATGACCTATATCGTCATTCACTTTAATTCCAACACTCCCTTTTTGTGTGAAGGATTCCACTTGTCGTCTCCAAGCTTCATCAAAACCCTTCATGCGTAGCGCCTGTTGAAGGAAAGGCCATTTGACTTTGTCGTACGCTTTCTCGAAATCCACCTTGAAAACAACACCATCAAGTTTTTTTGTGTGGATCTCATGGAGCGTTTCATGCAGGACCACAACCCCTTCGAGGATGTTCCTGTCCGGCATGAAAGCAGACTGAGTAGGCTGCACCACAGTATGCGTAATCTGTGTGAGCCTATTCGTCCCGGCCTTGGTAAAAAAATTGAAACTAACATTGAGAAGACATATAGGCCGGAATTGCTCAATCCGCAGAGCCTCTGTCTTTTTTGGAAGTAAGGTTATCGTTCCAAAATTCAGCTGAAAAAGATGAAGCTGACTGGAGAATAAATTGTTGAACAACGTCAAGAGATCTCCTTTAATAATATGCCAACACTTCTTATAGAACTCTGCCGGGAAACCATCCGGGCCAGGAGCCTTATTATTCTTCATCTGGGAAATGGCCTCAAATACCTCTTTCTCAGAAAAAGGAGCGACTAAAATATCATTCTCAACAGCCGTAAGTTGAGGCACATCCTCAATTCTAGACTCATCCAGCGACACACAGTTGTCCTCTGGAGGCCCAAACAGTTGCTTGTAATACTCAGTAATATATTGCTTTAAGTTTTCCTGACCAAGAATCACTCCCTCATCTTGTTCAAGCTGAAAGATCCTCTTCTTTCTATGCTTACCATTGGCGATCAAGTGAAAAAATTGTGTGTTCGCGTCCCCCTGGACGACTCTACTGACCTTAGCCCGAAGCGCCCACTTTAGTTCTTCCTCGCGAAGGAGCTCTTTCAGCCTCATTTCTGCATCAAGCTTGTCATGAAGCTCCGAGGCTGGCAGTATCATGGTTTCGGCCTTTACATCAAGGGACTGAATAAGCGTAAGGAGCTATTCCTTTTCAACCTTATAAATCCCACTGAGATGCTTAGCCCGCCCACGTAGGAAACTTCTCAAATGCCTAATTTTATTCTGCCAGCGCTCGAGCGCAGACCGACCTCCTGCATCCTTAGCCCATTCTCTGGCTACGAGATCCAAGAAACCTTCTCTCTCAAACCAAGGAAGCTCGAAAGAGAAAACATTTTTATTTCCCAAGTGGGTGGCCTCCCCAGAGTCAAGGAATAAAGGCGTGTGATCAGAAATACCGCGAGTAAGCACCTGGACCGTAACATATGGGAATTTCTGCTCCCATTCGATGCTAGCCAGGACTCGATCCAACTTTTCAAACGTCGGATTTGGCAAGGCGTTAGCCCATGTAAACTTTCGGCTCAAAAGCTCTATCTCATGCAGATCTAGGCTTTCGGTGATTGTGTTAAACATGAAGGACCATCAGCCGTCAAAGTTGTCATTATTCTTCTCATCACTCCTTCTGATGATATTAAAATCACCCTCCACCAGGATAGGAAGTTGTTCAGACCCACAAATCCTAACCAGATTCGCCAAGAAATCCGGTTTAAGCTCGGGCTGTGCGGCACCATATACCCCACCAAAGCCCAGTTAAACCCATTTGACTTCGACCGCACCCTAAACTTAACAGCGAAATCTCCCATGACCATGCTTCGGACTTCTAGCCAATCACATCTAACCCCGAGTAAAATCCCACCCGATCTTCCTCGCGGAGGTAGACAATGCCAATTGAAATCAATACCCCCCGAAAGAGTATTAAGAAATTGTGGCGCAAAGTTGGCTCTACCCGTTTCCGACAAAGCGATAAAGTCCAACTTATGCTCAATAGAAGCCTCAGCAAGAAACCTTCTTTTAGCCAAGTCTTTTAGACCTCTGCTATTCCAAAAGATTCCTTCCATATCTCGTCATGGAATTTTTTAGCTGTTCATATCCGAGCGCTCCTACGCACTGCGGAAACTGGGTAGATCTTTCGCTTCCATTTGCGTTTAGGGGCATTGAAACTCTCTAGCTAGTCCTCACAACCAGCCACAGAGGTGCGCCTTTCCACATTATCCACTGGCTCAACCTCCTCCTCAGGCTCAGGTGTAACTCCCCGGATTCGATGCGCCAGGTGTCTGCCAGTTATTCGCCGTCGTTGCCATGTCATTTTCTTGCGTGTTGCATATTTCCATGTGATCATGTGCATCTCATTTTGCATATGTGTTCGTTTCATGCATCTGAGCATTTTCTCCGTTGTCCGTTTTGCTATTGTGAGCGGGTGTTAAACTTTCTCGGAATGGCCCGAGGTTTGCTAAGCGGCCTTGGTATAGCACCGGTAGACCGCCCGTCAAGTTTCGTGCCATTTGGAGTCCATTTGATACTCCAATGGTTAACCGGGTAACCGTAAAGGCCTCTTTTGTTTGCAGCCCAACACCCCTCCAAAGTGGCCCAAACCCCATCCTAACCCCCTCCATGCTCTCGTCCGTTCAATCATGATTGTGTGGGCGAAAACCGTGCCTCATTTGGAGTCTCCTAGCTCCCTCTACCTATATATTAGCCCTCCCCCGTCCAAATCGCAGTCCAAACCCTAAAAACCTCACTTCACGCCGCCGGACATGTCCGCCGACGGCCGGACACGTCCAGCCGCCACCTCGCTCCGGCCAATCGCCTCCTACCATGTCACCCGCGCCCTGCCGCCTCTCGCCTCCCGGTCGCTGCCGTCGTCTCCGCCGCCTCGCCTCGCCCCGCCGCCCGTCCGCCGTCGTGGCCCCGCGGCGCCGAGCCTCGCCTCCGGCGAGCTCGCCTAAGCTCACCCGAGCTCCAGCCTCCTCCGCCTCGGCCGACTTCTTCCCCGGCCGGATCCGGGCAAGGGGCGCCGGATCCGTCCGCCCCCGGACCTCCCCGGGCCGACTTCTCCGGCCGCTGGCGTCTCAGATCCTGCGAGATCCGCCGCCGCATTGAATTCCGTGCAACCAGAGGTTGACCCCGATTTTGCCTAAGTCCCCGAATTATTTGCATTTTGGTCCCCTATTCATCGCATCATAACTTTCTGCATACTGCTCCGTTTCGTGCGTGCAATATATCAAAATTTTCGCTGTGAGATGCTCTACATGTTGTTCCATTGCACCATGTTCATTTGAGTTCATCTGGATGCCTGAATCATCGTTGCAAGTGTGCTATATGATGTTAATCTGCTGAAACTATTATAACTTGGTGATTTGTCATTTTTGTTGCATTTGATGTGTGCATCCTATGAGCATGAGCTCTACATGTGTTTTGTACTATGCCATGCCATCTTCACAGTGGTGCGATCCTTGTATTTTTATTGATTCTTGTACTAAGTGCATCAAGCTTGTTAAGTAGGGTACTTGATGTTACTGTTTTGCTAGGCAGAATCTGCTATATTTTGTTGCCATGTAACCCTGCTGCTACAAGTCATTCTATGCATATCTGGAGATGTTCACTAAGGATGTTTTGTCATACATGTCATGCTCTATCCATCCATGCCCCTGATTGAATTTATAGCTTGCTGTAGCTTGTTGTAATCTTGCTCTCAAGTTGCTAAATAATATTGCTGTCAGCCTGTTAACATTAAGTTCAGTTTTGCCATGTGTTTTGCTAGTGATCCATGCACCCTATGAACTTGCTCTTGCCATGCTTAGCTTCATAACCATGTATTCTTATTGTTGGTTGCCTTGCCATGCCATGTATTGCTCTGTGGTGAGTGGTTCAAGCTCACAAACATGCCTACTTATTGTTGTTACTGCCATGTATGAATCTGTCATATCATTTGCCATGTTTACATGGGTGCCATCATATCTTCTGATCCTTTTTGTCTCATGGTCAGTAAAGGACTTTTGTTCTATGCATTTATTAGTATCATGCCATGCCTTTGTTTGCCATGTTAAGTTACTGTAACATGTTGTTTGATAGCTCTAAACATTGCAACCTGATGTTATTTCTGCAAAGTCTGAAACTGTTATTGTTGGCAATCTTGCCATGTCTTTTTGAGCATGTTCTAGTGATTTCTGGAGATAGATCAGTGTTCATGTTTTGTTATGCTTTACATGTACATCATGTCCATGCCTTTTGTTCTCATATTGTGGTATTGTAGCATGTTGTTCTGGTGCTTGCAATATGCCTAGTTGCTGTTTTGAACAGCTTGTCCTTTAGACTTGTTTCATGTGTGTGTTGAACCGTTGCTCCGTTTTGAGTGTGCTCTATATGAAACTTGCTTGATTTTGCATGTAGCTTCATATTATCATGTTGCATCCTTGTTTTGAGGTGTTTTCTTGATGTTTGTATGCATTTTGCATCAATGCCATGTTTAACTTGTTTTGCTCATATCTTCTATGCCGTAGCTCTGAATTAAATGAACTTTATATGTAACTTGACTAGAATCTCATGTAGATCATCTTGGTGCATATTAACTTGCTGTTTAACAACTTGAACATAAGGTTTATTCAGATCTGGACCTATTTCGAAATTTGCATATGAGGACTTATCGGATTTATTATATGTTGTTTCAGGCCTCATTTAAACTTGTTTTGATGTGATGCTCTTATATGCATCATCTCTTGCCATGAGTAGCTTCATGTAGTCTTTTCTTGCATCATGCTTGTTGTGCATCATGTCTTGTCTATGTGTGGTGTGTTTACCTATGTTGTATGCTTCTTCTCGATAGTTTCCCGTTTCGTTGCGATCGTGAGGATTCGTTCGTCTACGCTTGGTTCGGCTTCATCCGTCCGTCTTCTTCATGGACTCGTTCTTCTTCCTAGCGGGATTTCAGGCAAGATGGCCACTACCCTGGATCTCACTACTATCATTGCTATGCTAGTTACTTCGTTCTATCGCTATGCTGCGCTACCTATCAACTGTTTATCAAGCCTCCGAAATTGCCATGTCAGCCTCTAACCTTTTTCACACTTCCCAACAAACCATTGCTTGGCTACGTTACCGCTTTGCTCAGCCCTCTTATAGCGTTGCTAGTTGCAGGTGAAGTTGAAGAATGCTCCATGGTGGACAGGATTATGTTGGGATATCATAATATCTCTTATTTACTTAATGCATCTATATACTTGGTAAAGGGTGGAAGACTCGGTCGTATGCCTGGTGTTTTGTTCCACTCTTGCCACCCTAGTTTCCGTCATACCGGTGTTATATTCCCGGATTTTGCGTTCCTTACACGGTTGGGTGATTTATGGGACCCCCTTGACAGTTCGCTTTGAATAAAACTCCTCCAGCAAGGCCCAACCTTGGTTTTACCATTTGCCTCACCTAGCCCTTTTTCCCTTGGGTTTCCGGAGGCCGAGGGTCATCTTTATTTACCCCCCCCCCCCCGGCCAGTGCTCCTCCGAGTGTTGGTCCAAACTAGAGCACCGTGCGGGACCATTCCTTGGCAACTTGGGTTACGTTGGTTCCTGTATGCTTCGCTTATCCGGTGTGCCCTGAGAACGAGATATGTGCAGCTCCTATCGGGATTTGTTGGCACATCCGGGCGGTCTTGCTGGTCTTGTTTTACCATTGTCGAAATGTCTTGTAAACCGGGATTCCGAGTCTGATCGGGTCTTCCTGGGAGAAGGTATATCCTTCGTTGATCGCGAGAGCTTATCATGGGCTAAGTTGGGACACCCCTGCAGGGTTTAAACTTTCGAAAGCCGTGCCCGCAGTTATGTGGCAGATGGGAATTTGTTAATGTCCGATTGTAGATAACTTGACACCAGATCCGAATTAAAACGCATCAACCGCGTGTGTAGCCGTGATGGTCTCTTTTCGGCGGAGTCCGGGAAGTGAACACGGTTTTTGGGTTATGTTTGACGTAAGTAGGAGTTCAGGATCACTTCTTGATCATTTCTAGCTTCACGACCGTTCCGCTTGCTCTCTTCTCGCTCTTATTTGCGTATGTTAGCCACCATATCATGCTTAGTCGCTGCTGCAACCTCACCACTTTGCCCCTTCCTTTCCCTTTAAGCTTTGCTAGTCTTGATACCCATGGTAATGGGATTGCTGAGTCCTCGTGGCTCACAGATTACTACAACAACAATTGCAGGTACATGTTATGTGATGATCATGACGTGAGAGCGATGTTTGCTTGTTTTGGAGTTCTTCTTCTACTTCTTCTTCGATCAGGGGATAGGTTCCAGGTCGGCAGCCTGGGCTAGCAGGGTGGATGTCGTTTGAGTTTCTGTTTGTGTTTCATCCATAGTCGGATGGTGCTCTTATGTAAGATGATGTTGTATTCGTGTGGTATTGTATCCCCATCTATTAAGTAATGTTGATGTAATGATATCCACCTTGCAAAAGAGTTTCAATATGCGGTTCTATCCTTGGTGGGACCTTTGAGTCTCTTTAGGATAGTATCGCATATTGGGCGTCACATCAGGAGACGGTTGAGTCAGATCCGCACAAAGATTATCGAGCGCCCTGACCCCTAAAGTGTCAATCTCAGAATCATTCATAGGTTTGACCACAACTAAGTTACGAATCATCTCAAGCGCCCGTTCAACCTCTAAATCCAGCATATCATTAACCGAGGTTGAGATTTCACTATCATTACTACCTAGTGAAATTCCTAGTTGATTTGCATTATTGATAATCTCATCATTGGAAAAATGCAAAATAGAATTAGAGATATTGACGGACATACCAGTAGTGACCTCCACGTCACGAAGCTTGGTCGCCCTCATAGCGCACCGCTGCTGAATGTCGTCCACTTCCGGATGGTCCTGGAGACGACTACTCAACCGTCTCCCCTCGGAGACTGGATCCGGAATGCCACCGAACGCAATCACCTCCTCCCGAGTAGCAGCACTCGAGAACACCAAGCCGGGGGAAGGTTGAACCAGGGCCTCCTGCTCGAGCTCCCCATCCACCCTGGCCCATCGGCCAGTCAACGTCACCGGCGCGGAAGGCAGGCAGGCCTCCCTAGGCGCCCCCGGAGAAGAAGGCCCCAGGGCCACCTGCCCCGAGCCCTCTCCGGAAAGCGGCGCCGGCACCACCGTAACCGGCCCGGCAAAAGGGGAGGAAGGAGCCGTGGCTAGCAGCCTCGGCCTCCCTCCTGAAGCATCAAGCTGCACCGCCCGGACTCGCCCTCCACAAGCCCCGATGAGAGCGCCGAGGCCTCCTGCCCCACGCCCCCATCAACAGAAAGCACCACCTGCTGAACCTGAGGCACGACGACTGTAGTGGAGGAATCCGAAATCACCATCTCCGGACCCCCGCCAACGAGAACGGCCTCCTCCGCCTCAGCCCTGACCGAGATCGGCGACGCTCCAAGAAGAGGAACCACAGACTCCTCAGACTCCAAAACCGGTAGCGTGTGCTCGAACACCTCATCAGACTCCACCCGCTCACTCCAAAGTCTCGGAGGTGCAGATGCCGGCTCGAAAGACCCGAATCTAAGAGTAGTCGTAGGCACCGTAGAAGGTGGTGCCGTACCAAACGCAGATGTCTGAGAGTCAGCAACCGACGCTTTGGACAACTCTTGCCCACTATCAGCTGCTGGTGCCTCCTTTAGAGTCGAACCATCATCCCCCTCGTGCATATTAGTATCCGTCCCATTGGCCACCTCGGCGAACAGACTCTCATCCTCAAACTCAATGACTAGGTTATAGATGTGGCCTCGATAAGCCCACTTTACCACCTCAGGCACAAACTCGATGTCCAGCACACTAACCAGAAGACGGGCAATCCCGTGGGCTCTAGTGAAGTCCATATCCACTCGCTCTGGTCTGCCCACCATGATACCCAAACTGGCCACGACCAGGGCATCCTGCATCGGCTTGGAGGGAGCCCCAGAGAACCACAACCACACCTTAGTTAGAGGCTTGCCCGTAGGCTCAATCCTCTTCCACTCGTGAAACTCAAGCACACCATCAGTACTCAGCACCTTGCACATCCCGAAGCTCAGAAGCCTCTGAAGATCGTCAACGGACGGGAACTCAACCCGAAACAGTTTGTCCTCGATAGTAACCAGCTCCCACTAGAAATCCCCAGGAGCTAACTCTTTGAGCCTCTGAACAATCTGTGTCTCCAAGACCTCTCCTCTGACAATTTTGACTAACCCAGTCGTCAAACTCAAAGTCTCGTCAGGAGCCTCCATCTTAGTTGGAGACTCAAAAAAAGTAAGCTCAGCACAGTATACTCCATACATCATGAGTGATGGTGCCTGATCTCTTAAAAACGGACAGTCCCCCAACTCGTGTGCCGGTTTACCACAAGTGCCACATAGCTCAGCCACACACTCAGCAATAAAATGTCCCTTGCCACCACATCTATAGCACAACATATTTTCTTTCTTACGCGCCCACTTGGACGCCCTCTCAGACTAAGTCTTGTCACACGCCTCAACTATCGCTGTCAACCCAGACTCCTTTCCGGGAATCTCAGCAGAGGCAAGCGCCGAGACCACCTCCATAGCGTGCCCAGACAGAACCTGCTCCTCAATAGTCTCGTCAACCACCATCTGGTCAACAGCAGGCGGCGGTGGCTGCCGTGGACGGTATCGGCCACCTCGCCCCCCACGGCCACCTCGATGCCCACGAAATCCACCCCGCTGTCGGTAACCCGGGCCAGATGCCCCCTCAACAAAGCCTCCTGGGGGGCCCCAAGAACAGTCGCTCTGCCGTGCCATCGGTCTGCCAAGCGTAGCTCCGACCACCGCCCGCGGACGAGGACACACGGTGCTTACTAGCGCCATACGCATTGAAACCATCATCACCCCACTGCCCCTTGGGCGCGGCAGAAGCTTGAGGCGGCCTGTGCTGGGTGCCGATCGGGGCCTCGCGGGTGGGCTGGTCGGGCTGGATTCACCTGGGTATGTGGCCTAGGTGGAGCCGGACTTGACCAAGGCTATGGGCGACGGGGCGTCGTCTGTTCCATCGTCGCCCCGTCCCTCATCCTCGACCGCTTGGGTTCAGCGACGCCGTAGTCCAAACCTGCGTACGACAGGGAGTGGAAGAGCGTGGCGCATTCCGTTGCTGGGGGCGATGACGGGCCGCAGGGGAGCTGTGCCGTCGGGACAAAAGGCTGGGACTGTCCGCATCCAGACCGCGCCGCCGCAGGGTGCCAGCACTGGCCGTGGCTATGTGCCGCCGCCTGCTTCCAGGGTTCGGGCTGGCCGTGGGATGCGTCCTACTCCGAACCTGTCTGCTGGCCGAGGGGTCGCTGCGGGTGGTATGGCTTCGGGCCGTGGTGGAGGGGGCACCGGTCCTCGACCATCGACCCCGGTTTCTACGGGTTTCCGGCCTCCGGCGCCGGCAGCGGCTGGGATGGCCATGGCGGGCCGTGGTGGACAGTGTCCGCGACCGCCGACCCCTGCTCCTGTGGGTATCCCCCCCCCCCGCACCAGCAGCTATTTGCCGTGGCGGTGTGGTGCCAAGGCCGTCTGCAACCGGGCCCTCAATCGGGCAGCAACCGAGGCCGGCTCCACCGCCTCACGTCGTCGCGAAGCCCCAGCCGATCAGGGTCGGGCCGGTGCAGACGCGGCGTGTTTGCTGGGATCCGATGAAGTCTGAGTTTATAATCAGATCTATATCCATGAATACTATTTGAATTTTCTTTGATCTCTTATATGTATGATTATTTATAGCCTCATATTTCTTCTTGAATCTTTGGTTTAGTTAGGTCAACTAGATCAATTTTTCTTGTCATGGGAAGAGGTGCTTTGTGATGGGTTTGATCTTACGGTGTCCTCACCCAGTGACAGAAGGGGTAGCGAGGCACGTATGTATCGTTGCTATTAAGGATAACAAGATGGGGTCTATTCCTACATGAATAGATCTTGTCTACACCATGTCATCATTCTTACTGCATTACTTCGTTTCTCCATGAACTTAATACACGAGATGCATGCTGGATAGCGGTCGATGTGTGGAGTAATAGTAGTAGATGCACAATCGTTTCGGTCTAATAATCTTGGACATGATGCCTATATATTGATCATTGCCTTGGATATCGTCATAATCATTTGTTCTTCTATCAATTGGCCAACAGTAATTTAATTACCCACCGTGAGCTATTTTCTTGAGAGAATCCACTAGTGAAATCTACGGCCCCGGGTCTATTTTTTATCATATTGCCTTCCGATCTTTTTTTTGTTGCGTTTATTTTCAGACCTATTATTCCAAAAACCCAAAAATAGCTTGTTGCACTTTTTATTTGCATATTTTATTTTGTGTTCTTGAGCGATCTATTTATCCAATCTTACACAAACTAATCTATCTTTTTATCGTGGAGAGATTGACAACCTCTCTTACGCGCCGGGTTGCAAGTTTTTGTTCTTTGTGTGCAGGTACCATTTACATAGTGTTGCTTGGTTCTCCTATTGGATTGATATCTTGGTTTCATAACTGAGGGAAATACTTATTGTAGCTGTGCTGCATCATCCCTTCCTCTTTGGGGAAATACCGACGCAGTTTCAAGCCACATCACGCCCCGATAACAAACCCGCTACCACAACCTCATGCTGGCATGCAGATCTTTACCAAGATTATCTACTAAAACTCTAAGAAGGAGCCCAGGCTCCGTGGTGGTATGTAGATCTTCATCAAGACATGCCACACTCTTCTGTAGCCAGCGAGTAAGTGTTGGAGAAAGCAAGCCTAAGACACCCGACAACGAGTCTGGGCAGCCGACTTCCGGGAATGACCACATCCGCAACAACCGCTCCACCTGGCCCAGACCCGGCAAGCGGGAACATCTAGCCACCGCATCCCACGCGTGTCGTACTAGTTCTGCATGTGCAGGCTTTTTACAACACGCGACAGGGATGCGGGAGTGCCAGTGGAGTGACAAGACGCAGGGGGCTGAGTCACCCCCAATATTCACCGCATGGTGTACATCTGTAAGGGTGCGTGTCACACCCAGCCCAGTAACACACTTCAGCGACAGTGACAAGACAGGCGTTCGTTCCCGGAGACTAGAAGACGACGACACGTTGTCGAGCATTTATTGCAACTACGTACCTCACCGTATCTAATGTGGTAAACCCCCCCCCCCCCCCCCCCTACAAAAGGAGGGCCTGGACTATGGTGGTGATTTTTCAACCTCATCTGCATTTACCTCAGAGAAGGTTTGGACACTTGGTAGATTACAAGTAGAAGCAAGACACACAACACCTCCCCATTCCAGGGAAGGAATTGTAGTTCACTATCCACCATATCAACAAACATAAGGCATGCGTAGGATATTATACAACCATGCGGCTTGAACTTGGGTAGATCGTAGTGCGTTTTTACTCTTTCCCCTCTAATACTAATACAGTCTGGCATGTATTCCACACACGCACGACAACACCTTCCATCTTAAATTACTTGTTTTGGATTTATCTGGATGTAGATGTATATAACATTAAACCATATCTAGATACATCCATATTTGTAAGATAAATAATTCGGGTTGGAGGTAACACTACGTCAACTCATGGCCTGGCTGTATCTTGAATTATCCCGTAAACAATGGCTACTGTGGCAAGCAAATGTTTCTTTAAGAGCAAGATGGCTTAACTTAGTCCTGATCCGTAAACAACACCCGATCGAGTAATTAATTGTTTTCATCTATGTGGGATTTTTTTATTTACAATCCTTTTATGCGGGATTAAGCCTCGCCAGAATGGGAAACCAACTGAACTCAAAAGAAAAAGAAAAAGGAATGGGAGACAAACTGCACGCCATATCGCACCATTCGGCCGCGTGGATCGACTTGTGTTGGGTGCACCTAGTCAATGAAAGAAATAGATGGGACAAAACTCGCACCATGTCGCTCGCGCCTCGTTGTCTCCGGCGGCTTCCTGTGATCCTGTCTGCGTCACTCGCAAGATTCCAACGAACAGATTAGATATCTAGGCATAGTAGTATAGATGGAGAAAAAAAAGTCTAAACAGATGTCATCGGCCCGCCGGCCGGTGGAGAAGATATCAACAGTTTGATGGTGTATCTTCCTTTTATTATCTTCTAATTCTAATAATCTGGTGATATTATTTTTCAAACCAACGCAACAAACCAATCAGGGCGTATATATAGGGAAGGGTCCAACTCCATCTCCGTCTCCATCTCCATCCCTGGGTTGGGTTGGGTGCACACTTCTCTCCCACCCCCACCAGGCCACCACCATCTCTCCCTCCCCTGTTTCTCGCCTTATCTCCATTGCCGCCTGCCGCGCGCTTCAGCTAGCCCAGCCGAGGAACGAGGAGGAGCGGGTTGCTGTCATGGCGGCGTCGGCGGCGGCGGTGATGGAGGAGCTGCGGGGTAGCTTCAGAGAGGGGCGGACGCGGCCGGCCGAGTGGCGGACGGCGCAGCTCAGGGCGCTCGTCAGGATGATCGAGGAGAAGGAGGACGACATCAGCAACGCGCTCCACGCCGACCTCGCCAAGCCGCGCATGGAGGCCTACCTCCACGAGGTATGTCGCAGCTCCATCTCCATGCCGAATCTCCAAGTTGACTCCAGCAGGATAGGAAGATTCTTGGGTTGGTAAGAACTGGAACGGAATTCCAGCTCTGCCTGCATGATTCTCTCTTCCCCCCCGTGCCCGTGCGTGATTGCGTCCGGTTTATCAATCCATGGAAGTAGATTTTATTTATCATCGGAGCTTGCCGGCGCTGGATCAGTAAAGTTATTCTTACGCCGCAATACAATTGGTCCCGTGAAGTTCGTCTGGACTTTCCCGTATCCGATTTTGAATGAAGCAGTGAAGTTCTTCCCATTAATTGTTCGTCTTGCACAGATACTCCTCACAACTCACAAGATTCGTTTTGTCTTTGGACCATCTTTCCTGCTCCTCGGCCGAATTAGTTCAATCAGGCTACTCCGTTAATCGAAACCTTGGCGGGGTTGTTGGCCAGCGGTGGCTTTGGGAAAGTTAGGCGTGTTAGTCCCTTTCCTCGCAACTCCCGGAAAGGGTTGCGTGCCAAAATAAATAATTAAATGATTACTCCTCCATTGCCGGCGGCGTCCCTTCCAAGAAAACCCTCGCTTTGTTTGCTCCCGTGTCAGACAAAGTCTGCGTCCTCAATCAAATATCCCGCCTGCGTAAACATTTTTTGTGTTTCCCCAAATTTTCAATTTGGGGAGCAGATGCAACTTGCATCAGTTTCTACTACGTGCTCTCTTCTTGCAAAGACTTCCGTTGAAATATCATATTCGTCTGAGGCAGGGGTTCCTAAGCTGGCCAGTCACAGTCTGCAGTTACTCAAGCATTGCCTTTACTATCAAGCTAGGACTAGGAAATGCCATACTGGTCAAATTTGGTGATTGCAATCTGTAAAACAACAGATGTAAATGAACAGAGAAGCATGATTGCTTCACAACACGTTTTTGCCGGCCTAGTAAATGACGATGACCACATGTTGTTGACATCTGTCTGTTCATGACTCAGATATCGCTGGCGAAAGGGGCCTGTATGTTTGCCTTGAAGGGGCTCAAGAATTGGATGAAGCCCGACAAGGTAGGGAAATCCATTCTCCACACGTTACTGATTACATTCGTTTGTAAACAAAATCCATTGTTTTTTGCTGATATGGGGTGTGTGAACTTTACTACTATATATACATATATATATATATATATATATATATATATATATATATATATATATATATTCCAGGTACCTTCTGCCATAACTACATTCCCATCCACTGCTCAAATCGTGCCGGAGCCCCTGGGTGTCGTTCTCGTCATATCAGCCTGGAACTATCCTTTCTGTAAGTCAATGGCATTGAAGAGGGATTTTAATCCATGCAATTCGTGTGGGAGAGGCTACGAGGATACACTATTTAACCATTGATTAATCTGTTGCCTGATGGCGCTGGAGGTTTATGGCATGAGTTTGATATGCTCCCGTGTCCCGCGCTCAAGGATTGGCTACATGCCAATCTGTTTCGTAGTTGGTACCTTTCCTTTTCGTCAAACAGACATCGATTTCTGCAGTTATGCTCTAACGCAATCTTATGTCACAAGTCCGGATTTTTTTCAACACATGCGCATTACGACAGGCAGGTTTCGACAGTCTTAATTATGGTGCCATTACATTTTTGGTGACCAAAAAAATATTTTTAGTTATTATTTTACCATCTAAACACTTGATATCTTGGGACTGATGCTTTCGACCAGTTGAATTTGGTCAGAAATTGTAAATTAGTTTCCCCCTTCTGTATTGAGTGTTTTTTGCCTGTTAGATTCCTGGATGACCGTTCGATATTAAGATGACTAATAATCTCACCTTCGTTATAGTGCTATCCATCGAGCCCGTCATTGGAGCAATTGCTGCTGGGAATGCTGTTGTGCTGAAGCCATCAGAAATTGCGCCAGCAACATCGTCATTGTTCGCGAAGCTGCTACCAGAGTACGTTGATAGCTCGTGTATAAAAGTTGTGGAGGGAGGTGTCACTGAAACAGGTGCACTCTTAGAACAAAAATGGGATAAGATCTTCTACACAGGTTAAGTTCTTACCTGTCAAATAGTTTCTGCTTCTTCAATTAATGCTGCTGTGTTTCTAACAGTGCACTCGTTCATTTGAACTGCAGGAAATGGTAATGTAGCCCGCGTAGTGTTGGCAGCAGCTGCGAAGCATCTAACCCCTGTTGCTCTGGAGCTCGGTGGAAAATGCCCTGTTATTGTTGACTCTAACGTCGATTTGCATGTAAGCGATATCTAAAAATATTGTCAACTCTTACAACAAAAAGTAGTCTTTTGGTTTTCTTAACAGAGATTTTCCTTCAAGGTTGCTGCTAAGAGGATTGCTGTTGGTAAATGGGGCTGTAACAATGGCCAGGCATGCATTGCTCCCGATTACATCATAACGACAAAAGCGTTCGTTACAGAGCTGGTATCTACACTACTATTATAACTACCAGCCAAATAATTGCTTGTGCCAACTGAAGTTCTATATATAGCTTATATCTATGAAATAAACTTTGTACAGGTTGACTCTTTGAAAAGAGTCTTGGAAAGGTTCTACGGGGAGGATCCGTTGCAATCGGCGGACCTGTCTCGTATTGTGAATATTAGCCATTTCGGACGATTAACGAAGTTGATAGACGACAAAGAAGTTGCCACCAAGATTCAGCTCGGTGGCCAGACAGATCAGGAGCAACTGTGAGAACTTGACAATTTATAGCGTGAACTTTCAGTCACAAACTCACAGTTGGGTTCTGGAAGGTGTTTAATTGAGTGCTAACTTTTGTTTCTTATGTCGCAGAAAAATAGCTCCTACGGTGTTGGTAGATGTTCCTCTTGATACAGCACTTATGACAGGGGAAATATTTGGCCCATTGCTTCCAATTATAACGGTTAGTACTCCTCTGCCTTGATTTGAGACAATAAGTAGTGTTCCTAGAGTGCACTGAAGTCTGCTTGACAATATTCAGAATTAAACCCAACTCTGTTTGGATTCTTTGAACTATGGTTGTCAGGTCGACAAGATTGAAGAAAGCATCGCACACATCAACGCTGGGGCGAAGCCACTCGCAGCCTACCTCTTCACCAAGGACAAGAAACTGCAACAAGATTTCGTCTCAAACGTCTCGGCAGGAGGCATGCTCGTCAACGACGTCGCCTTACACGTAACTGCTCATGAACTCTGTTAATCAATCTTCTGAACCAATAGCATGCTTCCTCCTGAACACATAACATTTTGCAGCTGACGAACCCACATTTGCCGTTCGGTGGCGTGGGCGACAGCGGCATGGGGTCGTACCACGGCAAGTTCAGCTTCGACTGCTTCACCCACAGAAAGGCGGTGCTGATCCGCGGGTTCGGTGGCGAGGCGAATGCAAGGTACCCGCCCTACACAGCAGAGAAGCAGAGGATCTTGAGGGGCCTCATCAAGGGCAGCTTCTTTGCGCTGATCCTTGCGCTTCTGGGGTTCCCGAGGGAGAAGCGTTAGCTGAGTTGAGCTCCCTCCCTTCTCCAGTACAGCATAGCAGGATTGTTCATGTTCATGAGGGCGATGTGGTGCACTTCTGCACTGTGAAGCGCCAGTGCGCGAGTGTGTTCAACAGGTGTAAAATATGGGACTATCATCGGATTTCTGGATGTAATTTAATTTTACATAAATAAACCTGGTTTGCTAGTTACTCTAGCGTGAAGGATGAAGAGGATTATGCCCTGCTTGCAAGAATTGTCCGTAATGATTCATCATTTCATTGCATTGTGAGACTTTCTGCATTTGTTAGTTAAGGGAGTTTAGAACAAGCTTGACAGCCCGAAGGACCGGTTGCACAAAAACCTACTCCCCGGCATAATACTACACAAATGAGTTACTCCCGTCAAACCCCAAATGAGTTACTCCACAGGGCTAAGCCGCCCAACAACACGAGCTGTTCGTCTCTAACTTAGAGACCATAGAGTCGACATGCGGGTGTTGAGCATGCTTGAAGTGGACACGCCAGAGATCGGCATCATCCCGGCAGCACTTGAGGGTGGTCACAAGCGACTGAGCATTGTTTCGGAACACGACCTCGTTCCTTCTCTTCCATAGACGCCAACAGCAAAGCATCACGAAGGCGGACGGCGAGGCCGCCCCAACTGCAGGAGAGGCGTCGAACTGGTTGAGGGAGGCCACTGAGGCGCCGGCCGTTGTCAGCCCCAGACGTGTCCAGAAGCACACCGCGAACGGACATCCGAAGATGAGGTGATCGGCAGTTTCCAGAGCTGCAGGGCAGCAGGGGCACCCAGCTTCCGCCGCGGTGAGAATGGTCTTCCGCAGGCGTCCCGCGTGTGCACCCGCGCCATGGTGAGCAGCCAACAGAAGAAGATCCTCGCATTGTGTTCATTCCAAATCTCTCAAGCAACAAGCATGTTGAGCGAAGCCATAGCCTTTTGGCAAGCGAGGCCATCATGCACAATGCCATACCATCAAGATTTGACGCCCAGGAAGCCATGCCAAACGTCCTTGTAGCTGCATGCTCCCCCACCTTAATGGAGAATCTGAACTTGAAGAGGAGGTGTGGTGCCGACTCCAATACTTGGTTACGAAGTGGGCAGTTGCCGCAATTTGGCCAACCCCGCCTCGTGAGACGATCGGCCATCCGCGACTATTCTGCACGACTAGCCAAGCAAAAAACTTACACGCGGCGCCCAATTCTTCCAGATTGTGTGATGCGGAGCATCCCTCGCTCATCCTCATGGATGCATCTACATCTCCTTCAACACCACGTGGACCCATGACTTGAGCCCGCTCTAAGGCTATCGAAGATAAGGTGAACTCGCTCCTCTCCGAAATCCCTCTTCCTACTCACGAGACATGGCTACTACCTCAGACGGAAACTCTGTGTGTGATCAGGTACAACGCTGAAGAAGAAGCGACAGGCGTCAACTTTCTGCTCAGCCCGGAACCTACCCGGAACCTGGCCCGGAACTTCCGGCCTGCCCGGAGCTTCCAGCCTCCTTCGACATCGACCACCCCGGGCATGCCAACTTTTTGCTTAGCCCGGAACCTGCCCGGAACCTGGCTCGGAACTTCCGGCCCCCGGAACCTCCGGCCTTGCCCGGAACTTCCGGCCCCCGGAAGCCAGCCCTGCTTCACCCGTGCCAACTTTCGGCTTAGACCGGACCCTGCCCGGAACCTCCGGCGCCTGGAACTTCCGGCCTGGCCCGGAACTTCTGGCCCTGCCTGCGCGCAGCCACTTGGGCCGAGGCCCGTGTACCCTTCCGCCCCGTAGACTATATATACTCCCTCATCCCGTATGTTTTAGGGTTAGCATTGGATAGCTCATATTTGTGTGAGAGCCTTGCTCATCCACTTGGATACTTCTCCTCGGAGTTTAGGACCTCTTCGGAGAAGATCCCCCAAGCGGATTCAAGACCCCTTTCTAGGGAAGACCATCAAGACCTCTGTACGGAGAAGAACGGTGCCTTTGTATCCTTGCCTTTGTTGATTGTGGATCATGTGTATCTCTTTGTGTTCGGTGATCTAGCACTTGTGTGATTGATTCTATGTCGGTTTCGTGATTCTCTCTCGTTCTCCCCGTGTTTTCCCCTTTGTGCTTCCGTGTGTTCTTCGTGAATCTCCGTAGGATCCTCTCCAAACGTGAAAGATCGTCCAACTAGGGTTTTGCCCTACATCATATGGTATCAGAGCCACGTTGATCACGTTTTTGGAGCCCCTACCCCTCTTTTTCTAGCTTGATTTTGTTGTTTTCGTCCTAAATCCGAAAATCCCCACCAAAAATAGCCCCAATTTTTTTTGTGATTTGTTGGTGAGTTGAGATTTTGTTGGATTTGATCCATGGATTTGCTTTGTTTCGAGTGGATCTAGCTTCCCTGCCCTTCCTCCCTTCTAATTTCTTCTTTTCCCCCCTCGGATTTGGGGGTTTTCCCAAGTTTTTCCGCCCAAATCCGCGATCTCGAAGTCTCTGCTTTTGGCAGATTCCCGAACCCCGAACTTCCGGCCTTGCCCGGAACTTCCGGCCCCCGGACCTTCCGATCATCCCCGGAACTTCCGGACTCCGGAACTTCCGTCTTGCCCGGAACTTCCGGCCTAGACAGAACGGTTGCACTTCTTCGACACTTTCGCTACTTCGAAAACTTCGATCACGGTGCAGCGGCATCTTCGCCAACGTACTGAAGACCGTGCACTGCGTCCCCATCTACTTCCGCATCCGTTTCAACCTTCAACCGAAGCAAGGATGGTAACATCGACGACATCTTTGTCATACCTTGCAATTGCATTGATAATCCACATTGCCTCATTTTGCGTAGCTTACCTATCGAGACTAGCCATTGAGTATTGCAGGCAACGTGACTTGTGCACATTAGGGATCATACTCCATAAGAATACATACCATACCATAGTGGTGCATATCTTGGGATCCACTTGTGTGTCACAAAGTTGTCATAGCATACACAATTGCTATCTTGGTTCGTAAAGTTTTGCATAAGAAAAGAGCTCAAAGAGTGAAAGAGCCACCCAAGCTTTTAAGCAAAGAGGAAAGATAAGCAAAGAGCTTATGAACAAGAACCATAGCATCATACTGCATTAAGATTGTCATATTGGATCATCTTGGATCATTGCACCGAAATACCATACATATAGCATACTTGGGATAGAGATAGTTGCATTTTTGCCTAGTAGGTTGTGCACAAGTTTGCGTATCCGCCTATTGTGCAATCGTGCTAGCGTCTCTCTAATATTGTGCAACAAGAGCATTTTCGTGGTTTCCACATTTTGGCTCACTTTTGGATTGCACAATCCCACTTATCTATTTGCGTGTATGTTTCTGTGTACCCATACTTGCTTGGTCTACTTGTTGCATTTGCAAATTTATGAACCTTTTCCAACATTATTGAAGCTCACTTACTATTGCATCAAATTTTGTGCCACCATCCTAACCAAGCTCCACCAAAAGCTTTTTACGTGTGTAGGTGTGCGAACCGACAAGAATTGGTACCAAAAGTGCTATTTCATTGTCCGCATTGGAGTGAACTTGATTCATTTTCAACTTCGGTCAAGGTACATTTGGTACACGTTCTTTTCCTTCGACCACTCACATTTTATTTGCAATGATGGATAGGCCAAGTTCTTCTACAAATCCACCTCTCATCGAGAACGGCGACGACATGTCATCATTCATCACAAAGAGCCACCTTTTTGGTGCTCAAAGGGCGTTACACCAAGAGCAACAAGCTATGAGCGACCGCATCGACAACCTCGCCACCGACTTGCGACTCTCCGAGCAACGTGCAAGAGACTACTTCGACAACAAGTTCGACTCCCACAAGCAAGAGAATGATGCAAGAATGGACGAGATCCGCGCCTTGATGAGGAACCGGCATCATTTCACTTCTTCACCCTCAAGACGGAGCCGCTCGAGTCGACACTCCGACGACACCTTCTCCGGCTCAAGTACACCGTCATCGACCATTCTTCGATGAGCCGCGCGTCAAGACCGACATGCATCTCGGAACCCGCTACATGACAAGCATTCCCAAGAGCAAGTTGATGAGCAAGTTCCTCGTCCTCAATCAAACCAAGTCGCTTTTGCTCAAGCTCAAGAACGGCAATGACTACGACGCCAAGAAGAAGAACGAGCACGCCTACACCAAGAGGAACAAGACGCCGAGGCTCAACGTCTTCAACAACAACAACGAGAAGCGCAAGCTCTTGAGGCGCAACGTGCCCTTCAAGAATCAAGTCGAGCCATCGCCAACCGCAATCGCGAACGGCGCAATCTAGAGGAAGCTCTTCGAGAAGAAATCCAAGAGAGGAACTATCAACCGAATGTGTAATGTCAAGCTCCACAAGCTCCTCCACAAGCTCGTCAAGATCCACCTCAACCTGAAGTTCAACAAGAGCAAGTTGATCATGGTCTTCATCCACGACAAGAGCAACATGAGGATGACTATCCTCCACGTCAAGGGCGTCATCATCACCATCGCCAACAACACAATGAAGAGCAACGCTACGGAAAACTCAAATTCACAATGCCCAAGTTCAACGGAAGCAATGATCCCGAAGAATACCTCTCATGGGCATTGAAGGTCGACAAAATTTTCCGCTTGCACAACTATGAGGAAGAGAAGAAGATCGCTATGGCATCACTTGAGTTCCAAGACTATGTGCTCATATGGTGGGAACAAGTCCTTGAGCGCCGTGAAGCAAGAGATGAACCACCTATCACCACTTGGGCTCAAATGAAGGAAGTCATGCGAGCACGTTTTATGCCAACCTACTACAACCGCGATCTCTTCAAGAAGCTACAACTCCTCAAGCAAGGAAAAAAGAGTGTTGAAGAATACTACAAGGAAATGGAGATTGCCATGATTCGAGCCAATGTCATGGAAGATGATGAGCAAACAATAGCACGTTTCTTGAATGGTCTCAATCATCCCATCAAGAAGATTGCCGACTTCCAACCCTACTCCAACTTCATTGAGCTCGTGCATCAAGCTACAAAAGCGGAATGTCAAGTGCAAGATGACTTCAAGTACGCCAAGTACTCATCCAGGACATACGGTTTCTCCAACATCCAAGCTTCAACAACTCCTCCAACATCTACGTCAACCAAACCTTCTCCAAGCAATGACGACAAGTCAAGTTACAAGAAAACTTCGTCAAGTTCAAGTCATCTTCCTCCTAATACAAGCAACTTCAAGCCGCGTGCTTCATCTTCTACTCCAACCGATGAGACCGTCAAGACAAGCTCCTTCAAGTGTTTCACTTGCGGCGGCCGAGGCCACAAGTCCTATCAATGCATGAACAAGCGCACCATGATCCTCAACGAAGATGGCACATATGACTCCATGAGTGAAGAGGAGATGGAAGCCCTTGAGCAAGTGGCCATGCACCGGCGCGTGAACGAGGATGAAGATGATCAAGTCTTTTGTGATGAGGATTCGAGCCCCGCTCTCGTTGTCTCCAAGGTCTTGACTCTTCAACATCAACAAGAAGAAGACCAACGATGCCACATCTTCCACACAAAGGCCGGCATCAATGGAAGGTCCGTCAAGGTCATCATCGATGGAGGTAGTTGCCACAACTTGGCAAGTGAAGAACTATGCTCCAAGCTTCAATTGGTCAAGAGGAAGCACCCACACCCCTACAAGGTTCAATGGCTGTGACTCCGGCACTATACGAGTTGAGCATACGGTCCAAGTATCCTTCAAAATTGGTGCTTATGAAGACACTTTGGAGTGTGATGTGGTCCCAATGACAGTTTGCCACCTCCTTCTTGGTCGACCATGGCAATTCGACCGTGGGGTCATCCATAATGGGCGCACCAATCACTATAGCTTCAAGATGAAAGGGAAGGAATACATGCTACGACCTATGTCTCCTAATCAAGTGATAGCCGACAAGCAAGCCACCAATCATGGAGGGAAGAGTGAAAAAGTGATCCAACCAAAAGTGAGTGAGAGCCACAAGCCAAACTTGAGCGCCTCTTCACCTAGAGAGAAAAATCTAATCCTATTTGCCACCAAAAGTGAGATGAGAGAAGTGTGTGAGGACCCATCGAGTGTGAGTCACTTTGTCCTTGTGTGCAAGGATGGAGAACCAAAAACTAACACCATTCACGAGCTACCGTTGGTGTTTCAATCTCTTTTGCAGGAATTCCAAGATGTTTTCCCCGATGAGCTGCCTCCGGGTCTACCTCCTCTTCGAGGAATTGAGCATCGAATCGACCTCATCCCCGGAGCGCCACTTCCAAACAAGGCTCCATACCGTGTCAATCCCGAAGAAACCAAGGAGATTCAACGGCAAGTACAACAACTAATCGACAACGGTCATGTACGTGAAAGCTTAAGCCCTTGTGCCGTTCCCGTTATACTTGTGCCTAAGCCCGATGGAAGTTTTCGATTATGTTCCGATTGTAGACCCATAAATGCTATTACCATTCGCTATAGGCATCCCATTCCTCGCTTAGATGGTATGCTTGATGAACTTAGTGGAGCCAACTTTTTCTCAAAAATTGATCTTAAAAGTGGCTATTATCAAATCCGCATCCAAGAAGGTGATGAATGGAAAACTGCTTTCAAAACCAAAATTTGGCTTGTATGAGTGGTTAGTGATGCCTATGGGTTTGTCGGAAGCACCCGGAACTTTCGTGCGTCATATGCATCATGTGCTTAGACCTTATATTGGAATCTTAGTTGTGGTTTACTTTGATGATATTCTTGTGTTTAGCAAAACCATGAAAGAGCACATTAATCATGTAAAATCTGTTTTGCAAACTCTTCGCAAGGAAAGCCTTTATGAGAACTTGGAAAAATGCACTTTTGGCGTTGACAAAGTGGTTTTCTTGGGTTTCGTTGTCTCTTCCAAGGGTTTCCATGTTGATGTAACTAAAATTGAAGCAATTAAAACTTGGCCCCAACCCACCAATTTGCAACAAGTGCGGAGTTTTCTTGGTTTTGCAGGATTTTATCGCCGCTTTGTGAAAAACTTTAGCACAATTGCCGCTCCTTTACATGCTTTGAGTAAGAAGAATACTCCTTTTGTTTGGGGATCTTTGCAATCCAACGCTTTTGATGAGCTCAAGTCTTTGCTTACTCATGCACCGATTCTTGCTTTACCCAACTTTCGAAAAACTTTTGAGGTTCATTGTGATGCAAGTGGTACCGGAATTGGCGGAGTTTTGATGCAAGAAAAACAAGACATAGCTTATTTTAGTGAAAAACTCTCCGGTGCTCAACTTAACTATCCCATCTATGACAAAGAATTATATGCTTTAGTGTGTGTCCTACATGTTTGGGAACATTATCTTAGACCTCATGAGTTTGTCATCCATACCGATCATGAAACACTTAAGTACTTAAAAGGTCAAACTAAGTTGAACAAGCGTCATGCCAAATGGAGTGAATTTATTGAATATTTCCCATATGTGATCAAGTACATTAAGGGTAAGGAGAATGTAGTTGCCGATGCACTTTCACGCATATGTACGCTTGTCACTAAACTTGAGTTGAATGTTATTGGCTTTGAGCACATAAAAGACTTGTATGCTAATGATCCATCTTTTGCACCTCATTATGCTAAATGTTTGACGCATACATCTTGGGAACAATATTACATCAAGGATGGTTATCTTATGAGAGCTAACAAACTATGCATTCCCGAGTCTTCTCTTCGTTTACTCCTTTTGCAAGAGGCTCATGGAGGTGGACTCATGGGACACTTTGGACGCGACAAGACTTTCGCCACGCTCTCCAAGAACTACTTTTAGCCCAAGATGTTCCGCGACGTCTCACGCTTCACCACCCGATGCTCTACATGTCGCAAAGCTAAGTATAAAGCTCAATCTCATGGTCTTTACATGCCTCTTCCTATTCCTTATCAACCATGGGAAGACATTAGTATGGATTTTGTACTTGGTTTGCCTAGGACTCAAAATGGAAGGGATTCCGTGTTTGTCGTTGTGGACAGATTTTCTAAAATGACACATTTCATTCCTTGCAACAAGATAGACGATGCTTCACATATTGCCAATCTATTTTGTAGGGAAATCCTGCGACTTCATGGAGTGCCAAAGACAATTGTCTCGGACCGCGACGTCAAGTTCTTGAGTTACTTTTGGAAGACCCTATGCGCCAAGCTCGGCATCAAGCTATTGTTCTCTTCGGCATACCATCCTCAAACCGATGGCCAAACGGAGGTGACAAACCGTACACTCTCCACTCTACTTCGCGTGTTGATCAAGAGGAACATCAAGGAGTGGGAAGAGTGCCTACCCATCGCCGAGTACGCCTACAACCGTGCAAGACATTCGACGACCGGCAAGTCCCCCTTCGAGGTCGTCTACGGCTTCAACCCATTGTCCCCATTGGACATTCTACCTCTTCCTCTACAAGAGAAAACCAACCTCGATGCAAGTGCCCGTGCAAGCTACATCAAGAAGATGCATGAAGATACAAGGCACACCATCAAGTGACAAACACAACGACTAGCGACCAAGCTCAACGTCAACAAGCAACCCATGGTCTTC
This sequence comes from Triticum aestivum, assembly GCF_018294505.1. NCBI lineage: Eukaryota > Viridiplantae > Streptophyta > Magnoliopsida > Poales > Poaceae > Triticum > Triticum aestivum. Next base: position 106,492,274 of record NC_057804.1, read on the forward strand.
AACATTGGTGATCTAGTGTGGATACACCTTCGCAAGGACCGCTTCCCCATCGAACGCAAGTCCAAGCTTCTCCCTCGAGCCGACGGACCTTTCAAGGTGCTAGCATGCTACAACGACAACGCCTACAAGATTGACCTACCTCGAGACAAGTATAATGTGAGCGACATCTTCAACGTCAAGGACCTCGCACCTTACCATGGAGATGAAGTTTTTGATCCGAGGTCGGATCTCTCCCAAAGGGGAGGAGATGATGCAGAGCATCCCTCCCTCATCCCCATGGACGCATCTACGTCTCCTTCAACACCACGTGGACCCATGACTCGAGCCCGCTCTAAGGCTATCGAAGATAAGGTGAACTCGCTCCTCTCCGAAATCCCTCTTCCTACTCACGAGACATGGCTACTACCTCAGACGGAAACTCTGTGTGTGATCAGGTACAACGCTGAAGAAGAAGCGATAGGCGTCAACTTTCTGCTCAGCCCGGAACCTGCCCGGAACCTGGCCCAGAACTTCCGGCCCCCAGAACTTCTGGCCTGCCCGGAGCTTCCGGCCTCCTTCGACATCGACCACCCCGGGCATGCCAACCTTCTGCTTAGCCCGGAACCTGGCCCGGAACTTCCGGCCCCCGGAACCTCCGGCCTTGCCCGGAACTTCCGGCCCCCGGAAGCCAGCCCTGCTTCACCCGTGCCAACTTTCGGCTTAGACCGGACCCTGCCCGGAACCTCCGGCGCCCGAAACTTCCGGCCTGGCCCGGAACTTTCGGCCTGGCCCGGAACTTCTGGCCCTGCCTGTGCGCAGCCACTTGGGCCGAGGCCCGTGTACCCTTCCGCCCCGTAGACTATATATACTCCGTCATCCCGTACGTTTTAGGGTTAGCATTGGATAGCTCATATTTGTGTGAGAGCCTTGCTCATCCACTTGGATACTTCTCCTCGGAGTTCAGGACCTCTTCGGAGAAGATCCCCCAAGCGGATTGAAGACCCCTTTCTAGGGAAGACCATCAAGACCTCTATACGGAGAAGAACGGTGCCTTTGTATCCTTGCCTTTGTTGATTGTGGATCATGTGTATCTCTTTGTGTTCGGTGATCTAGCACTCGTGTGATTGATTCTATGTCGGTTTCATGATTCTCTCTCGTTCTCCCTGTGTTTTCCCCTTTGTGCTTCCGTGTGTTCTTCGTGAATCTCCGTAGGATCCTCTCCAAATGTGAAAGATCGTCCAACTAGGGTTTTGCCCTACATCATTGTGGTTTTGAAGCTCCTTGTCGTGGCACCAATGAGGTGCCACCTATGCCAAGGCCATGGAATAGGGACCCAAGGCGGTTAACTTTCAAGTAATGGTGTCAGCTGTCGTGAAGATGGGACAGAAGTGTCCAAAGCAAAGTAAATTACTGGATGTGCAACACTGTGGGTCCATTTGACAAACTGATTTGGTCCACCCAGGCTCATCATTTGTTGCTTTTGGATATGTCAATAATAAGAGATACAATGTGCTTTGGCCTTAGTCCCTCCAGCCAAGCCAATTCTGAGAAGCTCGCCTTGTTTCCATCTCCAACGGCGAGCTTAGTAAGCCCATGAAACACGTCCATGTCCTGTCCGTCGCATGGGTTCCGGTGCCAACCCACATTTTTGCCGGCGCTTCCTTAAAGCCACGACCATCCCAGGTGGAGCGGCGAGCAACTTGTCAAGGTGCAAGATCTCAAGGTCTCCAAAGTCGACGGGGCGGCACACCGCCATCCAAATAACTTTGCACTTGGCACCAGAGACCTGGTTGGAGCCGACCCAAAAGAATGCCCTACAGATCTTGTTAATGGCTTGTAACATCCCCACCGTTATGCCGAGCAATGTGGTGTGGTAGATTGTGATGGCGATGATGGCCAACTTGACCTAGGCAGTATGGCCCGCCGTTGTGTAGTGTTCTCCTTATGGGGGTGGGGCAACTTGCCAGCGAATTGGTCCTTGAGATGCTAGAATTGGATCCGCATTAGGCGCTTGACCAATAGGGGTAGCCCGTGGCGCATTGGAAAGGTCAATCTCACAACCAGGAGGGTTTGCATGATATCCTCAACATCCAAGCCACCGCAAAGAAGGTTTTTTGAAAGTTCGTAACAAGCCCGATGACCTCCCCAAAGCTCTGGAGAATGTTGGAGACTGTCTGAATGTCTTCTTTGGTAGGCACAACAAAAATGGCAGGGTCATCCGGTTGGAGCGAAGTCAAAAATTGCCCACCCTCCCTCCCAAGTCATGGAGGAGTCCCTGCTCGGTGGCTAGCTGAAGCACTCGTTGGAGGTCGTCAATGGCGACGACGAAGAGCAATTGGAGAGAGGTTCTCCTTGCCGGAGGCCGCGGTTGTGCCTTCCTCAGGGACGCCATTGAGAAGGACATAATATGTTTAGGCAAGAGAAGGGCGGAATCCAGTCATGGTACCTCAGGGGGAACCCACATGTCTAAAGAAGGTCGAATATGTAGTTTCAATGCACGAAGTAGAACACCTTGTTGATGTCAAGATTTAGGAGAAGAGGCGGTTTCTTTTGCCTATGGAGCTGAAGTTGTCTGGGATGCTCCGACATTTGAGGAAGGCACTTTGCGCATTGGAGACCAAGTCATTCATGTGTGGAGCAAGCCTTTGCCCTCCTTTGGTAGGAGGACAATGTTCACCGAATCAAACCATTGAAAGTGAGTTGTTTGCGTATTATATAAGTGGTTGATGATCCTCATAGCATCCTCCTTGATACTATCCCAATAACTCTGGAAGAACTCCATGGTGAACCCATCCGGGACTGGCACCTTATGAGAGAGGAGGTTGTTGATGGCGGTCTTGACCTCTTCTTCCGAGAAAGGGTCATCGAGACCGCGTAGGTTTTCCGGGGGAGGTTCAAAGCTTTCCAGTTTAAGTACAAATGTGAGGTGACCCATCCACCATGTGGCACAATATATGGATGAAAATTTTGGTGCCTCCCATTGACGCTAAGATGGAAGAATCCCATGTCTGCATTCCCCATAGTGCAAATTATCGATGTAGGCACATTATTTCTTTCTAGCCCTCTCGAGCACCGCAAGGGCGATGAAGTGTTGCTTAAACCTTGTCCTAATATCTCTCTCGGCCAACAATACTAGTTGTTTCTCCATAGCAATATCAAATCGAAGGATGACCTCAAGGTCCATGTGTAGCTAGACCTTGTGGTTGGAGAAGATATACTCGCCCCACAGCTTATGGCGCCAGACCATGCACTACAATTTGTGGAACATACGCTGGCAAGACTCGGTGTGGACAGATGGCTCATTCCACGTGTTTTGCACAAACCTCAGAGAACCACAGGATGTGTAGCCAGAAGCTCTTAAATCTGAAGGATCGAGGTCTCTTCGGACACAGTTGCTAGCAAGAAGTAAGGGCAGTGGTCCAAGAGGGATGAAGAGAGTGCGTGCATGATGTGATCACCAAATATTCAGCCGAGGTCTCCCGATTGTAGCCAATTTCTTCTCCTTTTCTCTTACCATGGACACCAATGTCTTCTTATCAGTCTCCAAATGTAGCTTTGGACATTGATCTCCGTCGCTAACTGAACAACACGTTTGCACGCTAAGATATCCACCACCTCCGATTCGAAAGCATCAACAGAGCTATGTTATAAGCTTATCACTCTACTCTGGTAAATAATCTTTAGGGCACATATGACTCCATGAGTGAAGAGGAGATGGAAGCCCTTGAGAAAGTGGCCATGCACCGGCGCGTGAACGAGGATGAAGATGATCAAGTCTTTTGTGATGAGGATTCGAGCCCCGCTCTCGTTGTCTCCAAGGTCTTGACTCTTCAACATCAACAAGAAGAAGACCAACGATGCCACATCTTCCACACAAAGGCCGGCATCAATGGAAGGTCCGTCAAGGTCATCATCGATGGAGGTAGTTGCCACAACTTGGCAAGTGAAGAACTATGCTCCAAGCTTCAATTGGTCAAGAGGAAGCACCCACACCCCTACAAGGTTCAATGGCTAAGTGACTCCGACACTATACGAGTTGAGCATACGGTCCAAGTATCCTTCAAAATTGGTGCTTATGAAGACACTTTGGAGTGTGATGTGGTCCCAATGACAGTTTGCCACCTCCTTCTTGGTCGACCATGGCAATTCGACCGTGGGGTCATCCATAATGGGCGCACCAATCACTATAGCTTCAAGATGAAAGGGAAGGAATACATGCTACGACCTATGTATCCTAATCAAGTGATAGCCGACAAGCAAGCCACCAATCATGGAGGGAAGAGTGAAAAAGTGATCCAACCAAAAGTGAGTGAGAGCCACAAGCCAAACTTGAGTGCCTCTTCACCTAGAGAGAAAAATCTAATCCTATTTGCCACCAAAAGTGAGATGAGAGAAGTGTGTGAGGACCCATCGAGTGTGAGTCACTTTGTCCTTGTGTGCAAGGATGGAGAACCAAAAACTAACACCATTCACGAGCTACCGTTGGTGTTTCAATCTCTTTTGCAGGAATTCCAAGATGTTTTCCCCGATGAGCTGCCTCTGGGTCTACCTCCTCTTCGAGGAATTGAGCATCGAATCAACCTCATCCCCGGAGCGCCACTTCCAAACAAGGCTCCATACCGTGTCAATCCCGAAGAAACCAAGGAGATTCAACGGCAAGTACAACAACTAATCGACAACGGTCATGTACGTGAAAGCTTAAGCCCTTGTGCCGTTCCCGTTATACTTGTGCCTAAGCCCGATGGAAGTTTCCGATTATGTTCCGATTGTAGACCCATAAATGCTATTACCGTTCTCTATAGGCATCCCATTCCTCGCTTAGATGGTATGCTTGATGAACTTAGTGGAGCCAACTTTTTCTCAAAAATTGATCTTAAAAGTGGCTATTATCAAATCCGCATCCAAGAAGGTGATGAATGGAAAACTGCTTTCAAAACCAAATTTTGGCTTGTATGAGTGGTTAGTGATGCCTATGGGTTTGTCGGAAGCACCCGGAACTTTCGTGCGTCTTATGCATCATGTGCTTAGACCTTATATTGGAATCTTAGTTGTGGTTTACTTTGATGATATTCTTGTGTTTAGCAAAACCATGAAAGAGCACATTAATCATGTAAAATCTGTTTTGCAAACTCTTCGCAAGGAAAGCCTTTATGCGAACTTGGAAAAATGCACTTTTGGCGTTGACAAAGTGGTTTTCTTGGGTTTCGTTGTCTCTTCCAAGGGTGTCCATGTTGATGAAACTAAAATTGAAGCAATTAAAACTTGGCCCCAACCCACCAATTTGCAACAAGTGAGGAGTTTTCTTGGTCTTGCAGGATTTTATCGCCGCTTTGTGAAAATTTTTAGCACAATTGCCGCTCCTTTACATGCTTTGAGTAAGAAGAATACTCCTTTTGTTTGGGGATCTTTGCAATCCAACGCTTTTGATGAGCTCAAGTCTTTGCTTACTCATGCACCGATTCTTGCTTTACCCAACTTTGGAAAAACTTTTGAGGTTCATTGTGATGCAAGTGGTACCGGAATTGGCGGAGTTTTGATGCAAGAAAAACGAGCCATAGCTTATTTTAGTGAAAAACTCTCCGGTGCTCAACTTAACTATCCCATCTATGACAAAGAATTATATGCTTTAGTGCGTGTCCTACATGTTTGGGAACATTATCTTAGACCTCATGAGTTTGTCATCCATACCGATCATGAAACACTTAAGTACTTAAAAGGTCAAACTAAGTTGAACAAGCGTCATGCCAAATGGAGTGAATTTATTGAATCTTTCCCATATGTGATCAAGTACATTAAGGGTAAGGAAAATGTAGTTGCCGATGCACTTTCACGCATATGTACGCTTGTCACTAAACTTGAGTTGAATGTTATTGGCTTTGAGCACATAAAAGACTTGTATGCTAATGATCCATCTTTTGCACCTCATTATGCTAAATGTTTGACGCATACATCTTGGGAACAATATTACATCAAGGATGGTTATCTTATGAGAGCTAACAAACTATGCATTCCCGAGTCTTCTCTTCGTTTACTCCTTTTGCAAGAGGCTCATGGAGGTGGACTCATGGGACACTTTGGACGCGACAAGACTTTCGCCACGCTCTCCAAGAACTACTTTTAGCCCAAGATGTTCCGCGACGTCTCACGCTTCACCACCCGATGCTCTACATGTCGCAAAGCTAAGTATAAAGCTCAATCTCATGGTCTTTACATGCCTCTTCCTATTCCTTATCAACCATGGGAAGACATTAGTATGGATTTTGTACTTGGTTTGCCTAGGACTCAAAATGGAAGGGATTCCGTGTTTGTCGTTGTGGACAGATTTTCTAAAATGACACATTTCATTCCTTGCAACAAGATAGACGATGCTTCACATATTGCCAATCTATTTTGTAGGGAAATCCTGCGACTTCATGGAGTGCCAAAGACAATTGTCTCGGACCGCGACGTCAAGTTCTTGAGTTACTTTTGGAAGACCCTATGCGCCAAGCTCGGCATCAAGCTATTGTTCTCTTCGGCATACCATCCTCAAACCGATGGCCAAACAGAGGTGACGAACCGTACACTCTCCACTCTACTTCGCGTGTTGATCAAGAGGAACATCAAGGAGTGGGAAGAGTGCCTACCCATCGCCGAGTACGCCTACAACCGTGCAAGACATTCGACGACCGGCAAGTCCCCCTTCGAGGTCGTCTACGGCTTCAACCCATTGTCCCCATTGGACATTCTACCTCTTCCTCTACAAGAGCAAACCAACCTCGATGCAAGTGCCCGTGCAAGCTACATCAAGAAGATGCATGAAGATACAAGGCACACCATCAAGTGACAAACACAACGACTAGCGACCAAGCTCAACATCAACAAGCAACCCATGGTCTTCAACATTGGTGATCTAGTGTGGCTACACCTTCGCAAGGACTGCTTCCCCATCGAACGCAAGTCCAAGCTTCTCCCTCGAGCCGACGGACCTTTCAAGGTGCTAGCATGCTACAACGACAACACCTACAAGATTGACCTACCTCGAGACAAGTACAATGTGAGCGACATCTTCAACGTCAAGGACCTCGCACCTTACCATGGAGATGAAGTTTTTGATCCGAGGTCGGATCTCTCCCAAAGGGGAGGCGATGATGCAGAGCATCCCTCCCTCATCCCCATGGACGCATCTACATCTCCTTCAACACCACGTGGACCCATGACTCGAGCCCGCTCTAAGGCTATCGAAGATAAGGTGAACTCGCTCCTCTCCGAAATCCCTCTTCCTACTCACGAGACATGGCTACTACCTCAGACGGAAACTCTGTGTGTGATCAGGTACAACGCTGAAGAAGAAGCGACAGGCATCAACTTTCTGCTCAGCCTGGAACCTGCCCGGAACCTGGCCCGGAACTTTCGGCCCCCGGAACTTCCGGCCTGCCCGGAGCTTCCGGCCTCCTTCGACATCGACCACCCCGGGCATGCCAACTTTCTGCTTAGCCCGGAACCTGCCCGGAACCTGGCCCGGAACTTCCGGCCCCCGGAACCTCCGGCCTTGCCCGGAACTTCCGGCCCCCGGAAGCCAGCCCTGCTTCACCCGTGCCAACTTTCAGCTTAGACCGGACCCTGCCCGGAACCTCCGGCGCCCGGAACTTCCGGCCTGGCCCGGAACTTTCGTCCTGGCCCGGAACTTCCGGCCCTGCCTGTGCGCAGCCACTTGGGCCGAGGCCCGTGTACCCTTCCGCCCCGTAGACTATATATACTCCCTCATCCCGTACGTTTTAGGGTTAGCATTGGATAGCTCATATTTGTGTGAGAGCCTTGCTCATCCACTTGGATACTTCTCCTCGGAGTTCAGGACCTCTTCGGAGAAGATCCCCCAAGCGGATTCAAGACCCCTTTCTAGGGAAGACCATCAAGACCTCCGTACGGAGAAGAACGGTGCCTTTGTATCTTGCCTTTGTTGATTGTGGATCATGTGTATCTCTTTGTGTTCGGTGATCTAGCACTCGTGTGATTGATTCTATGTCGGTTTCGTGATTCTCTCTCGTTCTCCCCGTGTTTTCCCCTTTGTGCTTCCGTGTGTTCTTCGTGAATCTCCGTAGGATCCTCTCCAAATGTGAAAGATCGTCCAACTAGGGTTTTTCCCTACATCATTGTGGTTTTGAAGCTCCTTGTCGTGGCACCAATGAGGTGCCACCTATGCCAAGGCCATGGAATAGTGACCCAAGGCGGTTAACTTTCAAGTAATGGTGTCAGCTGTCATGAAGATGGGACAGAAGTGTCCAAAGCAAAGTAAATTACTGGATGTGCAACACTGTGGGTCCATTTGACAAACTGATTTGGTCCACCCAGGCTCATCATTTGTTGCTTTTGGATATGTCAATAATAAGAGATACAATGTGCTTTGGCCTTAGTCCCTCCAGCCAAGCCAATTCTGAGAAGCTCGCCTTGTTTCCATCTCCAACGGCGAGCTTAGTAAGCCCATGAAACACGTCCATGTCCTCTCCGTCGCATGGGTTTCGGTGCCAACCCACATTTTTGCCGGCGCTTCCTTAAAGCCACGACCATCCCAGGTGGAGCGGCGAGCAACTTGTCAAGGTGCAAGATCCCATGGTCTCCAAAGTCGACGGGGCGGCACACCGCCATCCAAATAACTTTGCACTTGGCACCAGAGACCTTGTTGGAGCCGGCCCAAAAGAATGCCCTACAGATCTTGTTAATGGCTTGTAACATCCCCACCGTTATGCCGAGCAATGTGGTGTGGTAGATTGTGATGGCGATGAGGGCCAACTTGACCTAGGCAGTATGGCCCACCGTTGTGTAGTGTTCTCCTTACGGGGGTGGGGCAACTTGCCAGTGAATTGGTCCTTCAGATGCTAGAATTGGATCCGCATTAGGCGCTTGACCAATAGGGGTAGCCCGTGGCGCATTGGAAAGGTCAATCTCACAACCAGGAGGGTCTGCATGATATCCTCAACATCCAAGCCACCGCAAAGAAGGTTTTTTGAAAGTTCGTAACAAGCCCGATGACCTCCCCAAAGCTCTGGAGAATGTTGGAGACTGTCTGAATGTCTTCTTTGGTAGGCACAACAAAAATGGCAGGGTCATCCGGTTGGAGCGAAGTCAAAAATTGCCCACCCTCCCTCCCAAGTCATGGAGGAGTCCCTGCTCGGTGGCTAGCTGAAGCACTCGTTGGAGGTCGTCAATGGCGACGACGAAGAGCAATTGGAGAGAGGTTCTCCTTGCCGGAGGCCGCGGTTGTGCCTTCCTCAGGGACGCCATTGAGAAGGACATAATATGTTTAGGCAAGAGAAGGGCGGAATCCAGTCATGGTACCTCAGGGGGAACCCACATGTCTAAAGAAGGTCGAATATGTAGTTTCAATGCACGAAGTAGAACACCTTGTTGATGTCAAGATTTAGGAGAAGAGGCGGTTTCTTTTGCCTATGGAGCTGAAGTTGTCTGGGATGCTCCGACATTTGAGGAAGGCACTTTGCGCATTGGAGACCAAGTCATTCATGTGTGGAGCAAGCCTTTGCCCTCCTTTGGTAGGAGGACAATGTTCACCGAATCAAACCATTGAAAGTGAGTTGTTTGCGTATTATATAAGTGGTTGATGATCCTCATAGCATCCTCCTTGATACTATCCCAATAACTCTGGAAGAACTCCATGGTGAACCCATCCGGGACTGGCACCTTATGAGAGAGGAGGTTGTTGATGGCGGTCTTGACCTCTTCTTCCGAGAAAGGGTCATCGAGACCGCGTAGGTTTTCCGGGGGAGGTTCAAAGCTTTCCAGTTTAAGTACAAATGTGAGGTGACCCATCCACCATGTGGCACAATATATGGATGAAAATTTTGGTGCCTCCCATTGACGCTAAGATGGAAGAATCCCATGTCTGCATTCCCCATAGTGCAAATTATCGATGTAGGCACATTATTTCTTTCTAGCCCTCTCGAGCACCGCAAGGGCGATGAAGTGTTGCTTAAACCTTGTCCTAATATCTCTCTCGGCCAACAATACTAGTTGTTTCTCCATAGCAATATCAAATCGAAGGATGACCTCAAGGTCCATGTGTAGCTAGACCTTGTGGTTGGAGAAGATATACTCGCCCCACAGCTTATGGCGCCAGACCGTGCACTACAATTTGTGGAACATACGCTGGCAAGACTCGGTGTGGACAGATGGCTCGTTCCACGTGTTTTGCACAAACCTCAGAGAACCACAGGATGTGTAGCCAGAAGCTCTTAAATCTGAAGGATCGAGGTCTCTTCGGACACAGTTGCTAGCAAGAAGTAAGGGCAGTGGTCCAAGAGGGATGAAGAGAGTGCGTGCATGATGTGATCACCAAATATTCAGCCAAGGTCTCCCGATTGTAGCCAATTTCTTCTCCTTTTCTCTTAGCATGGACACCAATGTCTTCTTATCAGTCTCCAAATGTAGCTTTGGACGTTGATCTCCGTCGCTAATTGAACAACACGTTTGCACGCTAAGATATCCACCACCTCCGATTCGAAAGCATCAACAGAGCTATGTTATAAGCTTATCACTCTACTCTGGTAAATAATCTTTAGGGTACATGAGTGACAGAGTATACCTTTAGGGTACATAAGTGATTATTTATCGTTAAGTCAATGCATTCTTCATTACAGCTCCCTAGTCCAAGCTTATCACTCTACTCTGGTAACTAATCAAAGAAAATGAACCTAAGCTAGGTTATTGATGGCATGCTCGGCTTGGTACCTCTATATGTTATTTTTTATAAACATAGATAAATTGAATTAGACAAAGAAAGTAAATTTGTCTTATTTGCCTTTCTAAAAAAACAGTTTTAGTTCCCTACTTGAGCTCCTTCACGTTCTTCTTCTGGTTTCGATGCAGCAAATTAAACGGACTAATCTCCTAAATATACTGGAAAATCTCTGCAAACAACATGCACCCACAAATCATCACCACATACATAGGAGGAAGAAAATCCATGCCAAATGTACAGCCGCAACCAGAGAAGAGAGTAGTACAAGTTCAAAAGTGCTACCATGCCCAATGAAAATCATATGTGAGAACAAGCTATTACAATATAATTGCAACTTTTCAGCTATTTCCTGTAGCAAAGAACACAAGCTATGGTGTTAACTTTCATCCAAGAGGTGAACATTATTGATTTCTGCAAATGCAAATAAAATATGCACATCAGAATTCTGAAGGTGAAAGCAATTTTTGAACAAATAATGTTGTTATGCAGATCTATCTACTAAGTGGGTGTGAAAAAAGAAACAATTCCTTATTCAACACTATCTTAAATTTCGTTTCCTTATTTGACACTGAATTTTATTTTCTTCCCTATCTAACAACGAGTCTAAATTTTATGCCTTTTATGGCACTTTCGTCCATTTTGAAACTAAATGACACCTGAAAAGACCCTTTTGCCCCTCATGTGGTATGTGTGGAGAGCAGTCGCACACACACGCAACATCAATGTGAGGGCAGTAGCACACACAGCAGCACATAAACACGCAGCGAGACACAGCAGCACATAAACATGCAGCAACGCGCGCGCACACACACAGCAGCACCCACGCATGCAACACACTCACAGGCAGCAGCAGCACACACACGTAGCACACACACGCAGTAGCAGCAGCAACAGCACACACGCAGCAGCACATACCTAGCAGCAGCACACAGCAGCGGACGCACACAACACACGGGCATGCAAACAATTTTCTTTTTTTAAACGAGGCCAAAGCTTTGCCCATTTTATTAGTTAAGAAGAAGGTTGCCTAGTTAATGACGGAAAACCAGGCGTCCTTCACTCCATCCACAACAGCCATGGAGCTCTGCACCCGCCGGACGGACAAGAGAAACCAGATCCGGCCGAGTCCGACCAAATCCAACCATCCCCACCCGCCTCCTCCTCACAACCACCGCCACATCCCTACCTGATGTCCAGATCGAATAAACGAAGGAACATCCAAATCGAGCGTAATGGACGGGAGGTCGTGGTGGTGCGTAACTTGCATATGGCCAAATAGTGTACCTGACTGGCTGACTCTCATAACAAGGACCAATAACTCGAGAACAGGATCGAAGGATCGATGGCTGAGGAACACCCAATACGTGGTTTTATTTTTGGTAGATTTTTTTGGCGAACGATCTATACATAGTAGGGTGAAAAAGTCGCTGGAAATCAAGGTAGGGCGCTCCGCCTGTGACATCACACACACGCGCGCACACAAACATACCACATGAGAGCAAAAGGGTCTTTTCAGGTGTCATTTGGGCTTGAAACGGACAAAAGTGTTATAAAAGACATAAAATTTAGACTCATTATTAGATAGGGAAGAAATTATTTGTCGATGTCAAATAGGGCATAAAATTTAGACACGGTGTTAAATAAAGAATCCTCTCGTGAAAAAAGGGTAGCTAAGGGCATCTTCAACGCAAGACGGGTGCTAAGGAAAATAAAAACAAATCGTAAAAGTAAAAAAATAATCAAAACGCCTGTTTGTTTTAATGATGGACGCTAGATTATTGGCGCTAATAAAATAAGCCCGTGCAGTAGCGTTTTATCCAACAAAGCAAAACAAGCAAGCGCCCGACTCTATATTTTGCGTCAATGCTACACCTGACGCCAGGATTCACCAGGAATTAACAGCCTAACCGCCAATCGACCGGATATCTATCCTGGCCGCCCTAATGAATAACCGTGTCGTGAGGCCGCGTAATGTCCAGTTAAAACAAATGGCTAAAGAATCAAGAATACCACATTAAGATTGATTAATTTGTCTTTTTTCCTTGTATCATTTTGGCGAAGTATTTCCCTCTGGCCAACATCTAGTAGTGGTACTTGACTTCGAATAACTGACCAAATACAATCAGATATATGCAGTCTGGATGAACACCAAATCTGTTTGACTAATCATTTCACATATAAGAAGATAAAATTAATCCAAACCTAGTGCTTAATGTAGATCAATCGTAGAACATCAATGGCACCAGCGAGCTACACATCGGTGCGGTGATGTCGACCAATAAGCAAAATGACTGTCAACTCTAGCTAGGATAATTTTTTTTGATGTGATCTGCTTCAGGGTATTATAACAAAAGAATTACATTTATATAAATATAAGTTAGTACTAACATTGTTTACATTTGCAACTAAGACATCTCTAGCATAAGACATAGAGGTAGGAAATGTATAACCGTGCTGCATAAAAAGCAAAACCCATAGCGCCATATGAATAGTATAGTAGGATCCCAAGCTTGTAACTGTACAATTACGAAACTATTTCATGCAAGCAATTGATAACCCTCACATGAAGTTATCACAATAAAAACGAGTTTCAGAACTTCACACCATGGCCATAGTTAGCACCTATAGTTCTTGCAGAACTACACAGTACAGCTGGTTGTCTAGATTTCAGAAGTGAACATTCAATAAGTGAGTAAGATTTATAAACTCCTTTTGTCAAATGAATTGCAGAAAACGGCAGACTACAGTGCTCTACAACATAAACCAGCTTCACGACACAAACTATACAATCCTCGGATTCGTACCAGTCGTTACGAAACCCTCGCTTAATGGCCAAATCAACTCACCTGTGTGTTTGAATAATTTGGATTAAAAGAAAATATTCACTAAATACCCCTGATCCCAACTCTTTGAACAATCTAAAAGGTCCTAGAATTAACAGGCTTCAATTGACTGGTTATGGTTAACGAATTCCCCCTAAGATCTGAAGCGTAGCATCACCAGGTAAATAGATTGAGATGGCAAACTCAGACGGGGACAGATCCGAGACATGGGCAGCAGCGGCAGCAGCAGCGTACCTGTTGTGCATGAGGATGGATCACCAGGGCTCTCAGGCTCTGAAACATGGCTATTCAGAAATTTCTCATCCACGACATGGACACGTCCACATGGCACCTGTTTGACTCCGTTCATGCCTGATGGGCGAGCACATGCACCACGGGCACCACCGACAGAAAAGCAAAGACATCGATTACCATGCTAGTGTCATGGGTCATCTGGAATGAGCGCAACGCAAGAGTGTTCAGGCAAAAGAGCGCACCTTCGTAAATCTTGCTCAGCATCATTGAAGACGAGGCAAACCTTTGGATCAAGCTGGGGCAAAGAAACTAGGGTCTTTTTTATTGCGAGAATAATTGTCATGCCGTAACTTGGATGTGTGTTGTAACAAACTCTCTTTCCTCCTTATTTAATATACGAGGTAAATCTTTTGCCTCCGTTTCAAAAAGAAATCCTTATCGACGAAGGAGAGTATGACAACGTAGTACTTGGGGCTGACGGAGGACAAGACGATGGCAGAATATCGGTCGGGGTGTGGATGCCCGTGTGTTCCATGATGGGGGAATTGTCTGGTGCCACCGGCATGCGCTGAGATTTCCGTGCATCGAAACCAGCCCACAAAGGTCGGATCTCTGTTGGGTCACGGCGAGCGCCTTAGCCGCCCTGGAGAGCGCATCGACATTATAGAACTGCAGGAAAAGTGGTGTACAACAGGATACATAAGAGTGCTGACCTTGCCATCGATGAAACGGGAGATTGGATAATTTACCACACTTTACTTCGTGATTAGATGATTTGCCCTGCTTTATTTAGGATTAGATGATTTGCCCCGTTTTTCTTCTATCTTTTGATCATTTGCCTTAATCTGTATTCTAATGAGTTCTTAATTATTTTAATTCAGAAAATCAACATGGAATGACATTTGTGCCCCTATAGCAGTTTTGCAATTTCTATGTATAATCTACCTGGTTCGACCCTGTCTCTTCGTACTGAACCTGCAGCTCGTCCTACTCCCTAGGAACACCAAGCAGCGCTGTAGCTCAGCGGCCCAGTGGCTACTGCTGCTGCTCGCAGGCCCAGCAGTTCCCGCAGCTGCCCGACGGCTCGACGGTCCGGTAGCTTCCTGCTCTCTACCCCAGTGAATCCCGCTGCTGCTCGGCCGTCCGGCGGCTCCAGTTGTTGCTCGAAGGCCGGCTGCCCCGTGCCTCCCTCTACACCCGGGCGACTTATGCTCCTGCTTGGTGGACGGTGGCTCCCTCTGCTGCTCGGTGGCACGGCGGCCACCCGGCGACCAGGTGCCCTGTATTTTCTTTCCCCTCTCGATCCCCTTGCTCCTCTCGATTCCTCCGCACGGCAGCATGCAGCTTACAACAGAGGAGAGATTTACTAATAACCACTAACAGGAGCTTTAGAGCAACTCCAAGGGGCGATCCATTTGATCCGCCCACGTTCATTTGGGTCGCCGACCCAAACCCAAATCATGTCCGCGCTGCGTTCACGCCGACACATTTTCGGTCCAAATTTGCGCCTAAAATGCGTTGGCGCGGAAGCGGATGCGCCGCGCGTCTCCTCGCCGTCCGCCGCGTCCCCATCTGGCGGCCACCCAACCGCCACCGGTCGTTTTATTTATGACGACCACCGATAGCGGGCCCACGCATTAGCTAGTGCGCGCGTCTTTTTTTAACCACGTGTGCGGCGGGGTCGGCCTCATCCGCTTCTCCCGTCCACATCTGCTCCCCCTCCCACCACTCCCTTTGCTTCCTCGCCGGCGACCGCAAACCCTAGCGCGCCTATGGGCCTCTTCGGCAGCAGCAAGGGCAAGGGCAAGGGCACCCCCGGCGCCTCGTCGTCCCGTGCTCCCCCTCCCCCTCCACCGCCGGCGCGTTTTCGCCCTGAACGCCGGTGCCTGCACATCCCGGTGCACCAAGCGCGGTGGCACTGGGAGTACAGGGAGTACAGGCATTTGGATCCAAACCGGATCCCGGTGCCGGCGGTTCCGCGGACCCAGCGGGCCCACGACGACGAGGTGCGCCAGCGCCGCGCGCTGCTCACGCGGAGCAACATCGGCTGCCCGAGTACGCCGCCGACTCTCCCAACTGGGAGGCTTGGTTCGCCCTCGAACACGAGGAGCAACGACGCTCGAGTGTCGCCGCCGTCCCGCCGCCGTTCCCACCGCTGCCCCCGGAGGTAGAGCCGGAGGACATGGAGGCGGAGGCGGAGTACCAAGACGCCTTCGAGGAGGCCCTGCAGCACGCGCTGGAGGCTAGCCGCATCGACGAGGACGCGCACTGGGATGGGCTAGAGCAAGCCCTTGCCCTGTCGGCGGCGGGGGACTCCGTCCACTCCCCGCTCTTCGTGCCGCCACCTCCATCATCGCCGCCCGTCCAGCCGAAGCCGGAGCCGGAGCCGGAGCCGTCGGGTAAGCGCTCCCCGTCTCCACCCACTTGGGCGGAGGAGGCCTACTCGTGGACGGGCCAGTACCGCGAGTGGGTCAGCGCGCCTCCCGTCCACTTCGCCGCCACGCCGGAGGAGGAGGCGGCCCACCTCGAGTGATGGAAGGAGCACTAGATCCACCAGGAGCAGATGCGCTACGACGCCATGCTTCAACACGACGCGGAGGAGCTCCGGCTCGAGGAGGAGGAGGAGGAGGAGGAGCGCGCGCGGCTTGCCGCAATGCCGCCGCCCCAGCAGACGCCGGAGGAGGCTGTCCTGACAGCGTACCAGGCGGCGTTCGGGTGGGCTGGCCCTACTCCGGTCTTCATCGACCTCACTGACGACGGCGTCGAGGGCAAGGGCAAGGGCAAGGCCGACGACGTCTAGGGCAGCGTGCGGGGCGGCAGCAGGCGGGCGCAGACTTTTTTTAATGTTTTATTTAATGTTTATTAGATTTAGGTGGACTTTGGCCGGCGTTTGACCGACCACTTTATGTTTAATTATGTTTATTTCGTGCAATTTGTTTTTTTCCATGCTGGCACATTTGGGTCGGCCTCCCCGTTGAGCGGTCAAGCTGACCCATTTTAAAATGCGAATGCGCACGTCCGCCTGGCCGACCCAAACGGATAAAAAGCGGACAAAACGCGCGTTCCTTTTGTCGCCCCGTTGGAGTTACTCTTAATCTCAATTTATCTCATGGTCCAGCAATCTAATTCTTTTTTTGTTCAGTGTGTTGGTCAATCACAGGATGAGACATTCACGTTTTGTGGAGAACAGAAACTTGTCAAAGAGATCCAGGACAACAAATTAGTCTCACCCCTGAAGCGGCAGCCGTTGCAGGCTCATTGTCTTTGCCACCCTCGTCACCGTGGAACATCACGGCTCCTGTGAAGTTGCCGGAGTCGCCTCACCTTGCCCCGCTGGATGAACACAGCCGTCGTATGCCGGGTCCAACACGGCCTATGTCACCTTGACCACGCTGACTTCGCACCACCACCACCATGGCAGAACACAGGCCTCGACGAGGTGCTCCAAGGGCGCTGTCCTGGACGCCAGTGAGACCGCGGTAGACCACATGCCTCGACGAGGTACACCAAGGTTCTATTCGGAAGCAACTGGGCTGATGCGGTCATGTAATGTTGGCGCAGCAGACTGCGCTGCTACCAGCGCAACCACCCGGAGGAGCAGCGTTCCGTCCTAGGATCTGCCACACGACCGCGGGCACGTGCCTAGCTTGGCAAGGCAACCAGCACCATGAAATTTAAGCCGTGAGCCTCTCCCGCCGCCGCCAAAGTCGAGGTTGAAGCCTGCCCTCGACGACTTGCCCTCACCGCATGCTACACGGCCACTCCGCCTTGCCACCTCCTCGCCACCATAGCTGCCATCCTCGGCCATCGACGGGAATCCAACAGTCTGCTCCGTTGCGAGGGAGATAGAGATGGAGCATCATGGCTAGAGGGCTTTAGAAAAGTTGGGATTGCTACATCCGAAAACAAATCGTAATTGTTGAGCGAGATGGGATACGACGGGATCTCTGCCGATGCGAGAGAGATTGACATGGGCATCCTAGCTAGAGTTTCAGAAAAAAGGAAACGTGAAGGGGTGGGCTTTAGGAAAGTTGGGATCGCTACATAAGGAAAGTTGGGATCGCAAATTTTGAGCCGGATGGGATACGACGGAATTAGCGGCGGAAAATATCGGGGAGGGTGTGGAGGCTTCGTTAGATGGAGCGAGCGAACGAAACAATGTACGGACTCCTTCATTAGGAGTAGAGATCATGTATATAAATATATTCCTTGATTAAAAGATATGCAAGGATATCTTATGCACATTGGATTCTAATGTTTATATCAAACAGTAAATTTGTGTGTTTCTTAAAAGAAGATATGTAATGATTATTTTAGCCCCATATATCTATTTCATTATTGGAAGATATTACATATTAAATAGGCAAATATTATATAATTATTATCTTCCTAACAAAGCAGGTACGCATATCCGCCTTGTGTTTAAGTTCCCTCTACGCACAACATTTTCTTATTTCTACTTGTTATTTTAGTGGTATACTCTATCTCAAACATGGTGGTACTTCTTTGTCCGAAAATGGCGCATCTTGTGTCCTTTTTTCCACTAATGTTTGTTGTTTTTGTGCATCATGTCTCCACAACACCAAGCTATGATGAATATCCTAGGAAGGTACTACAACACAGAGGAATTTTATCCTTGAACAGTAGCTCCCAACTGTTAGATGCTGAAATGATGTCAATCCGGCCAAGACCGAGACAAGTTGTGCATGTAAGCTTCTATTTCTCTTACTTATTTTTTTGTACAAATTTTCTTCATGGGTATGCAGATTTACATAACGCATGTCATACCAAGAAGATTATATGTACTATAGATGCATCCTACAGTGACTCATATCGGTCTTTTTGCACCAAACGTGTATCGAGCATTTACTTGCGGCATATGTATGGCCCCTATTTCTGGTCAAATCTGTACAATTTCTTTAAAGTTAATATCATATTATGTTGCTTTAGTTTAAGCCCTTTTGGGGGTTTTTGGATTTTTCATAGAACTTTGCTTCGGTACACACCCCTACAAAAGTTTACGGATTTCGATGCAGATTAAAGGTGAAGATTAGAAGGTATCACTTCAACAAAAAAGAGGATAATATAGTCTTTTTATCCAAATCAATCTATTCAATATGTTTAATCTGCAAGGTACTATGGTGATAGCCTTTTTAAATAACTTAAGATTCGTGCAAACTTTTAAGGGGGTGTACTGAAGCAAAACTCCTTTTCATATCGTAAAATAAAGTTGTACATAATAGTTTTTTGGTCAATTCAATTTTGTTGTGATATAGTTTTGGATACATGGATTCGAAATTTCTTACAACTTTATATTCCTATTCATAAAGGTTGGGCCTACAAAATACTACCTCCATCGGGAATTACTTGTCGCGGAAATGGATAGATCTAAAACTAAAATATGTCTAGATACATCTATTTCTTCGATGAGAAATTCCGGATGGAGGAGGAGTACAAGTTAAATTTATCAATATATGTGCATGCACCCAGTTTAAACTAATTTAAAAGTGATTATATGCAGCTTGCAGCATATGAATCGTACCAAGCCGCTGGAAACCAATATACTGGTGCTATGGCCACTTTTGATGTCTATGGTTTTCCAAACTTGGTTAAGGGTGAATCAAGTTCAGCCCAAATCTGGGTAATAAATAAAGGAAATGGTGAAAGCGACAACGTCAACAAAATTATGTCTGGATGGGAGGTTCGGAATAATATATATTATCACAACTTTAACATATGCAATCACTATTAGCAGCAAGAAATTAACTAATTTCCGTAACAGGTCAATCCAGACATCTATGGTGATAGCAAAACACATTTTTTCGTATTTTGGACGGTACTGCACTAAATCTGCTCCATGTCTACTTAAATGTGTGTGTTTAATATGTGTATAATGTTGTAAATTTACTGGTAGGCTGATGGGGAGGATGAGACCGGATGCTATAACTTGAATTGTCTAGGCTTTGTGCCTGTAAATGGGGCTCCTATTACGCCCGGAGATAGCCTAGAGCTACCACATGGGCAAACAAGAATCTCACTCAAGATATATAAGGTATGATTCAGACAACCCACTGTTCAAATAAAATGTACTCATGTTGTAGAAAGGCTTTGCTCCTGGTAGCATTTTCTACCTATGTAGCACTAGTGCTGATAGAAAAATGCTTCTACTTCAAACTTGAGCTGCCAAAAAAAAATCGCCTTCTTTTTCTAAGAGGAATATATTTGGCTTCTTTTGAGGGATTTCTTTGGCTTCTAATTCACGGAATGTGTGTGCTATTGTTCATTTGTTTGGGCCATTGCGACTAGTAAAGTTAGTGCAATGAATTTAGATAAATATTTAGTATATTTTTGAAGGTCATTATTTACTTAATTTTTTTCTACACACGTTTTAGACTGTCCTTTCTTGGTAATTTCAAATGAATGCCTCATTTGGCTAACTCAATAAAAATATTGTATGGCACCTCTAAACCAAGAGGATAGGTTATAGAAATTTTTGACATCCCTCCCTCCTATGGCAGACACATTCCATGAGTAATATTTCTCTTCTTAATAAAAATTGGTCATGGCCAACATGATACGTAAAGACTATGGTCCAAGATTTTTCTTTTAAATGGCTGCTAGCTAAACAAAATATAAAGATAGAATATGTTTTGGACATAAACTGAACATGTTGGATAAAACATGGGAGTTCCTTTCGTTAGAGCTTGCGTGATGAATTAGAAAGCTAAGATTTGACAAATTAAATCATATGGATTATTTTTTATTGTAATGTTTTAAACTTGGTATTGAACTTTAACATATTTTGCTCTTTGTAATACAACTGTTCTCCTCTACATTTGTGTTGCAGAGTAGAGATGATGGAGATTGGTGGTTGTACTACGGAAATGATAACATTGGTCTTACTAGGGTTGGATATTGGCCAAAGGATCTTTTTACCACCCTGTCAGGCCATGCCACACTTATAGCATGGGGTGGAATGACCACGTCTTATGAAGGACGTTCTAGTCCTCCGATGGGCAATGGGAAATGGGCTGGAAGAGAATCGGCAACAGTTCGAAATGTTCAGTATGTTGATACAAGTGGTGGAGGTTATGATCCCCCTACATGGCCTGCTGGTCTCCATATTGTTGAAACACACAGAAACTGCTATCGTGCTACCACTTTTGGCGATGGCATGTTCCACTATGGGGGCCCGGGTGGTTGTGTTCGTTAACTCGTTAATTAGCACATGTTTTAGTGTTCTTGAAAGAACTGATGAGGTGAATTATATGTTCAATATAACTTGTTTAATGTACTTCCGATCAGTTTGATCCTTCTGAGAATTAGTTTTCCTAGGTGGCAGAGGATTCAATCACTATGTCAGTTAACATTGGATAGATACTAATCTCTGCACACTATATAGATAGATTCATCCATAAGGTACAGGTTCATAACTGGTCACGGCTCACCTTTTGAATGATTGGATTTTAACCCAAAAGAAGGTTAACTTTTCATAGATTTTAGAGAAGCAAACGAGTTCAACATGGGTTACAATTTAACTCCTTGCAAAAAAGGGTTACGGTTTAACTCAATGACCTCGTAAAGCTTCCCCTCGAAAAACAAAAGGACCCCGTAAAGCTTAACTCAAGTCCATGAATGCACTAGCACTGCATAAGGGTACAGAAAGATGTCACGATACAAAACCTTAGTAATTTTTCAACTATTGTACACGGATTTCATAGAGCCACTAAACTTCTCCAGGTTGTGAAGATCTTTTTTGTAGAGTCCATACATTTTATTGCGAGGGTCTGACAATAAAATACTCATGTTGCCGGAAAATATGTGTGGTCCATATTTTTTATTGACACTCTGCACAAAATTACAGTATTTGAATACTCTCTCACTCTCTCTCAACTTCTAACCTACCGACAATTCAAAAAAATCTAACCTGCGGAGCATTATTTTTTTTGATAAACAGCATATTTATTATCTTAAAATGTAGTATCAAGCGAATACACATCACGATGAGCAACATCCGGCCACTACATAATTAGGATGCACACAGTCAAACACCAAAAGTCTGATAAAAAAATAAAAAAAGACTCCCTCCGTCCGGAAATACTTATCATCATAATGGATAAACGGGGATGTATCTAGACTTATTTTAGTTCTAGATACATCTCTTTTTATCCATTTTGATGACAAGTATTTTCAGACGGAGGGAGTACAACATATCGGTAACAATAGAGACCTGTAAGACCGACACCATGCCTATGTCGAAGGAGGTGGTGGACCGATCCGGAGATTATGATGCGATCAATGTTGGGAAAAAACCTCTCTGGCCACATGCTCCAACCGCATACACATTGCCTTGAACAACGGTTGGTATTCCGCTCGTTATAGCGCAGTCCATATACGAATCGAGTGCGTACAATGAAAAATAACCTGCAAATGATAAGTATTTTTTCATTAAAGAGCAAATCATTTCTACTAGCTTAACCAAAGCGACTATAGTAAGGCATACACCCCATCCTTATTAGCGTTTTAAACCTACTTGAGATATCGTCCAACCAATGATAAAAAAGATTGGCAACACTCGTGGGCGGGTACAGATTTGATGCTATTTGGATGACTGCCCACGTAGAACCTGCAAGGTTGCATTGGAAAAAGAGGTGTTTGATTGTCTCGTCATGAGTACAAAAACTACATTTCTTGCTTCCTAACCAGTTGTGATGTGTGAGGTTGTCTTTGCTTAGCACAACTTCCCTTCGAAGATACCACATGATATTTTCATCTTTTTTTGTAGAATCTTTGACTTCCAAATTTCCTCCTAATTATTCACCGGGACATTTGAATACGTAAGTGCACGGTATAGAATCATCCAAGAATGACCCAGATGTAGCGAGGTTCCAGTGAAACACCTCCCGACCTTGAGTCAGGTAAATCGAATCCAATCAGGATAAAAAACATTGCCATGACATAAGTCGGAGGCCAATCAAATCCTTCCTGAATGGAATATTTGGCAGGGATGAACTGAGCACCCGCAGAATAGTATTATTCTTATCGCGAATAATGACGTACAAGTCTGGATATTGTTCTCGATGATTACCATTGCCTAGCCAGAAGTTCTTCCAAAAACGAATCTCCGACCTGTCCTTTATCGTGAAGGACCCAAAGTGAAAAGATGCTTTTTTCTGCCACCATTAGGCCAGCCCAAAAGTGCAAATTGCTAGGTTTCCAACATGATTGAGACACAACTTTTTGGCCTAGATACTTATTACGCAACATAGATTGTTAAACACCATCCTCAGTAAGAAGTTTAAACAACCATTTATAAACCACACACCATTAGGCCAGCCTATATTTCTTATTTTCGTCGTTTCCTTGCCAAAAGAATCTGGACCTAAAACAATCCAGTCTTTGCAGGAGCATAGAGACCATAGGAGCACAGAGACCATATTTGTGAGGAGAGAGAGAGTTGATGAAGACTAGTTATCCTCCAACCAAGAGTAACTAGCCTTTCCAACTGCTCAACCATTTCTCTAAGCGTTCTTCTACATGTTTCCATTCCACATTTGTGAGACCCTACAATGAGTCACTAATCTCAAATATTTAATTAGGAATTGACCATGGACACACCCTGCCGGTGTCAAAACCCGCAGACCTCGGGGTAAGGGGTCCCGAGTTGTGGATCTAGGATAGATGGGGAACAAGGGACAACGAACACAATATTTACCCAGGTTCGGGCCCTCTCGAAGAAGTAATACCCTACGTCCTTCTTGATTGTACTGGATGTATAATATGGTTTACAGAGTTGATCTACCTCGAGATATGTATGAGCTAAACCCTCAGGCGATGAGGTGATGAATGTAGCTCTAGCCCTAAGAATAAAAACCTTCGGTTTATATAGTCACATGTAGGGTTAGGGTTACCGAAGATAGATTACAATAAAGGTTTAAAGAGATCCTACGCCTTCTTGACTTGGAGGGCACACCACGGCTTCATAGATCTCCTGTCACTATACGGCTCCACCAGTCCGACCCATGTATAATGGGTCGTCACCCCGAGGACCCCTTAGTCCATGACTCCCTCAGTAGCCCCCGAACTTGCCTCCAACGCCAAGACTTGTATCCGACATCCACTCATCCGACCAGTATTCGGCTTGCGAGGCAAGTTCTTCAGTATGTTTTACCCATGTTCGGAACCAAGAGATGTCCGGGATCTATAATGGTAGTTTTACTCAACACCGAAGAGTCGCTTCCGGCCATAATGCCGAGCAGTTACTATTTTTCGAACCGCGTCTCGAGGCCGACGCCACGTTTGGCACGTGCCCTCGAGGTGGATATTGTGTCCCGCTTTTCGGGGGATATGGTTAATGATTTTGATTCCCCTCCCCGCACAAACCGTCATGGGCATATTGGGAAGTGGAGAAGCCAACGTCGTGGAAAAAGGAATCCTAGGCCCGTCAATAGTCTATAAAGGGAGGGCTGCTACAGTATGCATCCCACACCCTCTTCCACCTTCCGCTCACGCAGACCTTCAGAGCTCCAGCGCCCTTTTTCTCTGCTTCCACAACGAATCCCTCTTTGTCTCCTTCGACCATGGCTGGATCTGGAGCCAATGGGAAGTGGGAGGCCTCCAGCGTCACCAAGGGGGACATCTTGAAGCTGAAGGAGGCCGGCTATTTGTCGGCCAACATCGCTCATCGGGCCCCCGAAGAGGGCCAGATCATCCCCACGTCCGAGCCGGGTGAAAGGGTCGTGTTCCTCCCCATTTCCTTAGGGGGCTCGGATTTCCTCTGCACCCCTTCGTAAGGGGGTTGATGTTTTTTATGGGCTATATTTTCACGATCTAGCCCCCAATTCCCTCCTCCACATCTCAACCTTCATTGTCTTCTATGAAGCACTCCTTCGAGTTCAGCCACACTTCAGTTTATGGCTGAAGGTGTTCAACGTCAAGCCCAAGGTGGTTGGCGGTGAGCATGCGGACTGTGGATTGGCCATGATTAGTAAACTAACACGGGTCCAGTGGTTGGACGTCCACTTTGTTGACACCGTCCGGATGTGGCAAAAGGAGTGGTTTTATATCACCGAGACATGGGAGGCCGCCTGGGGAGCGACCCTGCATTCAAGTCTAGACACCCTACTAGATTGGCCTCATGGACCACCAAGAGCCCGGACTGGGGGTGTGTCACTCAAACGAAGGAGCTGCAGAAGCACGTCGACAACATAATAGAGATCGGCGCGAAGCTGGTTGACGTGGTCTAGATCATGCTCCACCGCCAGTTCCTCCTTTGCCAGGAGAGAGCCAAGCCTATGTGGGAGCATGAGCCTGAGGATCTGGCCACCGTGCGACACCTCTACGGCACGACTCCTGACAAAATATAGGGCCAACTATTCCAGCCCCAGAAGGAGTGGTCGGTCGAGGGGAAGGACATCGGCCTCGGCGCCACGAACCCCCCAAAGGAGGTGAGCGACACTCTTCGGCGAGGAGTGTCCGTATATTTATACTGTGTTTGATTCGGCCTGACCTTGTTATGCGGATTTTGCAAGGCTGGCTTGCCAAGGCCAAAAAGATCAGCGGCCCGGTTGAGCCCCGATCAGAGCAACTCGAATGACTACTGGTCATAGTGCCTTATAAGGCGCTCGTCAAGAAGGGCAAGAAAAAAGAAGTATTGAAGGCCAGGGAGGGCCTCCGCCGTAGGGTTCGTCCGAGAAACCAGTCCGGAGACGTTGCGGCCTCATCCGTATAGGATGGGGACGAGGATGAGGACGAGGAGGAGAGCGCCTCCTCGCGCTCCAAAAAGAGGATGGTGTTCGAGGATGCTGTGAAGGTCCAACCTTCTCCGGCCCCAAAGAAACGATGCCGGCCTAAGCTAGTCTTGTCCGATAGCTCAAACTCCGACAAGGAGTCTGAGGCGTCTGAGGAGATCCCACAGAAGGGACCTAGAGTCAAGCCCCTAGCCAGCAGGTAAGGCGTTGGTATTTTTATTATCCTGTTTCCAGTAGTTTGTTTTTGTTGAAGGCTAACCCTTCTAAATTGCAGCCCCCACATGAGCGCCCCACCGAGCAAACTTCGGAGGGGACGTCTCCACCGCTGAACTAGCAGACAGTGGGTCTATGGCGTACTCCGCGCCTCCCTTGGTCCCCGAAGAGGTTAAGAAGGTGCGGTCCCGAAGGACTCCTCCTCCTCCGAACATAGAGGGAGAGGCCAATGCCGTAATGGCCGAGGTTAACACCTCGGTCACCGAAGACCAGGGGGAGCGTCCCTCCTGGATGACGCGGGAAAGGAGTCCGGACCATCCGGACCCCACCCGTCGACCGCTCCCGAGCCCCCAAGGCCTTCGACAACCTAGGCTCCTCCTTGCGGGGAAGGGGCTAGGGAGCCAACGTCAGCATCGAACACCTCTACACGAGCGACGGCTGGCTGGCCAGACATGCTGGAGGAGTTGGTGGACAACTCTGCCATCATTGACAGGCACCACACTCTTATGAGTGCGGTTATGCATGGTGTTCGGTCCATCCAATCCGGACTGAATGATGATGTCCAAGGCCTTCTAACAGGCTTTGAGGTAAGTCAAGTAATGCTATTTCCTCATAATGCGGTTGTAGTTGTTAGCTTGGGTAGGCTGTATACATAGCAGCCCCCGAGACTCTGCAAGGACTTCGAAGAAAACTGCAGAGGATCAAATTCAGTAGGCTGATTAATGATGTCAACATTTCTTTTGCTGACGTAGGCATCTTCCGTGGCCGCAGCTGCTAATGTTGCAGCGTTAGAGGAGATGGATCGGAAGCTCAAGCTTTCTGATGAAGAGATTGACCTTGTCAACAAACAGCTTGATGAGGCACACGGTAAACTCTATGCTAATCCTTTATCTTGATGATCCTCCAGCTACTGCCGCCAAGATCGAGTGCTTGAGGGAGGCCCTGAAGAAAGCTGAGGCCGAGGTAAACTCTATGCTAATCCTTTGGCTGCGAAGAAGACGACCACTGAGAAGGCGGTGGCCGAGCTTGAGAAGGCCAAGCTTGTTGTTGAGAAGCATGAGGCTCGAGTGACTAAAGTCCAAGTGGAGCTCCAAGATGCCGCCGAGAAGCTGGAGGCCCTTGAGAAGGGGCAGGAGGAGCAATCCTCCTGGCTAGGAAAGGTAGAGAAGGAGCTCCAGGAGGTGAGGACTGACTTGTGAGGTATCCGGGAGGAGCTCCACCAAGCCGCACAAATTGCAAATGGTAAGAAATACTTACTGTAGAGTGTGTTCGAAGGCAATAGGTTCGCCCTGCTGACGCGGGTCTAAAGCTCCGCGGGCATCTTCGCCGAACTTCTGAAGAATGTGGCGGCCACAGCGAGGCACTATGCCACCCTCGAGGAGGACTCCACGCAGCGGCTCTTCTGGTCATAGTTTTCGGATTCCGAGTGTCCTCCCCTCCTCAGTGATAAAATGAAGCAGCTGATGGAGATGCATCGGATGTCTGAAGGACCTCTGTGTCAGTCTGTGGCCTACTGAGCCCCTTCCAAACACCTACTTCGGCCTTGTGCAGAAGCTTTGGGAGGCGCTGCTCTGGATTAACACCGTAAAGCGGTCAGCATGCCTTAAGGGGGCAAGGCTTGCATTCACGAAGACCATGGTGCATTGGCCGAGGATTAATCCGATGGACATGGCCACTGGTCCTCTGCCCAAGGGAAAGGATCATCGTCGCCCTGAACAGTACTTTGCACAGGTGATGAATGGCGCGTGGGCGATAAAGGGCCAATGTTCGAAAGATGTACTATTTGAGTGATTGTGTTAAGTTTGTACCAAGTGGACCCTGTGCTTTGTAATGCATATGCCTGACTTGTTTTATATTGTCATGATTTAATTTTGACTCATGTGAGGCCGTTTGTTTATTCTGAAAGCTATCAGTCGTCGGCTTCAGCCTCCAAGTGAATATCATGAGGGGTGTTTTGTCTCTGCACTATTACTCTTAGCCAACATCTTGTTACCCACAGGCGGTAGTGTGGGAGTGGGACTAGGCAATCAAACTATTCAGTTTTATTGCTTTCACTTAGCCATAGGAGCTTGACGGTGGGGACTATGGACTAGCCCCCGGTGTGTTGTGATGTACTTGGGGATCAAAACCTGTCCTTTCTGATCACATGGTTTGTGTTAAGATGAACCGTTCGCGTGACATGGCGAAATCGCCAACGATTTTTAGAGTCAAACCTCGTCATCGGATCGCGGACCAGTTCGCGCTTGCTATGACGGTCAGTTTTTGCCTTTTTCCTCCTAAGGTACTTGGCCGAGCAAACTAGAAGTACAATCGCAGGGGTTCTCCCTTTGCCCTCTTAGCCGAACATGCAGAACATAAGAGGCAAGCACAGGAGCCGGGCAACCCAACTATTGACCCAAGACATACTTCGGAACAGATGCATATAGTGCAATATCCGAGACGCCGAACGCCTAGCGAAAAGCGGTGCCGGACTTGAAGATATTGAGCTGATATATAAATCAAACTCATGACTAGTTAATATATTTTCATGTCGGGCTGTGCGAAGAGTGAGTGGAAAATTAGAAAGGGGATAAAAAAATCACAAAATGCGGATATCCGGAAACCATAAAGGGCGCTTTTATTATTTCTTGTAACATTAAGTCGTCTAACCGTACGATTCGAACTGCCAAGGCATTATAAAAAACTATAAGAGATTTACAGAATAAAGGTTTACGCAGGGCCTTGATGCGTGAGTTGAAGCCTTCACTTTGCCCTGCTACACGCCTGCAGCTTTGCTTATGGGAGGTGGGGGTTGGGACCTTTGATGTGACCTTGAGGGGTGAGGATCCTACCGATGGAGCTTTATGCTTGGGGGTTTCTGGATTTGGCCCTCGGGTCGTTCGAGGATGTCAGGACCCCGATTCTATGCCACACCGATCTAGCATGTAACACATCATATCACTTTGCGGCCTCACGCACGGTATTCCCACGGGTGTCGCCTTACCATGCCGGGGACCGTTTGTGCCTTTTGGCACACGTATATGATGGTGTCGCTAGCATCCATATGACAAAGAACCCAGGCTGACATGGCTAGTCGTGAACCCAAAGTGGCACTAACTTACAGGGACAAGCATACATGACCCAGCAACGAACGTGTCGGTCATCAGCGAGTGAATCCGGGCTATAGCAGCTGGGCTAGCAGGACTCCAGATAATTTGGGCTGTAGCAGGCTAACAGGACTCCGGTAGACACCGCGTGACATTTCCCCGAAGGGACAGACACAGGAACGAAGAAGGACACATGCCGGCCAGCCTAAGTGTTCCGGAGCAGTAGCAAGCTACTAGGGCTCAGTGGAAGCACTAGGAGACATTTCCCGGTAAGAGAGGCTACTAAGGATAAACAACTAGATAGTCAGATCCCACACATAGCAATACACATTACACATACGCATAACATGCAAGTATGTGCTGTACAACATGGCATCACAACATAACTCAACACCTCATATAGATAAAGGCTCAAAATAACTATCATAGCATTTATTACAAACATGGGTCACATGACCCAACATTCAGAGCAAACAAGCAACAAGCGAAAGCATTACATGTCTGAGTACAGACATCTACAAATGAAAAAGGCTGAAGATCTTGACTTCTACATCAGCTGATCAAGATCGTAGCCGAGGTACAAGCTACTTGTCGAAGTCCACAGAAACTAGTAAGACTGAAGTCTCCGCTGCAAAAACATAAATAAAGCAACATGAGTACAAAGGTACTCAGCAAGACTTACATCAGATCCTATCATACATGCATATGTATCAAGAAGGTAATGTGGGGTTTAGTTGCAGCAAGCCAGCTTTGACTCAGTGGCTATCATGTTCTACGACTACGAGAAACTTCTTGAGGTGAGACAACACACACGAGTCCACTAATCACCACACAATACACCACTATGGATTCATCCCCGTCTCCCTACCAGAAGGTCATCCATAGCACTCACACTTGTCTTGAGCATTTCAGAGTATCCACTTCAAGTTGTCTATGTACCACGTAAGCATCCAAGAAGTCCATATCCGCGGACCCGACTATTCGAATAGATCATGTTAACCCTGCAGAGGTGTACTTCTTTACACACGCTCTCGCCACTTACCGCCATGTACACATCATGTATCTCGGCAACCTTCAAGCGGAAGCCTAGGGAGGGTATCAACCACGACCTGACTAACCACACAAGACTCTAGTCCAGGTTTATCGCTTATTCGGGTTCCATCCGCAAGGAGATCCGACCAAGGTGTCACTCAGGGCCCCAAACGATGTGAGCAAGGTTCCCAAGCACACCATTCGGGTGCCACTTGGTACACCGTGCCACCTGTGCCTAGTCTGTCCCAAGCCCACCCTGCTGGGTGCCACTTGGTAGAAAAATAGCACTACCTACAAACACCAGAAACTAGCTGCGACTTCCGGACAGAGATCAAGTTGGTTAATAGGTGGAGAGGGCTTGGAGCGCCCGGAGCCCAATGTGTGGTAGTAACTAGTCATTGGACGACATACATAGAACTCAGTGCTTAAGGACGGTTCCAGTGAGACAACCCACCATGTACTCCTACATGGCCTCTCACCGCTACCTTTATCAAATCGTGTTCACACACTTCACTCTCAGCATCAGAACATAGCACTGTACTCCAATTCATTCCCAATGAATCAGACCTGACACACTCTAAGAAATAGCAAGCATGGCATAGTAGGAACACAACAATGGCTTCAAACAACTCCTACACATGCTAGTGGGTTTCAACTATTTACTGTGGCAATGACAGGTCATGCATAGGAATGGGTTCAACTACCGCAACACAAAGTAGCAATTGAATCGTTGTTGTCCTAATGCAACAACTGAGAGCAGGAGCGAGAGAGTAGGATTGTATCGGAATGAACAAGGGGGTTTGCTTGCCTGGTAGATCAACAGGGTGGCACTGCTCCTCGGACAGGTACTCTCGAGCACTCTCTAGAGCAGGACCTATCGAGAATGAACGATGTCGGCAATCAATACACAAGCATATTCAACAATATGATGCATGAACATGGCATGTAGATGTGATGCTGTTTGAGCTAATGCAACTAGCATTCTGTTTGAATGAAGTCCATTTGAACCAAGGGTTCAAATGCAAGTCCAAACTTAACATTCAAAATGCCATTCATATGTTTTCACCTATACAATAGGTGTAGGTTGGTTTGTCATGTATGAAACTAGTACAGATGGATAGATTGGATTTTTTTGATAATTTTTCATATATAAATTATTTCAATCTGAGCTACGGTTAAATTTCTATGATTTTTTGAAGTTTATAGCATTTTCCGGAATTTCCTGATTTAAATTAAATCCAGAAAATAAATAACTGCATCATGCTTGCGTCAGCAAGTCAACAACACTGACTGGGGTCAAACCTAACGTGTGGGGTCTACACGTCAGTGACACAGTGTTAAACAGGGGGGTTTTCTAATCTAATTAAAAGATTAGGGCGCAGGGGCCCACTGTCAGTGTCAGGGTTATCTTAAATGGTGATTAGTGCTAAGCTAATCACCTGGCCAACGGGGCCCACCTATCAGGCCGGCGAGGTCGTCGCCGGCGACGACAGAACACGGTGGAGTCCGCGTTGGGGGCCACGGGGGCGGTGTCTGAGAGCACCGGGGCGTAGCCCGGGCTCATCCGCATCCAGGGGAGCAGACGGGAGGCTGCGGGGGCGAATGAGCTCGCCGGAGCGGAGCTCACGGCAGCGGCCGGAGCTCGGCTCGAGCGGCTTCGGGCAACAGAGCACGGGGAGGCAGGAGAGGAGCGGGAACAGACGTGGGGCTCACAGCGGACCGGATGAGCAGCTTGGCAGCCTCGGGGACGCGCTGACGGCGGCGAGCAGCGAAGGAGATCCACGGAGGCCGGAGGTGAAGAAGGCAACGGTGATGACTTCACGGGGCGTCCGATGATGCGTGGCTTGGCGGAGAGGACGAGGGAGACGTGGCGGAGCTCGAGGACGGCTCAGATGCTCTCGAGGGGCGTGGTGGCTACGGCTACGGCGAATGGCGGCGACGGTGGCGCTCGGACGGGTCGGGAGAGAAAGAACCAGGGGAGGAGGGAGAGCGAGAGAGAGTGAGAGAGGTGCATGGCGTCACGTGGCATCATCCGGGCATTCGAGGCGACGAGAGGGAGAAGCAGGAGCTGGCGGGAGACATTGCCGCTGGCGAGCGCACGCGCGACACGCACAGTGCCAGTAGGCACGAGGAAGAAGACATAGGAGGAGGCGTGCTGGGTTGCTACTGGGTTGCACAGTGCTGGGCCAGCACAGGAGCTGGGCCGCAGGTAAGCACAGGTAGGTTTTTTCCATTTCTGTTTCTTTTCTATTTTTCTGACATTTGTTTGGTTTAATAAAAAATACTAAACCATTTTATTTTCTTATGCCAAATTTTGTAGGGGCTAGTGGTATTATTCCAAAGCTCCTCAACAACTGGCATAATTTTTGGACAATATTATATATATAACAATATATATCAAAAGTAAATAATTACTGCATTAATTCCAAATGCCCAAAATAAATACTTATGAGCTCCTGAAAATATTGGTTTATCTCTGTTCAATATTTTCAGAGAGCAACATGAACATTTTCTTGGACCTTTTTGGAGCAATTTTTATCTGGGTCATTTCCAGAAATGATTATGAGGGTTTCATAATCCCCATTTCAAATTTAAATGGAATTTAAACATGAAGCCCACATGACTAGCTAGTCTAGGTCATACCAGAACTAGGGGTGTGACAACTCGCCCCCACTTGAAAGAATCTCGTCCCGAGATTCAGGGGTCGACGGAAAGAAAGTGGGGTACTCCATTCAAAGACGATCTTCTTGCTCCCAGGTAGCTTCTCTCTCGGAATGATGAGACCACTGAACCTTGAGAAACTTGATGTTCTGACGTCGGGTGACACGCTTTGCTTGATCAAGAATGCGAACAGGGTACTCTCGATATGTGAGGTTATCTTGGAGATCAAGCGTTTCGTGGTCCACTCTGCGGATGGGATCCGAGAAGCAACGCCTGAGTTGAGAGACGTGGAAGACATCATGAACTCGAGAAAGATGTGGGGGTAGTTCCAACTGGTAGGCAATGTCTCCTCGTTTAGCAAGAATGCGAAAAGGACCAATGTAACGAGGAGCCAACTTGCCCTTGATATCGAAACGATGGGTACCCTTCAAAGGAGTAACCCGAAGGTAAGTTTTGTTGCCAACTTCATAAGTCATATCCTTATGATGACGATCATACTCGCTCTTTTGACGAGACTGGGCTGTTTTCAAATTTTCACGAATGATGCAAACTTGCTCTTCGGCCTCCTGGATCATGTCCGTCCCAAAGAATGTCTTTCACCGGTTTCTGACCAGTTCAACGGTGTTCGAAATCTTCGTCCATAGAGAATCTCAAAAGGATCTTTCTTGAGACTGGATTGATCTATTGTTATAAGCAAACTCGGTAAAAGGAAGACATTTCTCCCAATCCATACCGAATGAGATAACGCAAGCTCTAAGCATGTCTTCGAGAATTTGGTTGACCCTTTCCACCCGACCACTCGACTGAGGGTGGAAAGCGGTACTGAAGGAAAGACGGGTTCCCATGCCAGTTTGGAAACTCTCCCAGAAATGAGAAGTGAAAAGACTGCCACAGTCTGAATTGATCTCTAGTGGAACACCATGAAGTGACACTATTAGAGAAATATATAAGTCCATGAGCTGACTAGCAGTGATACTCTCTCGAACAGGTAGGAAGTGAGCCACTTTGGAAAGACAATCAACGACTACGAAGATAGCGTTATTCCCTTTCTTGGTCCTGGGAAAGCCGGTGATGAAGTCCATACCAACTTTATCCCATTTCCATTCAGGAATAGCTAAAGGCTGAAGGGTGCCAACAGGTCTCTGATGCTCTGCCTTAATGTGACTACAAATGTCACAGTTAGCAATAGACTGAGCAATTTCTCTCTTCATCCTAGTCCACCAGAACCTCTGGCTTAGGTCCTGATACATCTTAGTACTACCGGGATGAATTGTGAGAGGAGATTCATGCGCCTCCTTAAGAATCAATTGTCGTAGATGTTGATTCTTGGGAACCACCAAGCGATTTTCAAAGAAAACAACACCGTGAACATCCATAGAGAAACATCCACCAACTCCCTTCTTAATGTTTCTCTTGATCCGGGAAATTCCCGTGTCCTTCTTTTGAGCAGCGAAAATCCGATCCTGAAGGTCAGGTTTAGCCACCAAGGTAGAAAGGAATCCGTGAGGAGACGACCACTGAGAAGGCGGTGGCCGAGCTTGAGAAGGCCAAGCTTGTTGTTGAGCAGCATGAGGCTCGAGTGACTAAAGTCCAAGTGGAGCTCCAAGATGCCGCCGAGAAGCTGGAGGCCCTTGAGAAGGGGCAGGAGGAGCAATCCTCGTGGCTAGGAAAGGTAGAGAAGGAGCTCCAGGAGGTGAGGACTGACTTGTGAGGTATCCGGGAGGAGCTCCACCAAGCCGCACAAATTGCAAATGGTAAGAAATACTTACTGTAGAGTGTGTTCGAAGGCAATAGGTTCGCCCTGCTGACGCGGGTCTAAAGCTCCGCGGGCATCTTCGCCGAACTTCTGAAGAATGTGGCAGCCACAGCGAGGCACTATGCCACCCTCGAGGAGGACTCCACGCAGCGGCTCTTCTGGTCATAGTTTTCGGATTCCGAGTGTCCTCCCCTCCTCAGTGATAAAATGAAGCAGCTGATGGAGATGCATCGGATGTCTGAAGGACCTCTGTGTTAGTCTGTGGCCTACTGAGCCCCTTCCAAACACCTACTTCGGCCTTGTGCAGAAGCTTTGGGAGGCGCTGCTCTGGATTAACACCGTAAAGCGGTCAGCATGCCTTAAGGGGGCAAGGCTTGCATTCACGAAGACCATGGTGCATTGGCCGAGGATTAATCCGATGGACATGGCCACTGGTCCTCTGCCCAAGGGAAAGGATCATCGTCGCCCTGAACAGTACTTTGCACAGGTGATGAATGGCGCGTGGGCGATAAAGGGCCAATGTTCGAAAGATGTACTATTTGAGTGATTGTGTTAAGTTTGTACCAAGTGGACCCTGTGCTTTGTAATGCATATGCCTGACTTGTTTTATATTGTCATGATTTAATTTTGACTCATGTGAGGCCGTTTGTTTATTCTGAAAGCTATCAGTCGTCGGCTTCAGCCTCCAAGTGAATATCATGAGGGGTGTTTTGTCTCTGCACTATTACTCTTAGCCAACATCTTGTTACCCGCAGGCGGTAGTGTGGGAGTGGGACTAGGCAATCAAACTATTCGGTTTTATTGCTTTCACTTAGCCATAGGAGCTTGACGGTGGGGACTATGGACTAGCCCCCGGTGTGTTGTGATGTACTTGGGGATCAAAACCTGTCCTTTCTGATCACATGGTTTGTGTTAAGATGAACCGTTCGCGTGACATGGCGAAATCGCCAACGATTTTTAGAGTCAAACCTCGTCATCGGATCGCGGACCAGTTCGCGCTTGCTATGACGGTCAATTTTTGCCTTTTTCCTCCTAAGGTACTTGGCCGAGCAAACTAGAAGTACAATCGCAGGGTTTCTCCCTTTGCCCTCTTAGCCGAACATGCAGAACATAAGAGGCAAGCACAGGAGCCAGGCAACCCAACTATTGACCCAAGACATACTTCGGAACAGATGCATATAGTGCAATATCCGAGACGCCGAACACCTAGCGAAAAGCGGTGCCGGACTTGAAGATATTGAGCTGATATAAAAATCAAACTCATGACTAGTTAATATATTTTCATGTCGGGTTGTGCGAAGAGTGAGTGGAAAATTAGAAAGGGGATAAAAAAATCACAAAATGCGGATATCCGGAAACCATAAAGGGCGCTTTTATTATTTCTTGTAACATTAAGTCGTCTAACTGTACGATTCGAACTGCCAAGGCATTATAAAAAACTATAAGAGATTTACAGAATAAAGGTTTACGCAGGGCCTTGATGCGTGAGTTGAAGCCTTCACTTTGCCCTGCTACACGCCTGTAGCTTTGCTTATGGGAGGTGGGGGTTGGGACCTTTGATGTGACCTTGAGGGGTGAGGATCCTACCGATGGAGCTTTGTGCTTGGGGGTTTCTGGATTTGGCCCTCAGGTCGTCCGAGGATGTCAGGACCCCGATTCTATGCCACACCGATCTAGCATGTAACACATCATATCACTTTGCGGCCTCACGCACGGTATTCCCACGGGTGTCGCCTTACCATGCCCGGGACCGTTTGTGCCTTTTGGCACACGTATATGATGGTGTCGCTAGCATCCATATGACAAAGAACCCAGGCTGACATGGCTAGTCGTGAACCCAAAGTGGCACTAACTTACAGGGACAAGCATACATGACCCAGCAACGAACGTGTCGGTCATCAGCGAGTGAATCCGGGCTATAGCAGCTGGGCTAGCAGGACTCCAGATAATTTGGGCTGTAGCAGGCTAACAGGACTCCGGTAGACACCGCGTGACATTTCCCCGAAGGGACAGACACAGGAACGAAGAAGGACACATGCCGGCCAGCCTAAGTGTTCCGGAGCAGTAGCAAGCTACTAGGGCTCAGTGGAAGCACTAGGAGACATTTCCCGGTAAGAGAGGCTACTAAGGATAAACAACTAGATAGTCAGATCCCACACATAGCAATACACATTACACATACGCATAACATGCAAGTATGTGCTGTACAACATGGCATCACAACATAACTCAACACCTCATATAGATAAAGGCTCAAAAGAACTATCATAGCATTTATTACAAACATGGGTCACATGACCCAACATTCAGAGCAAACAAGCAACAAGCGGAAGCATTACATGTCTGAGTACAGACATCTACAAATGAAAAAGGCTGAAGATCTTGACTTCTACATCAGCTGATCAAGATCGTAGCCGAGGTACAAGCTACTTGTCGAAGTCCACAGAAACTAGTAAGACTGAAGTCTCCGCTGCAAAAACATAAATAAAGCAACATGAGTACAAAGGTACTCAGCAAGACTTACATCAGATCCTATCATACATGCATATGTATCAAGAAGGTAATGTGGGGTTTAGTTGCAGCAAGCCAGCTTTGACTCAGTGGCTATCATGTTCTACGACTACGAGAAACTTCTTGAGGTGAGACAACACACATGAGTCCACTAATCACCACACAATACACCACTATGGATTCATCCCCGTCTCCCTACCAGAAGGCCATCCATAGCACTCACACTTGTCTTGAGCATTTTAGAGTATCCACTTCAAGTTGTCTATGTACCACGTAAGCATCCAAGAAGTCCATATCCGCAGACCCGACTATTCAAATAGATCATGTTAACCCTGCAGAGGTGTACTTCTTCACACACGCTCTCGCCACTTACCGCCATGTACACATCATGTATCTCGGCAACCTTCAAGCGGAAGCCTAGGGAGGGTATCAACCACGACCTGACTAACCACACAAGACTCTAGTCCAGGTTTATCGCTTATTCGGGTTCCATCCGCAAGGAGATCCGACCAAGGTGTCACTCAGGGCCCCAAACGATGTGAGCAAGGTTCCCAAGCACACCATTCGGGTGCCACTTGGTACACCGTGCCACCTGTGCCTAGTCTGTCCCAAGCCCACCCTGCTGGGTGCCACTTGGTAGAAAAATAGCACTACCTACAAACACCAGAAACTAGCTGCGACTTCCGGACAGAGATCAAGTTGGTTAATAGGTTGAGAGGGCTTGGAGCGCCCGGAGCCCAATGTGTGGTAGTAACTAGTCATTGGACGACATACATAGAACTCAGTGCTTAAGGACGGTTCCAGTGAGACAACCCACCATGTACTCCTACATGGCCTCTCACTGCTACCTTTATCAAATCGTGTTCACACACTTCACTCTCAGCATCAGAACATAGCACTGTACTCCAATTCATTCCCAATGAATCAGACCTGACACACCCTAAGCAATAGCAAGCATGGCATGGTAGGAACACAACAATGGCTTCAAACAACTCCTACACATGCTAGTGGGTTTCAACTATTTAGTGTGGCAATGACAGGTCATGCATAGGAATGGGTTCAACTACCGCAACACAAAGTAGCAATTGAATCGTTGTTGTCCTAATACAACAACTGAGAGCAGGAGCGAGAGAGTAGGATTGTATCAGAATGAACAAGGGGGTTTGCTTGCCTGGTAGATCAACAGGGTGGCACTGCTCCTCGGACAGGTACTCTCGAGCACTCTCTAGAGCAGGACCTATCGAGAATGAACGATGTCGGCAATCAATACACAAGCATATTCAACAATATGATGCATGAACATGGCATGTAGATGTGATGCTGTTTGAGCTAATGCAACTAGCATTCTGTTTGAATGAAGTCCATTTGAACCAAGGGTTCAAATGCAAGTCCAAACTTAACATTCAAAATGCCATTCATATGTTTTCACCTATACAACAGGTGTAGGTTGGTTTGTCATGTATGAAACTAGTACAGATGGATAGATTGGATTTTTTTGATAATTTTTCATATATAAATTATTTCAATCTGAGCTACGGTTAAATTTCTATGATTTTTTGAAGTTTATAGCATTTTCCGGAATTTCCTGATTTAAATTAAATCCAGAAAATAAATAACTGCATCATGCTTGCGTCAGCAAGTCAACAACACTGACTGGGGTCAAACCTGACGTGTGGGGTCTACACGTCAGTGACACAGTGTTAAACAGGGGGGTTTTCTAATCTAATTAAAAGATTAGGGCACAGGGGCCCACTGTCGGTGTGAGGGTTATCTTAAATGGTGATTAGTGCTAAGCTAATCACCTGGCCAACGGGGCCCACCTATCAGGCCGGCGAGGTCGTCGCCGGCGACGACATAACACGGTGGAGTCCGCGTTGGGGGCCACGGGGGCGGCGTCTGAGAGCACCGGGGCGTAGCCCGGGCTCATCCACATCCAGGGGAGCAGACGGGAGGCTGCGGGGGCGAATGAGCTCGCCGGAGCGGAGCTCACGGCAGCGGCCGGAGCTCGGCTCGAGCGGCTTCGGGCAACAGAGCACGGGGAGGCAGGAGAGGAGCGGGAACAGACGTGGGGCTCACAGCGGACCGGAAGAGCAGCTTGGCTGCCTCGGGGACGCGCTGACGGCGGCGAGCGGCTAAGGAGATCCACGGAGGCCGGAGGTGAAGAAGGCAATGGTGACGACTTCACGGGGCGTCCGACGATGCGTGGCTTGGCGGACAGGACGAGGGAGACATGGCGGAGCTCGGGGACGGCTCAGATGCTCTCGAGGGGCGTGGTGGCTACGGCTACGGCGAATGGCGGCGACGGTGGCGCTCGGACGGGTCGGGAGAGAAAGAACCAGGGGAGGAGGGAGAGCGAGAGAGAGTGAGAGAGGTGCATGGCGTCACGTGGCATCGTCCGGGCATTCGAGGCGACGAGAGGGAGAAGCAGGAGCTGGCGGGAGACGTTGCCGCTGGCGAGCGCACGCGCGACACGCACAGTGCCAGTAGGCACGAGGAAGAAGACATAGGAGGAGGCGGGCTGGGCTGCTACTGGGTTGCACAGTGCTGGGCCAGCACAGGAGCTGGGCCGCAGGTAAGCACAGGTAGGTTTTTTCCATTTCTGTTTCTTTTCTATTTTTCTGACATTTGTTTGGTTTAATAAAAAATACTAAACCATTTTATTTTCTTATGCCATATTTTGTAGGGGCTAGTGGTATTATTCCAAAGCTCCTCAACAACTGGCATAATTTTTGGACAATATTATATATATAACAATATATATCCAAAGTAAATAATTACTGCATTAATTCCAAATGCCCAAAATAAATACTTATGAGCTCCTGAAAATATTGGTTTGATTTTTATCTCTGTCCAATATTTTCAGAGAGCAACATGAACATTTTCTTGGACCTTTTTGGAGCAATTTTTATCTGGGTCATTTCCAGAAATGATTATGAGGGTTTCATAATCCCCATTTCAAATTTAAATGGAATTTAAACATGAAGCCCACATGACTAGCTAGTCTAGGTCATACCAGAACTAGGGGTGTGACAACTCGCCCCCACTTGAAATAATCTCGTCCCGAGATTCAGGGGTCGACGGAAAGAAAGTGGGGTACTCCATTCAAAGACGATCTTCTTGCTCCCAGGTAGCTTCTCTCTCGGAATGATGAGACCACTGAACCTTGAGAAACTTGATGTTCTGACGTCGGGTGACACGCTTTGCTTGATCAAGAATTCGAACAGGGTACTCTCGATATGTGAGGTTATCTTGGAGATCAAGCGTTTCGTGGTCCACTCTGCGGATGGGATCCGAGAAGCAACGCCTGAGTTGAGAGACGTGGAAGACATCATGAACTCGAGAAAGATGTGGGGGTAGTTCCAACTGGTAGGCAATGTCTCCTCGTTTAGCAAGAATGCGAAAAGGACCAATGTAACGAGGAGCCAACTTGCCCTTGATATCGAAACGATGGGTACCCTTCAAAGGAGTAACCCGAAGGTAAGTTTTGTTGCCAACTTCATAAGTCATATCCTTATGATGACGATCATACTCGCTCTTTTGACGAGACTGGGCTGTTTTCAAATTTTCACGAATGATGCGAACTTGCTCTTCGGCCTCCTGGATCATGTCCGTCCCAAAGAATGTCTTTCACCGGTTTTTGACCAGTTCAACGGT
Source organism: Triticum aestivum (assembly GCF_018294505.1). Lineage (NCBI taxonomy): Eukaryota > Viridiplantae > Streptophyta > Magnoliopsida > Poales > Poaceae > Triticum > Triticum aestivum. The sequence continues at coordinate 106,532,725 of NC_057804.1, forward strand.
GTTCGAAATCTTCGTCCATAGAGAATCTCAAAAGGAGCTTTCTTGAGACTGGATTGATCTATTGTTATAAGCAAACTCGGTAAAAGGAAGACATTTCTCCCAATCCATACCGAATGAGATAACGCAAGCTCTAAGCATGTCTTCGAGAATTTGGTTGACCCTTTCCACCTGACCACTCGACTGAGGGTGGAAAGCGGTACTGAAGGAAAGACGGGTTCCCATGCCAGTTTGGAAACTCTCCCAGAAATGAGAAGTGAAAAGACTGCCACAGTCTGAATTGATCTCTAGTGGAACACCATGAAGTGATACTATTAGAGAAATATATAAGTCCATGAGCTGACTAGCAGTGATACTCTCTCGAACAGGTAGGAAGTGAGCCACTTTGGAAAGGCAATCAACGACTACGAAGATAGCGTTATTCCCTTTCTTGGTCCTGGGAAAGCCGGTGATGAAGTCCATACCAACTTTATCCCATTTCCATTCAGGAATAGCTAAAGGCTGAAGGGTGCCAACAAGTCTTTGATGCTCTGCCTTAACGTGACGACAAATGTCACAGTTAGCAATAGACTGAGCAATTTCTCTCTTCATCCTAGTCCACCAGAACCTCTGGCTTAGGTCCTGATACATCTTAGTACTACCGGGATGAATTGTGAGAGGAGATTCATGCGCCTCCTTAAGAATCAATTGTCGCAGATGTTGATTCTTGGGAACCACCAAGCGATTTTCAAAGAAAACAACACCATGAACATCCATAGAGAAACATCCACCAACTCCCTTCTTAATGTTTCTCTTGATCCGGGAAATTCCCGTGTCCTTCTTTTGAGCAGCGAAAATCCGATCCTGAAGGTCAGGTTTAGCCACCAAGGTAGAAAGGAATCCATGAGGAGCAATGTGAAGGTTAAGCTTACAGACTTCCTCATGGAGAAGTGGTTGGCCCTGCTGCAACATGAGATTGTTGCAATAGGATTTACGACTTAGCACATCATCCATAACATTGGCTTTGCCTGGAGTGTAAGTAATCCCTAGATCATAATCTGAGATCACCTCCAACCAACGTCTTTGCCTAAGGTTCAAATCTGGTTGCACTACAAAAAAAGACACATCCGTGACATTTTGGGCCGAACAATTTTTTTTCCTGTCATACATATGACACTTCTATGACGATAATTGTGACAAAACCCGGTATCATCATAGATGTGGTGGGCTCCTACTTCTATGACAAAAAATCATGACAAAAAATGGGTTTTTCGTCCTGGGCGGGCCGGAGATGCAGCTGCATGGCATTCTTTGGGCTGTCCATGACGGAAAAAACCGTTATAGAAGCGAGGGCGAGGAAAATTTCAGGGAGTTCCCGGTTACGGTGGGTGGTCGAGGGCCGAGTGATGCGCGTTTCTCTCGTACACATACGCACGTGTGTGCGAGGCGTTGGCTCTAACTGAACCCGAGCAAGGCGTTGGGCTCTAACTGAACCCGAGCGATTGCACTGCAGGCTACGCGTTACTGAACCCGAGCGATCGATTCCTTCGCTACTGCTGCTAAGTGAAACCGATTGATGCTGCCTCTCTGGATGAACAGTGAGAGTTGCGGGGGGGGGGGGGGGGTTGGATGAACAGTGAGCAGTGGGAGTGGATGAACCGGACCCGTGGCGTTGCCTCTGGATGAACAGGATCCCGATCGATCGAGCCGGTTGGGGCTAGATGAACAAGACCCCGTGGAGGGCTGGATGAACAGGACGACCCCGTGGAGGGCTGGATGAACAGTAGACAGTAGAGGGGTGGATGAACAGTAGCCCGTGGAGGGGTGGTTGAACAGGAGCCCGTGGAGAGGGTGGTTGAACAGTAGCCGGTGGAGTAGCGCGCGGTGGAGGCTGGATGAACAGGAGCCCATGGATGAATAGTCGCAGGTGGAGGCTGGAGGAGGTCGACGGTGGATGAATAGTAGCCCGTGGAGGCTGGAGGAAGTCAATGGTGGAGATGAACAGTATCCTGTGGAGTCCGTTTTGCGGTACGCCACACCCCTCCCGATGAACAGGACCCCGTTTCGTTTGTAGCGCTCCAACACAAGTCCGTTTCGTCCGTTTTGCGGTACGCCACACCCCTCCCGATCAACATGACCCCCGTTTCGACCGTAGGAGGTCCTTTCCTCCATTTTGCGGTACGCCACACCCCTCCCGATGAACAGGATCCCGTTTCGAACGTGGCCGGTCGAACACAAGGCTGTTTCCTCCGTTCTGCGGTACGCCAGGCCTCGTTTCCATCGCCTGTTCCGTTTAAGCCCTCCCGATGAACACGACCATGCATTCCGTTCCGACCCAGCCGGTTGGCTCCCCATGAACACGACGACGATGTTGTTTCTCCGTTCTGACCCAGCCAATGTACATGAGCCCTGGCTGTACGTATATATGCGCTAGTAGGCGTTCGAGACCCCGCCCGTATGTACACTTACGTGGCCGTATTTTCTTTCTTGCACCCTGGCCGCTGTATGTATGTGTACATGCTAGTATGCTACGTGCGCGCCTCTACTACGACACGTGTGCGCCTCTACTACGACACGTGCGCGCCTCTACATCCACCAGTATGTACGTACACGTTCGCGACCAGAATGACAATGCTACGTACGCTTCGACCAGGTGGGTCCCAACTGTCAGGCAATTCCTTGCGTGCGAAGATGTAGCTGGTGGATCCCAGCAGTCAGGGGGGCGAATCATTTTTTTGCCCGGACGCACTTCCTTGCGTGCGAAGGTGTAGCTGGTGGGTCCCAGCAGTCAGCTGGCGAATCATTTTTTTTGCCCGGACGCACTTCCTTGTGTGCGAAGGTGTAGCTGGTAGGTCCTAGCAGTCAGGGGGGAAACGATTTTTTTCGCGAAATGCGGTGGCCCGTCCGGTGGGTCCTCACTGTCAGGTGGAGGAATAATTATTTTGCGTGTAATAAGGAGGAACTTCCTTGCGGCCGCTGTGGACCCAGCTGTCAGCCTCTCCACGTACAGTACTCTTCTGATGGAAGTCGGTCGTTGACCACATTGACCACGCCGCGCCGAGAGCACCAGGCAGTGGACGACGACGAGGCCTAGGAAGGGGACGACGCGGAGCCGGGGAAGACGCGGCAGTGGATGCCCACGCGGAGAGGAGTACGACTTACGAGGGTTTACTGGTTCATCTGCCTTCGCCGGAGAATAACAGCAGGTGTGGGTCAATAGAGGGATGGCTAGGCCAGCGATGGGAGTACGGTGGGGCGGTGAGGCCTGCGCGGCAGCACAGCCGGCCGCGGGGAGGAGGGAGCAGGCAGTCCCGCCGCCGCTTGTTTGAGCGGCTGGAGCATGAAGAGCAAAGATTGAAGAAGCACGATAGCCGTTGGATGGACATCCAATAGTCACTGCTCTCGTGTGTTGACTAAGTTGACAGGGCATTGCGTGTGCGCCAACCTTTTTTTATGAAAGCATACGCGTCAACCTGTAGTAGGCGCACAAGTCAGCCTCAAATCTGTGGAAAACAGCAGACAACCCATCTGCCATTATTTCTAATAATGTACAACCCATTTGCTAATTCTTAAGAATTTTTTTGGAGCCCATCTTCTTTTTGTTAGCATTACACCCCATATTGTGGCCACGGTTAAAAAGTATACGAAATTTTGCATATTTCGGTGCGGTCAACTGTTTTTAATCCAGAAATATCGATTCACATTCAAACTATTTTGAAAAATAATTTATATAAATATAAAATCCAAATAATTGTCCACGCATAAAAATCAATGGAATTTAAAATCTTGTAATGAAAAAAATTGAAACTAATTCCCGGTTTGATGTGTTTTAAAAATGTACAGCCCATTTCTGGGCAAACCGAATGAAACTCTCCTCGTCTTGAAAGATTTGCAGCCCAGCAGGGCCGATAAAGCAAGTAGGCCTTGTTTGGGTATTTCTTTAAAAAAATAGAACTGGGCTAGCCATTTTCAGCAAGAAAAAAACACAACTGGGCTCATGATGTGGTAAACATAAATAAAACCCTGGCTAGACGGGCCACGGCCCCCGCACAGCCCCGTTGTTACCCTGATCCGTCGCTAAAACTAGTATAAATAACAACTGCTTGTTCCTCAAAAAAAAACTGCGCGACCTGCTGGGTCCCTGGTGTCAGCCGCTCGTAGTGTAATTCTCTCGTTTATTGACTACGTTGACAATGGCGTGAGCCCCAGATGTCCAACCATTAGGAGGAACCATATTTTTGGGCTTGTAATATAGAGGCACTTGCTTGCGTACTGCCATGACGCTGGTGGGTCCCTACTGTCATCCTCTCCACGTACAGTCATCTCCTTGTTCCTCTCGGTTGTTGATGATGTTGACAACGCAAGAGGGCGGCACACCGCGCACGGCGAGCGAACCAAGGCCGCAAGGCGGAGGACGACGGCGAGGCCTCGGATGGAACGAACAGGAGCCGTGGAAGATGCTCCGGTCCAGTCGCAGGCGGAGGGGAGTACGAGGGTTGACTGGTTCGGGTGCGGGTGCGTGTTGGGGCTGACATCGCTGGAGAATAACAGGACGTGTGGGGGAATAGAGGGAGGGACTGGCCAACGTTGGAGGGTACGTACGGTAGGGCGGCGGAGGCGCAGCCAGCCATGGGATGCGGGAGCAGGCGGAGCCGACGGGGTGGTTCGGTTTGGGCGGCTGGAGGAAGAAGACAAGAGATAGAAGATACACGACAGATGTTGGATGTCAATCCAATGGCTGGTAGGCAGAATCGTTTGTTGACTGGCTAGGCTATTTCCTCGCGGGTCCCAAATGTCAGAATCCAAATCTATCACGGTCATGCAGCCTTTCCTATGAAAATTTATAGCCTATTTGATGTGCTAGTTCGAAATAAGTTTGTGGGTGCTGGTGGGGGCTAATCACTTGGCTTCTGTAATGCACAGTGAGCTCAAGCAGCCGGCGAGAGTGATGTTATGTCCCTTGGTTGGGATTTGTTACAATATTCCACTCTAAATTAAACGAATGGCAAGCCATGCCTTGTTTCAAAGAAAATATGACAGTCACAGCCGAGTTGAAAAGGGCAGGAACATCTAACTCCAGCTTACAAACTGTACAAAAGCACGAGGGTTAATTGTTCATCAGGTTTACAAAAAAACCCAGGTTGAAAAGGGCAACAACATCTAACTCCAGCACTGTTTTCGGCAGTCACAGTCAAATGGATCGGTCAGGTCCATAGAATGAACATCCTGGGTCGTAAAATTTACTGGATTATGACCACAATATGTTGTAAATAGAAGCCCGACACGTTCAGATGCTCTTTTGCCCACCTGAAACTCCTTTTTTTGCTCTTCGACATACCCATCCGTCAAAACCATGCTGCTGATAAACTTAAGCCTGATGGACAATAGTAACCTCGCATTCAGCAGGAAGAATGTGACAAATCTAGTGTTTGCACGGTTGGCTACATATCGTTCTAGCGTTATTGTCTTCAATCGAATCTCATGAGAAGTGAGAAAATCCCGATGCTTACGAATCCACCGATTGGTTATAACTTTCTTACCCCGTCCTGTTGCCTAAATAGACATGAAGATTGAAAACAGTTAAGGTCTAAAAAAGAGTGTCGAAAGAGCAACAGCTGAACGGTTAATTCTAGTACACTATATGCGGGCTTCCAATGTGCGTGTGAAATTATCACCTTTATATACAACTTCTCCAGACATGGAAAGCATTGCAGCAAGCCAATAATCTTGTTCAGATCAAAACTAATCATTTGGATATATAAGATCTTGACAGAATCCAGCACCATTGATAGGCCATCCATGGAGAAACTCTTCATTGAGCATAGAACATAATATTAGTACAAAATGTGTACTCCAAGATGATATATAACTTATGGGCAGAAATTTAAAATGCAGCTTATGGTTACAAGTGTAGATGATAATATAAAGTACCTGAAGAACTGTGGAGCCAAACACCATATTGAAATGAGCACAGAGATCATGTATTACACCCAAGGTCTCCAGTTTAGGCGCAGAGAGGACGGTTATTTGCAACGGTGAATAACTAGAATCAAGGATCAACCTTTGAAGTGAAGGGGCATCTTGGATGATGAGCTGCCTTCCGTCAAAAGAAATTCCAATTCTTACAAGGTTAGGCGACTTTATTTGGAGACAACCGATTCTAACTGTGAAAACAAGCACCAAGCACTCCAGGGCAGGGCAACTGGAGTGGATGATGCTGTGCAATGAGGCCTCCGATATACGAACCCGCACAAGTGAAAGTTTCTTGAGAAATGGGAGTCGAAGGTTTAGTACCAGATTGTCTGGTAGGTAGCACAGCGCAAAGGTGGCGGTGTGGAGAGAGGAGGAAAACCGCGAGATGGACATCGGTGCTGAGGGCACAAGTTCATGGCGTTCGGTATGTGGTATGTGATTTCCAGGGGAATAGTAGAACTCAAGCAGCTGTAGTTCTGTGAATTCAGGGGATTTCAGCCAGGCGTCCACCGTGCAGGGCATGGTATGCTTGCTCAGGTAGCATGACGGGATGCAGAGGCTTTGAACGGAGCCCTGGTGGGAGGAGATGATGGCTCTGGGGATTTCAAAATCATTGAAGAGAGATAGCTGACGACAGTCGAGATTAAGGGGCACGGCGCGCCATAGAGGGCGCCACCGAATTGAGAGGACTTGGGTGCGGCAGCAATCCTTGGTGGGGAGAAGCGAGATGATCTCCCCAAGGACGGCGTCCGGGAGATCGCTGATGCGGTCCACCCGAGATTCTACGGGTTCCTGGGATCCGGTGGGGGCGGGGTCGCCGCTTCTCCCCGCGCTGCCGGGTGCGGGATCTACAACAGGCGTCGCCGCTGGCGGGAGCCTCATCTTCTTGGCGCTGGGGTCAGCCGACTCCATTTTCCTCGAGGGCGTCGCGTCGCGCTCACGGATTTGAGCAGAGTAACGAATGACGAGCCTAGTTGTAGTGCGAGTGAAGAAGAAGGGGAGCTGAGGTTTTTTCTGTAGTAGTGAGGAAGAAGGGGAGCTGGGGTTTTCTGTAGGAGTGAGGTGAGGAATTTGGGGGTACGAGTGGAGCGAGCTGACGTGAGGTGGGTGGGAGCGAGGAGGAAGAAGAGCACCCAGGTTTTTTGGGGGCGGTGTGCTGGGTGTGGGTAGCGCCTCTCATTCAGTAAATATAGGGCTTTTGAATTGATTTTACTATTTACTAGTGTGGATGGGCTGTTTTGTCTTGGGCCCAGAGAAACAATTACTACTAGTACGGTGGAGACACTCTACAGCTACCCAGAAAAACAATTACTACTAGTACAGTGGAGACACTCTACCGCTTCTGGCTCCTCCTAGGTCATTGAAACGTCTCCCTCTACTGAATGCCGTTATACTTTTGTTCACCGACATGCGGGCCATGCAGCGCGCGGGCCCAAATGCCATCCACCAAATTAGAAGGCAGTATGCAGGCGGAGAGTCACCCCGGTCGTAGCGCGGCAGTAACGAGCCATCGTATCACAACCCCCCCCCCACCCCCCACCTCCGCAGTCTAAGTTTGACGGACGAAGCAGCCATCATTTCACTCTTCGCTGAATCCCCTTCTCCCTCACCGTCTTCAAGAAAGGCAACACTCGCATCTGCCACTGTTCTTCTCTCCCAACGAAGGGAAGGTAAGCGGATCCGTGATGTTGGTATATTTTCGTTCAGAGAAAAAAAAGAACTTTTGCAAAGCAGTAACCGATCCTCACTCTCTTTTTTGTTTCATTGTCATTGCGATTGTGTTTTCCTTTCAGTGGTCTCCTAGTATTCGTCAGTTTCATGATGGACCAAGGAGAACCAGGCAAAGATCTGCCGATATTGGAGCAGACGCGGGAGGCTGATCCCCACGAGACAGAGAGCTCCAAGAAGATGGAGGCAGCCACCGAGCCGACCCCAGATACGCTCACGGCCACTACTGAGATGGTCAACGCCCCGTTTGAGGTTACAGCCCCCGTGGCACTGCAGGAGCAGTTTTCCCCCTTCGAGGATGTGTCCCCCCCCCCCGCTGAGCTGCCCAAGGTGATTTTCTTCTTTGCCGATCTCGATTGTGGTTTTTCATCTAAGTATGTGGTGATTAATAATGCAAAATTTTATTAGCTTCGATGCCATGCTATACATAGTGGTTTAAATAACTTGTGTTTCTTATACTGAAAAGTAATTCAGAATTTGTTTCTGTTTCAATTAGAACCCTGATGCAGACAAGGATTGTGTGGTTGTACATGTCACTCGCTATGAGGCGGATGACCTGAATATACGCACTGGGAAAACAGAGTTCTTAGGCTGTTGGATCCTGGAAGCCATTTGCGGTTATACCAATGAAGAGTTGTATTCCAGCCTCACTGTTGTCAGGCGTGTTGTCCAGGGTGTACTGAAGCACAAGAAGTTCAAAGCTACTCCTTCGTTTGTGAGGCATACTGTTCTTGTCAAGCTTACGCAGGAAGATGACGTGGCATGCCTCCACAAACAAGTTTATCAGTGGCAAGGCCACAAGGTTGTCTTCATGAAGGTTCACAGGATTGAGCTGCTGCGGGACGTCCTCGATGATGTTCATGGCAAGGTCCGTCTTGTGTCCAGCCCAAATTAGATCGAGGCATGAAATAGTTGCCCCAGCTAGTGTTTAATAGTAGTTTGGATTGTGTCTAATTATCCGAACCTTGCCTGTTATCGACCCCTCTGGGGCTAGTACTCTGTTTGAATCCGTCTATGGGAACTGCTGCTACTTTTGTGTGCCCGTGAATCATGTGAGAACCATCGTAATTGTTGCCGAAACAGATGCGTCCTCACTAGTTTTTTCATGAATATGGCATGGTAAGACATAAGTTGTCACGGTTTATCATACGAGCAGTGTGTGTTTTGATGAAATAGAGCACTCGTTCGAGAACTGTGCGCCGACGTATACATAAGTACTTGTAAACACTGTTGGTGCTACCCCACTTGTAAGCAGTTGTGCAAAACACGGCACATTGGCTCAGCTCGCTTCAACACTAGGCTATCGACCAGCTAACAATCAACAATCTGCTGTCTGACATATAAGCAACTATGTATCTTGTTACAGTGGTTCATGCAGTTAATTGAGGCCACAATGTAATAAATTCCAAACGTTCACACGCTAGTCCAGCGCTCATGTGGAACACTCACATTAAACTCGTCTTCATAAAAAACTTGAAAAGCATAAGTTAAGCAATTTTATACATCTCAATGATTCATAGAACATAACAAACATATACTAGTTCACAGCAAAAGACAAAGTTGTGAGAAGGTTTACAAATCAGGAAAAAACAAGCAAGGCTTCTCTGAGCAAAGGGCCTCCCGGCAGGCTTAAATTTCCTGGAGTTCACTCTGGTTTTTTCTTGTTGCCACCATCCAGGGTTAGGTTCTCTCATTCCAGAATAACCAATTATAATTGTGGTCTCAGCTGGAATGCTGAACTGAACCATGCAGTGTACTGACCAGTTGAAATGCTTGTGCATTCCACTAAATTTAAGCACCGTTATTTGCAGAAATAAGCAGACCACAATGCCACTTGTCCGCGCACCTGTCCAAAAAACCGTCGTGCAGCCATGCCAGCTAGTCCTCGGTCCATGGAAGAACTGGCAGAAAGTGCATTCCGAACTAGGATGCAGTTGTTTTTGCTCGTCCCTGCACTACAATCAGGAAGTAAAACGTACGAATCAGCTTATTTTAGATTGCGTTGGTCATTCTACCTTAGTTACTACAAATGTAGGAATACCTTGAAGACTGGAGGTTAGACGACGGCAACGAGGGATAGCCATCTCATTTTGCACAGTTGTACTAAAATTGAGGTGTGTGCTTTTGATTGCGCGGATAGAAATGATATAGAGACAGACATCCCGAAACGATATGGAGACAGACATCCCTGTTTGCGCAAATACAAAATACGGTTATTTAAACAGTGACAAATATTTGCAGTGGCATATGATTAACAACAACATCTATTATGTTATAATTAGCACTAGATTGACAGTATGAAGAGTCCTTAAGTAAGTAGCATCACATCACATCAACAATGCCACTAGATTAACATGCAGAACAATAGCATTAGTATTACTGTCATGAGAGTAGCACATGGTCAGTAAATGTGCAATCAAATTTGTGCAGTTCCACTGGGATGAAGCAATGTTAGCGGTGTGAGAGTTGAGTGTAACTGCAAAAACACAATTCATGGGAAACAAAGCAAGACGAAAGCACTTCATAAAATGGTGGTGGCATTGCTTCAATTTATCGACGGCACTAGACCATTACTTATAGTGACATTAGGTGGCATTGCTTAATGCTTCATGTGATTTTACATTAACGGTAGCGATATGGGCGTAGGGACAGCAGGGGCATAAAGTGGAGGCAGATGTGGCTGCCGAGAGCGGCAAACACTCAGGCAGCATGTCTGCATTTGTCCCATTTTTTATCTCCTTGGCGACATTTTCCTATGTGAGCACAATAAATCTAGACTTGCTCATTCTCATTTGTGTTGTCCCCCAACACCCGTCACTTTCTTTCCTTTTTCAACCAAGAGATAGGTCCACTTCCCCCCACCTGTCGCCATCCACCATGCTTTCTTCGTCTTTTCAACCAAGAGACCGGTTGGGTAGCCAGTATCTACTACTTTCCCCCGTTTCCTCTTAGAACCAAGTCCTAGATTCATGCTACAGCTTTCCCACTTTCTTCCCTGTTTGAACCAACTCTTAGAGTCGACTGTATGAACTAGCTTTACCTCTAATAATAGTAAAAGTCTAGGTGGCTTTGGAACAGCGGACGGAAGTATAAAAAGATCCACATGAAGGGATCTGGGGCAGTAGAGCAAGGCATGTTTCGAAGGAATATATACCTGAGGGTCGTCGGCATGTGGCAAAGATGGCGTCGGGAGGCTGCATCTTGGCCACAATACCGCAGGGAGGAAGAAGGGGTCGAAGGCACTCCCGAGCCGGCGCTCTCTCGGAGAGAACGACACGGCCGCCGATCGGGACGCGCGGGCAGCCGTTGGTCTCCTTCCTCGCCGCCGACGACAGCGTGAACGATGCACCTACACCCCTGCCCCGGTCGAGGTTGTCCGGCCGGATTTGTGACCAGCCGTGAGCTGCGAGAGAGTGTGGCCACCTATGTCTTGCTTAGATGTGGAGAGCATGAGAGAGTGGACGAGAGGAACCCTAGTAAAGCAAGTGCTAAGGCTCCTGCTTATATAGATAGTGGAGTGATTTTGTTGTACCAGTTTCAAAAATGCGCTCCTCATGTACAAGTGAGTGGGTGTGATAGAACTAGTGCGTGCATGCACCGCTTCTCTTTGTGAGAGTACAATATTCTATACCCAAAGAACATTCGCCGCAAGAGTAATAGTATAAGTGTGTGACGTGTGAGCTAAACTAAAATGTGCGCGACGTCTACTGTTTTTTAGAAGTTCTGAGGGTAGGGTGTGAAGAGCACATATGTGCGTGACGTCTACGTGCAGATAGACGGTGGGTGCGACGTGCGAGTCTGCGAGAGGACTCGGGAGAGTCGTGACTCGTGAGGGTGCGTGTGCGTGAGAGGGAGGGGGGCACGTATCAATGCAATGCATGTGTCCGTAAATCATTATCCGACAAACATTCTCCACAAGCCTTTTCCTGACGAACGCCGTAAGAACCATTAGATCGGCATCCGACAATGTCAGTTTTGCCATGTCATTTAACACAACATACACTCCTACACACAAATCTTCCACGTGAGTGTTAGCAACTGTCGTATGCTCCCTCCTTTCCGAAATGCAGTGCATATAGCTTTATTGAAAATTCGAACCTCGCAAACTTTTTCTGAGTTTTCGTGTACCAAATTGCACATGTAGAATACCCTGTATATATCATTTCATTCATCTTCGAGAGGTAACTATAAAGATGGGGGAGGAGTCTACAAAATAAGACCATTGTATCACTCGCATCAATTTCAACCATCCTTTGGTGTCAGGAATATCATAGGAACTCTATATGATATGATTTTTATAGGATTTTTTCCTTCAGAGCCAATTGGTTCATAGGAATAGATTCATATACTCCACATTTCAAAGGAAATAAACATGATATCATTTCTATAGCTTTAGAGCCACTTGGTTCAAATGAATGGATTCCTATACTCCCTTAATTTCAAAGGAAAATAAACATTAGCGTATATTCAATAGAAAAGTTACTATGATCTGAACCAAATTACATATCTTTTCTAATCCCTCCTCATAGGAATTGAGATACATGTCATCTTTAGATTCAATAGAAAAGTTCCTATGATGTGAACCAAATGACATCTCTTTTCCAATCCCTACTCATAGAAATTGAGATGCTCCATGTCATCTCTTTCCCTACAACTTCCATGTATACATCTTCTATTCCTAAATAGATAGTACAACCCACTAGTAGCTTTTTTCCAAAACATGCAACTATGGCACAAGAACTATATAGTGTGCCAATAACTTTGAAAGATGGTCGCTGGATGAAGCTAATCCGACAGTGCAGAGATGGCGAATCCGAGCACTACTGGCCATTGGATATCATGAACATTCCACCAGATCTTCCACATGTACAATTTAGAAGACTCCATGGTTGAACTTAAGCATAATGCACAAACCTCAAAACACAATCACTTCAACTTTGTTCTAGAATCTTCTGTATCATAATTTTTTTTCTAAATGAATTGCCATATTTTTTTACTTTATGCTTTACAATGCACAACCCCACGAATCTTAACATTTTTATAAAACTAATTGATTTTGAATGAGATGAACTATAAGAACTAAACGAACATCTACATCATGCATATATGACTCAAAGCTTTACATGCTATAGTGTGTATTTATTCATAATTTGGTTTCAAAATCTCATGCGTTCAATGCATCATTGCCTTTTGGTCGAACCTACGTCCACAATTTTTTGTACGTACTATATCTCCAATGATCCCCGAACCCAAAATGATGCCTCGTTCCCATAAAACCAAGCGGCCCACACATTCGCCGACTCGAACCCGTTTACTACGACGTGGCCCCGCATGTTGTAGTACTCCTACAAACTCTACCGCCGCACTCATCATCGGTTTTCTTCAAGGGGACGAGGGAGAAGCCGATTTGTAGTGGAGGCGCTTTCAAAAAAAAGGATATGTAGCGGAGACCCCTACCCTACCCTAGGGTGCCCTAGGTAGCTGCCGCACGCATCATTGTTTTCTCTTTTCTTTATGCTCTTGCGCCGAGTGAAATGATGGTTTCTTCGTCCGTCCAACTTAATGCGGGAAAGGTGGGGCTTTGTGATTTGACCCCTCGTCGCTCATTTTCTACTACTGCGGCGCTACGACCTGGGTGCCTCCAGTTCCAACCGCTGCTCTAATCTATAATTTGGTGTATCGCACGTGGAACAAGACAGTGGATGAGCCACATGTCGGCCAAAGAGGTCCTGTTAAGTGTGTCGCCATTTCGTGTGTGGACTGACCCTGCTTGAGTTGCTACACCAACACGACAGGAGCACCCTACCACTTGGTTTTGATCCTTGGTGAATCCCGACTATATTGATCTAAAAAGATACGTGCTGAACTACCCTCTCTGTCTCTGTTTTTTATTTTTAGGCGTCTCGGTTTATAGGGCGTGCACGTAGTTCTAGGTCATCCCTTTGACTAACTAAATATGAGTTGCTATGTCACAAAAAGTACTACTATATCATTGGATTCTTAAGCGGGTGTAGTTGTATTTAAAAGTCGAGGGCAGGGCTTTTCCTGCGCGGTAGGCAGGGCAGTTCCGCCTAGTCGGTTCGACAGAGACGCGAGAAGACGAGGGAGTAGGCTGCTGCAAACGTAGGGCTGTGTGATTTGACAGCGAGTTACTGCTGGATAGGTGGGGCCCCGTGATTTGACTTGCCATTATCATTTTAACTGCGGCGCTACGATCGGCGTGAGTCTCCTGATTCCTGACCACCTCCATACAGGTGGCTCTCCCAATGCTCCACCATGTAGTAGAGGCTGGCTCTTGCATGAGAGCCCACTTCTCCACTTTTTCCTTGCCTCTCTTTCCTCCACATATGCAAAAATGCCATGTAAATAAAGCACACTATTGTACATACTTTGACTTGCTCCTACACGTGCTAAGCTTGCCACATAGGCATAAAGTCTGATGTGGCAAGTTAATCAAGAAGAGAGAGACTAGTTTGGTGACCCAAGAAAGAAACGGTGCTAAGCGCGTGCACCTAGGTGAAAAGACAATTTTGAGTCCATAGCTAATTAAATGAAGCAAAGTTAGCAACACCATTTCATTGGAAGAGGTCACTCCTTGGGCAAATGCAATAAATACTAGTACTCCCTGTGTCCTAGTGTCAAAAACGTTCTTATATTATGGGACGGAGGGAGTACGAAGAAAGAGATAGAGATGAGTAAAAAAATACACTTATAGCCAACCTTATAGCTAACCTTGTTGTAGTATGAGTGACCAAGTGATGACTATGTATGACATGCCAACATCAGATAGCCTAACGCATCGTGTTAAATCTCCAAGGGCGCGACCGCGCGAGCGACGCGACGGTCGTGGTAGGCACGACCATGATACGGGCTGCTGGCAGCCCTTGGATCTGAGATCAAACAGTCGCATGCTAAGTTGCTGAAAAATTGCAGAATAACCCTCCAGGATAGGATATTCACCAATAGGTCTAGAATCACGCTATGCAACCATTCGATCTCAGATCCAAGGGCTCTTGGAAGCCCGTATCATGGGAGAATGGAAAGCCACTACCCTGCCGTTTGCACGCTGGCAGTTCGCTCCTACTCGTCCCCGCACGTCCTTCAATACTATGATGGTTCGCTCCTAGTCGTCCCGTCCATTCACATTATGATAGTTCCACTAATCCTAACCCTCCTCCCAAATCCATGGCGTCCCAAATCTCCACGATCGGCAGTGAGTACAAGGTTAGAACCATCATCGGCGATGAGTTCGACGTCATCTACACCCGTTCTTCCGCGACGGTGAAAGGATGCCTTTCTCGCTTCAGACGCATGTTCGAAGACTCAGATGATGAGCGGGTCACTGGGCTAGATGTTGAGTACACCACAGTTCTGGGACGAGAGAAGGATCTAAACGACAAAGGGAGGAAGAAGCCTGGCGTGATCCAGGTTTGCGTGCATGAGTTATGCTTGGTTTACCACATATGCCATGCCGACGTTGAATGCCTGGATTTTAAGAACTTCCTCAAGAGCAACCTAGTAAAATTCGTTACTGTAGACTTTGGTAACGACAAAGAAGTCCTGCGTAGGTAGGCCTCGTTGTAGGCAACCCCTTCGACCTCCAGAAGAATCAGCTGCTGCCCTCCGGTGGCCAGCCTTCAATGCTAAACCTGGCAGGAGCCATGGTTCATCCTTCGTACGGTAAACTGGAGAAACCTCATTACACGTTTCATCGTCATGCATGGCAGCGGAATGTACTAGATATAGACCACATCCACTACGCTGCAATGGATGGCTACCTTTGTTTCAATATCTACAAGGGTTGGATGAAGAGCAAGAGCCAAGTGTGCGGTTCAAGCAAAGAAGTATCGGCCAAGAGGAAGAGGGACAAGGACGAAGTCGAGGACGTGCACGAGGACTCCTCCGAGTGAGTAAGGTGTCAGTATCGTTGCTCATGGTGGTTCTAATGCAGTGTCTATCGGATTAGTTGCATAGTTTAATTTCAGGTGTGCTTAGTTGAATTTGAGGGGTGTATTGTGTTGAGCCCCAACAGAACTATGTTATGTTTCTTCTCGTTACTTCAACTCCTCAGTATGATATATACTACTAGTATTTCTTTAATAGAATTTAGCACCCCAATTAAGCATGTACTAGCTTTTTTAATAGTACTATATTCATAATTTGGCGACGAGCGCTCTCTATATGTACCACCTTTTTTTAATTTCAATTTTTGCTCCATGGCGCAATCCATCATAGTACTACTGTACAAAAGTATACATTTTTAAAAGGCCGGAGTATTGTTCATCACATATATAGCCAGTTAAATTCTCAACCTAGAACGACGTGCATGCCATGTAGTAAACCGATATGAAGGAAGTATAGTAAAAATGAGGTGATTTTACCGAGCGATCGGCGGGGGAGCATGGCCTGTCATGCGGTCCCACGTGTCATGGTGTACCAAGGCGATGCGCGTGTCCCTCTTGAGGCAGAAGCAATACTACGTGGTTTGAGATGATGGCGAACCGAAGTGTGAAATAATGGTTGCTTCGTCCGTCTGGGAAGGTGCGGCATTGTGATTTGACGTCTCATTGCTCATTACTACTACTGGGCCGGTACTAGTGGGGTGCCCCCCCTGCTGTTCTGCACTGTTATTTGGTGCTTGACACGTCGACCCGGTTGCTATATGTCCCACATGTCAGCGACAGGAAGTATAGAATTCATGAAAGGGAGCGTCGACGGAGGAGTATACTACAGAATTCCTGAAAGGGAGCGACTTAGTTTTGGAAAAATCTGTTTTTACGGAGTACGTACCCACTAGGGTTTATAGGGCTCATCTAAGAAACATTCATTTTTCCGTTTGATAAGTTTCAATTCTACTATACTAGTAGTAGTACCATTACATGTTGGATTTCGAGGTGCGTTAGATCACCCGACGTAAGCAGTGTCAAGAGGAAACTAACCAATGCATGTACAAGTTCATGGAAATTTAGTGGGGGTAGTAGTAAAATTTTCTCCTCATGCTGCGAGCCACCGTGCGCGTGGGCGAGGGAGCGGGCGTAAGGCGTACAGTAGTAGGAGTACTACTACTACTCGTAAGCAAGCTTCACCTCATCCTGCGAGCCATCGCACGCGTGGGCCGGGGAGACGGCGTACTAAGCAAGCTTCTCCTCGTTCTGCGAGTTGATAGGAGACATCAAAATTACTCCAGTGTATAGAGCCTTGCCTCTAAGGTAGGCCCCACATGGTTTGCCTCTTTTTTAACATAACACATCAAGTCGCAATTTGTTTGTTCACCTGTGGTAGACGATCCTCCCTCCACCAAGTGGACAACCAGTACATGTGCCAAATTACCACGTGGGCTGCCTTTTTCATACAGAAATGAGATCCACTGTGTACCCGCACGGGTGTGGTTGGGAAAGAGATGGGAGTACATGCACCGTGTGTGCACCTCTTCTCTTCGTGCATGTCCCCCACCTATGTAGTGTGTGTGTGAGAGAGATACAAACCTAGACATAATGCGCCGTCCACCCCCATGCCTCCGCCCAGTCCGACCACCAGTCACCACCACGCCCCACTCCTCCTCACCTTATCTCTCATCTTTCTCCCTCCATTTTTATATACAAGGGGCCACTATCAAAATTACTCCCTCCATTCGGAATTACTTGTCACAAAAATGGATGTATCTACAACTAAAATACATCTAGATACATTCATTTCTTCAACAAGTAATTCCGAACGGAGGGAGTACAATTTCCAGATATACAAGGCCACTAACACTAATCGATGCAATATTAATGGTGTTTGCCTCGTGGTACTAGCAAAGGAGTACATTAATTATCCCTTGCATGCATGCGGGAGTTTGTAAAAAAATGCATCTTGATGTTTCGTGCAATGCACGGGCATCTTGCTAGTCCATGAAAACAACACATGGCAAAATTCCACGGCGAACGAGGGATTTGAATCTGTTGGGAGGGGCTGTTTGGATCTTGCCCGGGGTATCCAAAATATTGGCGACCCTTTTGTCCACCAGTGCCTTTGCCACCGATGAACGAGGAATGGCTCGGGTGCTCATGCTGTCATGCATCCTCCAGCGCGCACATTGGAGACGAGCTCGCACGAGCTGCGTTTTTCATGAAGGCGTTTGAATGCGGCACAGAGGCGTGTTCAGCCGGGCGTGCAGCGAGTGGCGCCCTCAACTCTGACCTAGGACACCGCACCATTCTTCCACTGACGTGTGGGCTCTTTGGGTGCATGGCCTGCATGTCAGTGACCCAACGCAGGCAGCGCACAGCAGAGGAACCTTTGGTGGGCCAGGGCGATCAAAAGCGGGCATTTCATGAACCGGTGATTGTTCATTGAGTGTGACGTCATATTTTTCATGTAGATAAGCCTACTATGTTGATAGCCCATTCGATACATTGTGATTCATAAAGACTGCTGCAAACATCAATGTTCTGCTTATCACAGATAAGATTGATTAATACCTATAACAATCCATGTCCTTAACAAAGGGTGCATGCACGTATAGGTTGAGCGTGTGTCTTGCGTCGTGTGCCATGTGCATGCAGGCGTGCGAGTGTTGCGTGTGTGCAAGGGTACGTTTCAGTGTTGCATGCATGGGTGCGTACGTGCGTGTGTTCGTGAGTGCATGTGTACGTGTTAGTGTTGCACGCCAGCATGCGTGCGGGTGTACGTGTCAGTGTTCCACGCCTGCATGCGTGCGTGTCTTGCGTGCGTGCATGTGTACATGTCAGTGTTGCACGCCTGCATGCGTCCGTGTCTTGCGTGCGTGCATGTGTACGTGCGGGGTGAGGCTACACGTCAATCGACTGACTTTTTCATCTTTGGTCATTAGATTTTCCAGCCGTTGGATACGAAATCAAGGGCCTCCAGTCTATCATCAAACTCCACCCCCCTGAGCCGCCAGCCCCGCCGCCC